>NC_139325.1:15510000-15947500 GCF_056507025.1 Lutjanus erythropterus
ATCAAGTTGAAGAACGAAACAAGTGAGTAGTCAATGAACATCAGAGAAGAAAAACAGCACAAATCTTTGATCAAATGTTTTATAAAGGCTATGATTCTGGACAAAGTGAAAGACATTGCAGGAAACTAAACAATTATTCAGGTTTTAGATATAACTTTTTGAAGGATTTATTATGATGGAGGACTGCTAAAGAGAGGCTTTGGAAGTTTCTGTTGCAAACTTTCCTGAGAATCATTACTTTCAGTGTACGCAGAATTATTTTATACAACATGAACATTTATTTTTTTTAATTACTAGAGTGATCAAAGGTTTGTCCTTTAGCTTTACAGTACAATTATCACATGTTCATATTCCTGTAACTTTTCACAGAACTAGCAGTCTGTGTTAGTGTTCAGCAGGTGGAACAGTGGGTGATAAAAAGTTAAAAAAATAATCTGTGCATGCATGAATTGTGTATATGAATGAGTATCCCACTTGGCCTCTGTCAAAGATTAAATTGAATCTCTTTTTATAACAGCTGCCAAGAGTCATATGGAAATATCTGAAGAAATACAGAAGCTACGTGAGGAAATCAAGTTGAAGAACGAAACAAGTGAGTAGTCAATGAACATCAGAGAAGAAAAACAGCACAAATCTTTGATCAAATGTTTTATAAAGGCTATGATTCTGGACAAAGTGAAAAAAAAAAAAACTGTGTAAAAGTAAACATTTGTTTAACTCGTTGGATATAAAGTTTTGAAGAATTTATTACAATGGAGGACTGCTAAAGAGAGGCTTTGGAAGTTTTTGTTGCAAGCTTTCCTGAGAATATTTTTTTTAAATATATGTAGAATTATTTGATACAACATGAACATTTTTTAAATGACTACAGTGATCGAAGGTTTGTCCTTTAGCTTTACAGTACAATTATCACATGTTCATATTCCTGTAACTTTTCACAGCATGAATTGTGTATATGAATGAGTATCCCACTTGGCCTCTGTCAAAGATTAAATTGAATCTCTTTTTATAACAGCTGCCAAGAGTCATATGGAAATATCTGAAGAAATACAGAAGCTACGTGAGGAAATCAAGTTGAAGAACGAAACAAGTGAGTAGTCAATGAACATCAGAGAAGAAAAACAGCACAAATCTTTGATCAAATGTTTTATAAAGGCTATGATTCTGGACAAAGTGAAAGACATTGCAGGAAACTTAACAATTATTCAGGTTTTAGATATAACTTTTTGAAGGATTTATTACGATGGAGGACTGCTAAAGAGAGGCTTTGGAAGTTTCTGTTGCAAGCTTTCCTGAGAATCATTATTTTCAATGCATATAGATTTATTTTATACAACATGAACATTTATTTTTTTAATTACTAGAGTGATCAAAGGTTTGTACATTAGCTTTACAGTACAATTATCACATGTTCATCTTCCTGTAACTTTTCACAGAACTAGCAGTCTGTGTTAGTGTTCAGCAGGTGGAACAGTGGGTGATAAAAAGTTAAAAAATAATCTGTGCATGCATGAATTGTGTATATGAATGAGTATCCCACTTGGCCTCTGTCAGAGATTAAATTGAATCTCTTTTTATAACAGCTGCCAAGAGTCATATGGAAATATTTGAAGAAATACAGAAGCTACGTGAGGAAATCAAGTTGAAGAACGAAACAAGTGAGTAGTCAATGAACATCAGAGAAGAAAAACACAGCACAAATCTTTGATCAAATGTTTCATAAAGGCTATGATTCTGGACAAAGTGAAAAATAAAAACTGAAAAAACTTAACAGTTGTTCAGTTTTCTGGATATAAAGTTTTGAAGGATTTATTACAGTGAAGGACTGCTAAAGAGAGGCTTTGGAAGTTTTCATTGTATAAAGTCATAAGAATTATTTTTTTTTAATGTATGTAGAATTATTTTATACAACAGGAACATTTTTTAAATGACTAGAGTGATCAAAGGTTTGTCCATTAGCTTTACAGTACAATTATCACATGTTCATATTCCTGTAACTTTTCACAGCATGAATTGTGTATATGAATGAGTATCCCACTTGGCCTCTGTCAAAGATTAAATTGAATCTCTTTTTATAACAGCTGCCAAGAGTCATACGGAAATATCTGAGGAAATACAGAAGCTACGTGAGGAAATCAAGTTGAAGAACGAAACAAGTGAGTAGTCAATGAACATCACAGAAAAAAACAGCACAAATCTTTGATCAAATGTTTTATAAAGGCTATGATTCTGGACAAAGTGAAAAAAAAAACTGTGGAAAACTAAACATTTGTGCAGCTTTTTGGATATAAAGTTTTGTTATAAACTTTTTTGAGCAGGTGGATCAGTGGGTGATAAAACGTTAAAAAAAATAATCTGTGCATGCATGAATTGTGTATATGAATGAGTATCCCACTTGGCCTCTGTCAAAGATTAAATTGAATCTGTTTTTATAACAGCTGCCAAGAGTCATATGGAAATATCTGAAGAAATACAGAAGGTACATGAGGAAATCATTAAGTTGAGTAATTTAAGTAAGTAATTAATGAATATCACACAAAACACAGCAGAAATCCTTGATCAAACATTTTATAAAGGCTATCTAAAAAATGTTGCTGTGACAGTTTCCAGCAGATACGGCTATTATAATTGTACTGGAACAGACCTGTTGACAACAAATTAGGACATGCGTGAGGTGAGCAATTTCCTGATTTGTGTTTGTGTATGTCCAGCTGTGGATACATATATGAAAAAGTAAAGGGTATAAAATGGCCTAATCTTAATTAACAATTTTACTTGGCTTCACAGCAGCCAATGGAAGGGGATTGTAGTTCGCAGGAGCTGGAGAAAGGATGAAGAATGCAGCATCCTGTCCTCCTGGAACTGCACACTTAAATTACTGGACTTTTCAAATCCTATTGTAAAACTGAAAATAATGGCAGATTACACAGGATAGGACAAGATATTATCAAGATTATTGTACATACATAGATGCTACACTGACCACCTTGGCTTGTTGCTGCATTATGTCAATGTTACCGCCATTTTTGTTTTGAAGCAAATACATGTTAAAGTCGGAACTGTGGATTTGTTTCTCAACTAATCTCAATGAGTGGTGTTATATTTTATGAACTAAACAGTTTAACAACAACAACAAAAAAATATTATTCCCTTATGGTGAAATCACATTTTTTCTCTGCACAAATAGGCCATATAGATATGCATGTTGATGAAGACCAGCAAAATGATAAATGATAAATACATAGTCTGTGATTGCTTTCCTTATATACTTGAGATAATTGTGTTGAGATTCTTCTTTATTCACTCTCTTATACATAATGATTATTGCTGCCAGTGGGTCTGCACTGGAAATCAATGGAGAGATCTTGATCTTGCATGATCTTATGGGGTTTGCAGATGTAAACAAGGGAGACGGAAGTGGTGGTACAACTTGCTGTAGTAATGTAAGCTTTGCAGTGAGAAAAAAAAAAACAGAAGGATAAATGAATGAATTTGGAGGAGAAAATGTTTGGGGAGACAAGGTCAACACAGGTTTGTCTATTCGTCAGTGAGAAGTAAAAGTAAGATTTTAACTGTCAGTTTAAATATCTGTCAACAGTAGTATGCAAGCTATCCCAATGTCTGTAAACCAGATCATTTGGGCTATACTTTGTTACCGACCGAGGTCTAGCCCAAATTTCTCCTCCAATTGAGAGGTGATTTTTTTTTTTATATATGACTTTATTTGAATAATTAAAATTTCATCATTCCAGTCAACTGTTTCTTTAGAGTATGTAGTTTGTACTCAGAAGCATAGTTTTGGATTTTTATTGTATACAAATGAATTATGAATGAAATGACAAAATTAAGTGACACCAAAAAGTAACACCAATAATAAAACTACCAAAAAAGCATGGGGTGGCGAGCAGGGTGGGATAAGTATCTACCTAGTGTAAATCTTGGGTTACATAAATATCATTTAACATTCTGCCAAGTCTATACTTAGGGTAGATCTTATTCATTGTTTGTATATCCAGTGAATATGGCAAGTATTACCGCCTTGTAGAGACCAGTTGTTGGACACGATGTGGAGAACAAAAACCAAATTATACACATGCTTTTTGTGTCCACTGTTAATATCCTTTTGGGAAGAGGTTGAGTAAACCTTAGTGAACATCTTTGAGTTAAATGAACATCTGAAACCAGAAAATTTCTTGGTTATTAATTTGTTGGGCATAATTAACACTACTGGCATGCATCCCTTCAACATACGGCGTGTGACAGCCATGAAACAGGCGACGGAGCAGGGTGATTTTGTGGTAAATCACCACAAAACTCCTGGAGCGTGAGCCCGTCTCTTTCTGCAGCAGAAATGACCAGAGACGACGTCAGATCAGGTCATTTATCAATGACCATGTAATAATTTGTTCATTATTTCTTAGAGTATGTTTTAGAGGTTATTTTGTGCTATTTATTGTACAGGTGTATACCATTCATTCCAACTTTACTAATAAATTATTATCATTCTTCACCCAAATTTGCAAGATTTGTTTTTCCAAAATCACGGCTTTTCAATGTTTTTCTTGCCTCTCTTTCGATGGGTTGTTAAAGGGAAAGATACACACATTAAACTGTCAGTAAGTTAGCTGAAAAATGAGCTTCAACAGTTAACCACAAAACTGGATGCTGTGTGTGTAAAAATTGTCACTAGGCAAAGTTGTTAGTTAGTTACCTTTTAATATCTTTTATGTTGTTTTATGTTGATTCATGAGTTAAATTAGTTACTATCAATTCTAATTAAAGGTAGCCTACACTATAAAACGATGTCCCATTTACATTATAATAAATCATTACCAAACTGCATTTGTTAAGTGCCTCCTATAGGGGGCATGACACTAACATCAATCCATCTCTTGTATTATGCACATAATGACACATTATGACTTACATAATTGCAAACAGTCACCATTAACATGTAGTTTAACCCTTGACTTAAACTTGATGGTATTCACATGAATTAACTGTAGCAATGATAAGACATTAATGATCACTGTCGATGGAGCAACAAATCTCTTCAAAACTCTTCTTTTAAAACCAGTGACGCCAATGTTTCGACATCAGTGGAAACAGGTAAATATGTTGTTTCACCTCTCCCATAAACGTTCACACACACCGAGAACACACACAGAAACAAGAGGACACAGGCAGTGTCGCTACATAAACACACGCGCGCCCTACACTATGTATTTCCATTCAGCCATGAAAGCAACAGGAAGAGGAAACGCTGCTTCCTGTGGAAGAATGGGTGGAGGGGGCGGTGGTCAGTCTGAGTGTACCCAGCTCTGTGTGTGTGTGTGTGTATACATTGTACTGTGAATATATGTGTGAGTTTATACAGCAGTTCCATCTGTCTTTTCTACCACTGTTGTCTCAGGGGTTATTGGTTCATCTCCACCCGGAGTGTTGACACAACTGGCTTTGGGCGGGCACTGAAGCTGACCCTGGGCCCTCTTGTTGACACCACTCAGTGCACATGGTTCCCAACACCAGTGATTTGTGACACTGTGAGTGGGAGGATTTAGGCCATGAGTCTCCCTCTTCCTTGGCTACATTTTTGTCCAACTAACAATAGTGACTGTTTGTATTTATATGTTTTTGTCCATATCAGAGCTGATGGACAGTACATGTTTTCTATGCCAGTTTTAGTCCAAAACATTTAGAGTTTACTAACCTAAGTCCCACCTGTACATCCTTATGATATGAACTGGTTAAAGCTTGGTTTAAATGCTGAGTCATATCTTAGTCCAGGCATTTCAGACAAAAGTGTAGGTCAGCCTCACAAATTGCAACAGAAACAAACTCTACGGATTTGGTGTCCTCGATATGTTTTGAATGACAAAGAAAAATCTTCAAATCCAAAAATGCCGGCCGCTGCAGAGGACTAACAGCCTCAGTTACAAGGGGCGGACACTCGCAGTTTGACCTTTTACCCCTCTAAAACTTATGAGCTCTGAGGCTTCAGTAGAGATTCTGAATTCTTACTGAGCAACACCAAGTGAAATACAAAATAACTAAGTATTTGGTTTGATTTCTAGGCTATTATGAACGCTAGAAAACCAGACTATTTATGACTACAGGTTGATTAATTAGTGAATGAATAAGACAAGAAACTTAACATAAAGTCTTAAGCATTACTGTTATATATCACTACATTGACTTGGCTGACCTAGAGGCCTAAGAAGTGTTATGAGCCTGACAAGTATTATTGTCAAACAGATGTAATGTTAGTCCCCTTGACTTCCATTCCAATTTTCAAACAAAATCCATTCATCCATTTCAAATAAAGTCATCCTTGACCATTAAGTTAAATTAATTATTTTAGTGAACTTAAAATAATTTTTGTTTGCACTGCCCTGTCATTTTGGCCTTCTTGTCCTCACAAAATTGACAACACCAAAGTTGCCTCACCCCCTAAGATGATAAAATTTCTGGCCTGCTTTTCACTAACCTGACACGCCAGATGGTTTGTTACACAGAACCATCTGGGAAGCCGTCCACAGAAACCATTTAGAAAAGGGCGGGCGCTTTCGTAAAAACACTCGGCAGGTGATTGGATGAACCATCTGTCACGTCTGACATGGGTTAACGTCAACGATTCAGATCAACTCACTAAATCAACGCTGAAGCCAGCCGGAAGAAGAGCAAAAACGTCTTTTCCATTGATAAAAGCCTTCAGTGCTGCTATTTGCTCTTCTTTCAATGAAGATATACTCAACTGTTCTGATATAACTGACGCTATCGCAGTATCTGTGCAAACCTCTTCAGGAGCCACCGTTGTTAGAGTCGAAATGAGTTGCTTCTATGGACGCTTCTTGCTATTGGCACCTGAAACCACACCTGTAGCTGCCAGTAGTCCCTCCGAGAATGCTGACCGACTCGCACCACCTCTGGTGCGGACACAAACAGATAGCTTGGAGCTTTGTAGGAAATTGTGGCATCACCAGTTTCAGTATTTTCAACACTTTCCCTAACTTAGATTCTTAAGACTTTAAATATGTTATAAAAGAGTTTCTGTTGCAATTCGTGTGGAGTCATATTGTACAATGTCTGTACTATCTAACAAATAGGGATCATACAGTATCTGCAAATCAAAGTAAATCTGCAGAGTTAATACAGTATAGTGTCCTCGGCTACACTTGTTAAGTCAACAGCAGAGCTCCACAGACTACAGTAAAGTACGGGAGGGCAGAGAGGGCTGTGGCGCAGAGCAGCAGAGGGCAGCATACAGCTATGGGAGGGGCAGGGAGGCAATATGGGTCAATTATGGGAACAGCACTGTGACAAGACATGACAGAGAGGGCAGGGTTGGGGCAGAGTTGAGGCAGACTGGAAAACAGCTGAATAATATGAGAAAGTGGCAGGACAGAAAATATCAGTCCACAGCGAGTCACAGCCCAAGGGAGAGAGTGGTTTGGGATGAAGGCTGCGAAGAAGAAGAGGTGGATGTTTGTGTGTGTGTAGTGGTTGTACAGGGGTGGGAGGCTTGTTACTGTGAATGACAGTAATGATGATGGTTTGTGACTGCGTTGGCTGTGTGTAAGTGTGTTTCTGTGCATGTATGTGTGCACAACAGAGACTAAGACAATGTCTTACCATGCAGTTCATAGCAAAGTGGTTGTGCTGGGTCTGCAGCTCGACTGCATGCTGGTGGTTCCCTCCGATCTCTGTGTAACTGGTGAGAAAAAGCCCCTTGTTGTGCATTATCCAGTCGAACATCTACACATGGAAGAAGAGGGGGAGAAAACGCAGTTAGTCTTACAGAACGCACTTCAAATGAAAAGGGTCTTTCCATCTTGCGTTTACTCACATTGACAGCAGTGAGAATAAGAGGGCCTGTTGTTTGATGTTTGTAACTGACAAAAACCTTTTATCATTCATCACTGTACTGACTTCCCATCGTCAAGCTCTTCTGTAATAAATAGATCCAAAAGGTCATGCTGTGTGTGGGGGTCTGACTTAGGCTACCATAGGCGACACATTTCAGAGTAGAAACTAGTTAAGAGAGTGCTGCAGGAATGAATCCTAAAACCCAGTGATGAGTTAGGATATTAACATTTCTGTTTGCCTCATCTGGAAGTCGGTGGGTTTTTTTTTAAGTTTTTGTTATTTGACTGAAATAAAGGTCTGTGGTTAACACAAGCTTAAGAGGTTTTCACGTTTTGTTTTAAGACATAAAATACATCAGTAAATACCCATTTGAGAATTTTGAAGCTTTTACACTTCTTCAAAAAGGCAGCTGCTAATGAGTTTAAATGATACTACATTGGTTGTCACTGACACATGAATGTCATCACGCCGAACATCAGTCACTTAGTGGGCATGCAGCTGCAAAACATGTGCGTGGTGCAGTTTATTTATAGTTTCATGTTAGCTTTTTACTTCAGATAACTGAATTTACGTTTCATTCAAAAATTAGAAAAGTGATGCTCATTTGTGTAAAATTTTCTTGTGGAACAAAACATAGTATCATAAACTTCCACAGAGCTAATTTTCTGCATTATTCCAAAAACCCAATGGAAAAATCCCATTGGCTTTTTGTTTAGGGGACCAGAGTGATGCTAACTTCTGGGTTGGCCTACAAAAATACATTCCTGCTACACTCTATTGGGGACAGCTTATGCAACGGACCCTTCCAAGTCCAACCCAGCTGAGAAAGCTTGGTGCCTGGCAGAACCTTAATCACATTTCTCCCTTTATGTGGCTGTGTGCTCTTTCTGTGTTCCTCTTACTACATGCTTGGTGTGTGGAAAAGGTGTGTTTAATTAGAGCTCTTTCCAGAGTAGGCCTCTGTATTTGCCTCCGGCCCTGTATGGTTCATATAGCTGCGTATATTTCCCAGCTTCAGACATGCAACATCACACACTCTCCTGAAATACTCACGACATGCAGGCACACACTCACTCACATTCATTTCCTCTCTGTTTCCATGCACACAAGCACACAGCTCAGATAATAATTCACCAAGATATAAAATAATGCTAAGAAACACACACAACACAATCTTTATGACCAAAAAAGCTTTTAAAATAAAAACGAGAATTTATATTATTAAGATATTGTATATTAACCTTCTCTCAACAGTGGCCAGTAGTAGTACAGCAATGCACCTCACTGTTAAGCCTTTACCACAATATACATACACAGCCTCACTGATCTGGCCTACATGGGGATGAAAGTTGATCTGAGGACTTAAATATTTGGATTAATGTAATGTTTCCAAATACCCAGCTCAGACTGGCATGCATGCATGCATGCTCATGCTTCAGATTAGCTCCTGTGTGGCCTGAAATACCTGCATATATCAAAAAATAAACTGTATATTGGTGGATATTAGCATAGAAGCACCAAGGGGCAAGAACATGAGGTGGCAGTGAGGATCTAATTAACCTTATTCTCTACATGGTTTCAATCGTCATGATCATCATTTGAATAGTGTAGAGAATAGCACGGAAGAGAACAGAAAATCACGCTGACCTTCTCTGCATCCTGCTCGAACAGACGCAGCTGGAAACACTGGTCCAGCTTCAGCTTCCTCATGTGCCACAGCTGCTGCAGATTTTGCCGAGTCCCGTGCAGCTTATCCAACAAACCTGTCACTTTAGCTACTAGGTTGTGTGCATCCGCATGCGTGTGGGAGCCGTAATGATGGTCATTGGAGTCTCCACTGGCTCCACCAGAGCGGTTACCATATCCACTTTCACTACTACTTCCACCTCCTGCAGTTTGTGACTGTAGCCTTTGCAGCAGCCTTCGTCCCTGCGTGTCCAGCTCCTCCACAGATGCCTTCGTGGCCCTTTTCTTAAGTGCTGCGTGTTCTTCCATGAGTCTCCGAGCTCCCTCCAGGTCCCGTGGGAGATCACGCTGGGACAAGGTGTCCTGGAGCTCCTCGAGGCGTGCCAGCGCCCGCGCTGCGTCACTGGCAAACGTCTCAAATGACAGCCGCACCTGAAATGAAAGTTAGATAGGTAGAAAGATGTACTTAATTAATCCCAAATTGGGAAATTGTTGTGTTATAGCAGCAGGATACCAAGACATTGCACACAGTCATATACATAAACACAAGAAGAGAAAAATATATATCAATAGAAAAATAACACAAATAACAAAATAAAATTAAAACAGCTCATTATTATTATAAAACAGAAAGCCTGGTCTTTCTAAAGGACAGAAGAAAAAAAAAGGACATGATAAAATGTGTATTCAAACCTCAATCCAGTCATCATGGTTGTACTCTAAGCTGCCCTCAAAGTCAGCTGTCAGCTGGGATGGATCCACAATCTTGGATAAACCCTCTAAGGAAACCATCACCGTCTGGTGCAGTCGGGTTTATGTGGGACAAACGAAGTCAGCAGTGACAACGAAGAGAAAGATGAGGTGAAGGAGGGAGACAAACCACCAGAAATTAATTATCACAGTCATCATCATCCTCTCCATATTCAAAACTTATCCAATGATAAGGGTCAAAATACTGTCCACTGTTAGACCTAGATTATGAGAAGAATGTGCAGAGTCAGTGGCTCTACACATGTTTAGATAGGTGGGGTGACCAAAAGGAAAACATTCCAGACATTTTTAGCCACATTCATGTTATCATTAATAAGATGGAAATACACGGATATAAACGCTTAAGAAGTATAAACAGAAATTGCTGACATTCACCGGAGGCAGGCAAACACAATGAAAACACAAAATATGCTGTCAGATTTGGGGTTGAAGTCTGCCTCTCAAGTATGAGTGTCAAGATTCTCAAAACTTTCAATTTTAAGGTCACAATGCAGTTCAGTTTTCAATTTTTTTTCAGCATTGATGGCTGCCATATCGAGTCTTCGTTTGTAAAGACCAACATTTTCAAATTCGTCTTTAAAATGTTACTGTTCATACGATGTTAGTTCAGTGTCTTTACAGCAGAGTTATGTGAAATGCTACGTACCATGGATAAATTCTACTAGCAGAAACACTGAGCTAGCTGCTAGATAACCACTGCGTCAGTGGAGAGCAAGGGCCAAATTGAAGTTTTGATCAGTTTTCAATTCTGAATTAACCCCGCCTCTCAGGTGTGTTATAGATGCTATAATAGCTAGAGGTTTAGTTTCTTTTTAACTGAAAGCAAACTAAGACACAATTTCAGGAGTAGTTGTAGGTGGAGGTGTGAATGTACACTATAAAAACTTGTGCTGCTGGATAATGAGCAACAGTTAAACAGGGAAAACTGAACAGCAGACCACGAGGGAGCAGAGAACACATCTTGATGTCTTCCCCCGTTGAGAACTAGCAGCCAGAAACTCAAACTAGTGATTTTCTTTACCATGTCCTGCTCACATACAGTACAACATACAACAAGTGGCATGTCCAAACCCAACTCACTTCTGTTGGGATGAAATGCTTCGCCATGTCCTATATATCCTGTTTCCATAGTAACTGGGTCAGGACTAAATATACCAGCACCACTTGCCCACACGGGACAGAACAGTGCCACTGTCACTGAGCAGCAGTCCAATTAGATCTGATAAATTAAGACCTATGGCTATGCTAAACTGACAAGTACTCTAATAGCTTACAACAAATTGTTAATCTTATAATGTATTGACATAATGAGCACTGCCAAAAGCCCCTTTCCTTGTAGACAATAAAAAATCATAAACACATCATAAACCAGTATACTCAGAGGAGACAATAACACTAATGATCCATGTAAAACATCTATAACAGAACATAAGCCACAAATATGAAAAGAAGCACATAAAGTATCGCCCACCTCAAATTCAAACTTGGAGCTGCCGAAGTTGGTCCTCTGCTTCTGCCAGAAGTTGTCTGGCTTGATGATGAGCGCGACGTGAATACAAGACGGAAAAGACTCCTGAAGGATCTTCAACAGAGGCTTGATGCTGTCCCACTTAGAACCACGCATGTCCACAATAACTGTGAAGCCATGTCTGGCCACCTCCTCGCTGCAGAAAACACGAATAAAGAGGTCAGATCCTACCATGAAGAACAAATCAAAACACGAGAAGATATATTACATTTAAATTATTTCATCATGGTAACATCTAACAATTCGAGCAGTTTAGGAGAGAGGGTAACATGTGAAAACAAAAGGACAAAACCAATCAGCTGTGATTGATTTGAGACTGAACAAACATGAAAGAGCTACAAGAAAGATTGTCAAACTACTGAGTCACATTATTGTCACAGCCCATGTAACAGAAATAGAGACACCGCCCCCCCACAAAAAACAAAAAAACTAATGAAACAACTAACGAAAAAAAGAAAAACACCCATTGTAAATTTTGTAAAAGCTCTGTTGTAACTACAAAGATGCCAAAAAGATTTAAAGTCAAGAGATCCCATGCAAATCTCTGGAGCATCTGGGGAGGGAAAAAATAGTTAAAACATTCAAGCGTTGAAATTTCCACTGCTGCTTACCAGGAGTCGTGCTGCTCTATAAGTCCATAAAAGGTTGTTTCTCAGTGTTAAAGGCTTTAATCTGAATGTGTCTAGCTAGGAGACAGAAACAGACGCAGGCCCTCCTGCTCTAACTCACTCTGACCTCACTCTCTGAAAACAGATCGGCAGCCAAATGGGTAGAGAAAAACAGAGTGTCGAGGAGGCAGAGGGGAGAGAGAGAAGGACAGAGGGAGGGGGAGACAGATGTAACAGAAAAAAAAAAGGAGGAAAGACAGAAGAAATATTTAGACAGGAGAAAGAGAAGTCAAGCTGAGGAGAAGAAGCTGACCTCCTTCTGAGTTAGTGACACTTTGTTCCTTCTGATCCTCAAACTGGATGGCTGGCCACCTCTGACAAATCTTTTCTCCTGTCTAGTCTGACCTCCTAACACAGAGCTGAGCTTTTTGGATGCCTGGAAGTCTTTGTAAACCAAAACCAGCATGTCTTAATTCAGAGCAATCTACCTGTCTTTTACTGCTACAACACATAATACTTCAGATAAGTATTTGAAAAAATGCAGGTGGGCTGTCTCAAGATAAAAAATGCATTTTTAACATGAAACTGATTTATTCAGGTTCGTCTGCACTCCAAACTGAACACAAACTAATACCACATAAAAGCAGAACATAAAACCCTTCACTTACATCATTTAGACTTGATCTAACCCCTTTTTTGAGTTTGTATGTACTTTTGCAAAGAGGTGAAAAGATTTTGCATCAGAGGTCAACATCTAGGGTCATGGCATTGAGAATCAATTCAAAATAAGAGCCGATTCCAAAGGAATCATTAAGAAATTTTGAATTTGATTCTATTTATTAATTCCTACACAAACTGCACTCAAATTAAACCAAACATGCAAACACCTACCACACATCAACCTTGGCTATCAGTCGGCATTTATGTGTTTGTCTCACTAAATCATGAGTCAGTTAACATACTTAGCCATCAAGTTGTTTGATTAGCAGGTGAATAGCAACAATTTTGTGAGTCTTGTAACAATCAATTAAAATTGTGAAGAAGCAAAATCAATAAGCAGAATCTGAATCAGAATTGTTAAAACCAAAAAATGCTCCACCCTTTCAACATCCGATTAATAGTTTGTGTAGTGTAGATAGTTTGCAAGTTATTTCAATAACAAACATTTGCATCATACTCTAGTCAGGCTACTTCTGACTGAAATACAGGCATGTGTTGAACTTCTTTGATTTTGACTTGGATATCAAGGGGCCCTGAAGAAACCCAGGCCAAATTTTTGCAGTAACCGATCTGGTCCACCTCTTGCCTCAAGACAAATCTCCAAACTCTACTGTGAAAAAGACTTAAAGCACCAGACCTGCAAAGAAAGCACTAGCAAGCGCAGCACAGGGGAGATCAGAGGCAGCGAAACAGAGGAGTGCAAGCTCCCCTCCAAGCTAATCACAACTGACTCCAAACAGAACAGCCTGGAGCCAAGTGTTAAATGTGAAGGAAAGGTGCTCCTACACTTGAACATCAGGCGGCACAAAACTACAGAGGGAGTGCAGCTCTGCAAGGACATCCTGTGGCTACACACTTCCTGCAGCAGTTTATAGACTCGAGTCTATACGATAAAACAAACAGGGAAACGGGAAAGAAAAGCCAACCAAGAAAAGGGACATTTTGTTTAATTAGAACTGACCCACTCTAACTACACAATATCAATAGCAGAGTGAGAGAGGGGAGAGTCACTACATAGTGGTAACCTACATAAAGGAGAGGGAGCTTTTTCTAGAGAGTCAGGAGGAAATGAGGTGGGGAATGGAGGAAGGAGGGGGTTGAATCTTCACAGAGAATCCAAAAACAAAACCATCCCAGCTCTTTGTAGCCTCAGGTTATGCTTCAGAATTTTAAATCCAAGCAAGGTGGGAAAGTCTGACACAAAGAAAGCTATGAGATGTGTGTGAGTGTGACTGAGAGGACGAGAGGATGAGCCTGTCTCAAATTAACCCAGGAGGAAAGACAGGAAAGGGTGCATGTGCATATTCACAGATTGAAAACCTATGAATCCTCCACTGAAAACCTGTGTGTGTGTGTTTGTAAGTACCTGGGAATAGTAGCCAGGTAAGCTATAAGCCTGCGGAGGTCTTCGGGTCGTATTCTGTCATGGTTGCTCCGTGCTGGAAAGGTGAGAACTGGACCGCCGCGTCTGTCTCTACCACCTTTGGGTAGAAATCAAACAACAAAAAGTCATTAAAACAGCCACTTCCCATGTAGGTCATGTTCATAGATAAAGAAACGTAGATAGCGCATTTGCAGTTTGACATGCATCTGCTCATCCAACATATTTGAGAGGTCAAGATCCACCAGTAAACAATGCATTATGCATTGAGAGTTGCAGACTGTAACTTGATCACTTCTGAACAGATTTTCCTGAGAAGACCTGACAAATTTAACATTATAGTGCTTACTTGTTGGGATTAAATTCAGTCACTAGGGGTGATCTGACCAGCTCTATGTCACTGAGCTGCTTAGATGCTATTCACGCTATTTACCCTCTGAACAGTCACGTCTTCTACTGGGACATGCAGCCTCTGATCAACATCAAGTGTCATCACTGCTTTATATCAGTACAGTATATAGAGAATATTTCATGAAAGACAATTCAGAATCAAGCAGGTTACAGGTGTAACAGGTGTTACAGGCCTCCAATGAGTTATTGATGCTAAATGCATAATGCCTGTATACTGTAGCACAGCTGAAGCAAAGCTAAATCTACAGACTGAAATTTTAAAAGCTAGCTATTATCCTTTTGACTACTTAGTCTGCTACTGTCCAGTTCACGCTGGACTACATAACCATCACATTACTACACCAAAAAGATGTCAAGTGAGGGCAGTGGTTCAGTTCAGAGATGACAGTAGCTAATTTATATGAGTGCCATCTGTGAATATTTCTGCAGTTAGTCATGACTATCCTGGGTCAAACAGAAGAGTCAGGGCTCAAATTAGTGTCACGATGACAAGCCTTGTAATAGCCTTTCAGTCAGAGACTGTCTGCAGCAACAAACAACACTAATTATTAATGACCAGCAAAGACACACTCAACCTCACAATTATGGCAATGGAGATGCAGTTAACACTAACGGGGTAAAGGTCAGGTCAGCACCATGACGAGTCAGAAACAGGTCACAGAAATAAATGAGTCTTACAAAATCATAGAAAGCTTGAATTTTCAACAAAATGATACCCCTGCTGCCATTTTGTGACATTCAGTGACACATAGTATGTATTCTCATTGGAAACTATCAGATCTTTCAAGCACAAAAGCCACAAAGTCTTGTGACTGTGTTGATTTTGTTATTATTCTGAGGATGAGTGTGACTTTAGATCTTTTAAAAGTAAATAAATTAAAAACTAAAGATGTTATTTATGCTAGAACCAAAGGTTTCTTTTTGATTAGTAGACACTTAATTAAGCATAACGTATGAAACTGAATTCTCCACTTCTGTATAAAAGATCTTGACTTCACCTCACTTGATTTCTCTCTTCTGTTAAGTTTGCCTTGCATCACCATGCAAACAAAACAATACATGAATGATATGAAACCCACTCCCATGCAAGGTCACTGCAGTAACACAGAGATACAATAGCTACTTCAAAGTGTAGGAAAGAGTTTAACAAGCTTATCTGAGATCAAGGCAACATGAGCTTGTTCAAAAACGTTAATCTAATTCCCAATTTTTTTTCACCACTTCTGAAAAAGATTTCTACCCTTGAAAGATGAGAGATTTAATTTTCAGAGCATTCAGACTCCCTAAGACACAGTCCAATTCTGAACTGGCTGACCGACTGAAGGGCAACAGTGCAAACATATAGTTTGGGTTTGCTTTGACATCTCTTGATTGAAAAAAGTACGAATGGCAGTTTTTATGAGTACTGACACATTACAATATTTGATACATATAACAATATCATATCAGTGACATAAACTGTAACGGTGTACATCTGACCTGAGAGAAAGGCAACCTTCTCCTTGAGGATTGGAAGCACATCAATTGCCTTCATATCCTCATTGCGGTGAAACCCTGAAACACAGAGAAAAACAGACAAATCAGCAATCAGAATCCACCTATCCAAATGGTTTTTGTTCATTTTCACACATTTTTAGTATGCACTGAGTTGGTGTTTGCAGCTTGTCACTGTTTGTTCTAATCCAGATGACCTCAAGTCTCTCAAAATGATCCACTTTCTTTAGCATATTGTATAGAAGACAACATTATTATACAATAAGCATGGATGTAGCCCCTAGATGCAGCTGAGCAGCATGTCATGAGAAACATTTATATTGTGTAGTCAATACAATTAGTGTGTTAACATCAAGGGTTAAAAGTGAAAAACAAATATATGGATCTGGTTATAACTATGGCGAGTCAAGCAATGGTATTGTTTTCATTTCTGAAGATATTAGCTTATCTGAAACTCAAAGTAATAACTTAAAATTTCTGCCATAATTATCTTGTCACAGTTACTATGGAATTTCAAAAACATTATCATTTGATCCATTTTGATCATGACAATTGGTGAAGTTGCAGTCCTAAGTGTTTAGCCTAGCCTAGCCTTTCCATGATGGTCTCGCCTGCTCTGTTGTGGTATGTTCTTCAAATGTCAACTCTTTTTGCATCGCCTCCTCAACAGATGGCACACTGGTTAATACCAGGAAGCAAGATGGAGCAATTCAACACACACACACACACACACACACACACACACACACACACAGAAAAACACACTCACACCAGCTGACTTTTATCTGGTGTGTCAGAGCAGTCAGTCATGAAGACAACTGATTCAGATGATCCAGTGAACAGAGTAGTGTAGGGATGTTTGATACAGTCAAATATCAAAGCAGATTTTCACAGTAGGCATCTGATAATAACTGGGAGCTTTCATTCAAATACAGCGTATTCCCATTTGGTTCCCAAATTCTCTATCACTGCCACAGTGAACATCTGCATGTACTGCAAAACCCAATAATCAACAGCTGAAAGCTATGATGCTGCAGTCAGTAACAAATATTCATCAGCCACAATATTGACAGCTTTGACCACTGAATATATACGAGTGCATGCAAGAGAGGAGGTGGGGGGGGGGGGGGTGGGTGGGAGGCAATGCCTCTCTGCAGATGCAGTTAGCTGGTGATGTCATCAGATATCCCTCATTTTAGCTGTGAGCCATCTCTCTCACACGCACACACCCCGACACACAAAATAGCCTATACAAGGAACATGTAGCCGATTTGAAATTGCACACTAGCAGCAAATCATTATCATAGATTATAGATTTGTTTATTTATTAGATTACTGAGTTATATGTCTATTTATTTGAAATTCTGTCAAACAATCGCTAACACCAGCTAAGCCAGAACTGACTGAAGTTTCAGTTTCAGTTAGCTCTGATTGGTGGCACTGACTTATAAGAAATATACTGATGAGAATTGAGAAGTGGATCCAATAAAGAATCTGTTCCAAATTGTCCATTCAATCAGAATCATATACTTCCAAGCTTATCAGTTCCTTTTATTGATGCCGCCATGTTTTTCTGACAGTTGCACATTCTGAAAATAATGACATCAAACTAATTCTTCTATGCTGCTGGAAATTCGCAACAAGTAGGAGTCATGCCAGTGAGGAAGCAGTGGTCCAAAGCGTGGCGTCACTTCATGAAGAAAGATGACAAAAGCACTAGTTGTAATGCCTGTACATAAAAACTAATAAATCATTTCAAGTACGGGTAGAAACACTATCAATACACAAAATGGGCTTAAAATCCAGCAACGATACAATCTACGCACAAGTGCAACTGCTTCCCAACCAAGCAACACATCCTTTCTTTGACTAAGAAAACCTAATGGAAAACAAGTGCTGTACAAATATTCTCTCATTTTATCCATTTCAGATGATAACAGACAGACTGTTGGTACATCTAGCTCTCAGGCTACAGCCAGCCAAGGAATCAATAACGAAATCGATACAGAATCATAATAAGCACAATTCATAATGGCACTGGTATTGAAAAAATCTTATTAATTTCCATCCCTTCACTTATGTCATTCAAAAACTCAAATAAGCTGCATTAATTGCCTACTTTACCTTCAGTCCAACTGTTAATGGTCTTTTCACATTAAAAAATAAGAAAAGGAAAAATGATCTTTTCGTCTGTGTCTTAGTTTGACTGACAGTAGCTGACAGAAACCAGAGTGCTGGTGTTACACTGTAGTGAGACAAAACAAACAAACTGTAGCTTACATGTCATAGGCAGACATAGTGTTGTTAGTAACACTGAAGTGTAAGAACGACAGCAGCATCTAACCGGAGTGAAGTGACATTTGCAGGAATGTTTACATGCTGTTAAATGTGCTGCAGCTGAGCACCTAATTAGCGATCTAGTTTACAAACTAATGTTAGCAGTGACATTGCCACTGGTGAATGTTTGTTGGTTCCCCATCAAATAGATATTAATAGTTTTTCATGCCAGCCACATCAATATGAAATAATGCATAAACACGGATTACGGTCTTGTTCCATTTAGTGTTGCAGGCCCCTTACTGTGAGCCAACATGTGCAATAGCAGCATTATACTTCTGTTTGACCTGACCTAGTATCATTGGTAACACCTGTGTTTACCCTATTATTTCAATTTTAAATTGTTGCTGTGAAAAAGGTCCATTAGCTAAGATGCAGAACAAGATGTGATTGACTGCATATGTAGACATATGTATCCTCTAACAGATAAAGAAATGCAGTTTACTTTCAGTCTGACTCACGGTCTTAACTCACAACCTAGTTAGAGACAGTACTTGTATTCCTGCTGATGTGTCTCAAAATGCTAAAATGTGATGAGAATATGTAAAAACAAAAAAATGTGAAAATATGAGAAATATTTAGAGCAAAGAGCTTAGAACTTTACATAAGCACTGTGCTGCTTTGACAGTTATATTATAAACATTTAATCACACTGACTACGAATGGAAATGAGCTAATTAGATAGTGGCCAGACTGCTGAGTGCTGAATCATGCACTCACACACACACACACACACACACACACACACACACACACACACACACACACACACACACACACACACACACACACACACAACGAATGTCCTCAAATAAAAGTCAGTTATGATTCTAAATTCATTTGAAACTACAGTGAAGCCATAATCTGAAGCAGCAGCCAGTGATTATTACTCAAAGTTGAGTATTTGCTCTGAAAATTTGAATATTTTTCAGCTCACAGCTTGATACAAGCAGTGAAGGAAATAGCAAAATGAAGACATTTTTCAACATGAGTATCATTAAACATGTGACTGCTTCTTCCAGGTGGCAAATGAGCTACAACCCGAAGATATAGAGGAAAAAAAAGAAGGGTGACAGAGTGTAAAGTGAAGACAGAGAGGGAATGACAGAAAGCTATGGATAGATGAAAAGATAAATGGATCAAAGGCAGACTGAAATGGAGAGGGGCAAAGACGAAGTGTGTGGTATGAAATGACAGGAAGAGAAAAGCACAGGCTGATAATGATTCATGGGAGACGGCGAAGAGAAGAATATGGGGACAGACAAAACTGCAGCGTACAGCGAGACAGATAATAATACAGACAGAGAAGACTGCAGAAAGAGACAGCTAAGTAACTCCTACAGGTTTTAATGGCTCCCGTAATATCGATTTCATCCACGGTCTGAGGGAGTTAGGAGCGGCGGTCAGGCCTGGATGACAGCACATTAGCTCACAGTGGGAAGTGGCCGGACTGGACACAACCTGACTCACGGATAATGTCACAACCAGCTGAGGCGAGATGGGACTGAGGTGGCAATAATGGTTTCATTCTCTTTGCACGGCTGGTGAAAGGAGAGAGAGAGAGAGAGGCCAAATAGCTGAGTGAGTCCTACGCACCCCACACTTATACTTTTTATGATCTCCCTCTCTGTTGCTGACTGTCTCTGTATAACCTGCTGCACCTGTTTGTCGTGCAGCCTCCACCCTCTATCTGTCTCTCACACACAGAGAACATGGTAAGAAGATGTGCTTTGACAATAGCTGGAAATATGTTGAAAACAAAGACGTAGGCTTCATTCTGTGTCTTCAGAGAAGTGATTCTGTGAGTGGCACTAAACAGCAGCAAACAAGTGCCCAAACAAGAAGAGACTAGAATTGCCGCCTTGCTGTTGTATTCCTCTGCCAAACAGTAAAGTCGCAGTTTATATCCAGAGTCTTATAATACATGTGAGACTTTGAAAGACTTCAATAAAAGGTATTAAGTTTATTATTTTGGCAAAATGGAAGTAACAACTATAATAAGCTGTATAGTGTATGACTCCAGTGAATAATCTCCAGTGGGAAACATGCTGCCTTCATTTAAAGATTTTATTTTTTACAAGAGTTTCAGGTGTTTTTGCAGAACATTATGATGTGACAGTGAAGTTGACCTTTAGCATTTTGATTATAACATGTATAATATGTCACATTTTATTCTAACTGACATTTCTGTGAAAATTTGTTATGGCCAAAAATGTGTTTTGTAGGGTCAAAGTGACAGTCCAACTGGGCATTTTTTACCAAATATGAAAAAATGCTGAGAACTCTCTTCTCAGCTGCTGCTGAGATGGACATGAGGTCATAGCGACTGTGACCTTTGACCACCAAAACTGAATCAGTTTATCTCTCAGTCAAAGTGAACATTTGTGCCAAATTTGAAGAATTGCTCACTCAGCATGTCGGGGCTATTGTGTTAACAAGAATGGGAAGGATGTCAGGTCACAGCGATTTTGACTTACGACCTTTGACCACCAAAATCTAGTCAGTCCATCCTTGAGTCCAAGGGGACGTTTGTGCTAAATTTGAAGAAATTCTCTCAAGGCATTCTTGAGATATCGTGTTGATAAGAACGGGACAGATAGATGGCGGACAACCCGAAAACATAATGCCTCCGGCTATGGCTGTCACTGGCGCAGAGGAATAAAAATACTCCTCTTGCACTGTGTGTTCGCACATGTGTGTTTCCTGAGAAGTGTGCCCAGACACATTCCTCACTGTGGTGGTTTATGTAAAACACTGGCGCTGGCACACAGCCAACACTGACCTCTGTTATACTGCTGCAGCCCTGCTAAAACTGCAGTTCGTCACCTTTTTGAGCACCGCATTGGGCCAAATCTGGCAGAGAGCTGGACATATATGCACCTCAGGTTTATGTGGAAGGCTGCAGTAAGCTAGAACCAGATGTGGCTGCCATAGAAGTTACACATCTCAATGCTGCAACACTGTATTTTGGAAATCAGATTGGAAAATTCCACATAAAGTGTTGCAAGATCATAAAAAAAAGGAGAGCAGCAAAATATAAATAGCTGCCAGTGAAGAGAAAGATGCTTCCAGAGTATGATTACTACTTATGATGTCAACACAGTAAAATCGTGGCAATGCTGCAAGTACACAAGCAACCACACAGCCTCTCCTAATTTTTGTCATGTTTATATGCAGCAATAACCCATACAATATCCCACAGAAATGAAGTATTACCCTACACACTGTGATTCATGAAATCCCATCACTGCCTCTCGCTACACACACTAACACACCAGAACACGCAGGCACACACAACAATCTCTTCTCTTCACTACACACAACCCCTCATTTACAAGTCTGCCGAGCATGAAATAAAGCTTTTCAATCACAGACTGCTTGTTCATAACACACTCATAATGAGAGCAATCCATTTTACTGGCAGCCTGCACTCAGTGCCCTGTAAAATGAGGCAAAATGCATAGTGTTCGTCCAAGAAATAAGGTTTTTTACAACAACGTTTTTGTGAATATTTTTTTTAAAACTGGAATTCAAAGCAGGTGAATGAAGAGGAGGGGATTTTTTTTTTCCAGTGCTTGCCGTGACACAACTGTCCTTGCACATGTACATAGTAACAGGAAATACAAGGTGACGAGGCGATCAACTGCACACATGACAGGTAGTGGATCATGCAGACATAAGCAGTGTAGGAGTGGTAGATGCCAGTCTGTCATTCATCACACACACACACACACAAACACACACAGTAATGGAGACATCTTGTGCATTCATCAAAGGGACAATGACAGTATGTCATGTGGAGTATTTTGTGCATGGACTGGCTTGACAACATATAATGCATGATATATGATCATGCTCTCACTTGTCAACTATGAACCTTTAAGTGTAAGTGTGGAACTACTTGTCATTTTGGTGAGTTGTATATTTATACACTACATATTTAGGCAGTTGGTGAGAATGTTGAGTGATTTTTCGCCCCTATTGTAGTGCTTTTCCATTTAATAAATATGCAATAACAGTTCAGTGACTAAAAGGTGGAATGCTGCAAGGAAAGTCTGAACTAGTTGTAGGCTATTTTTTAATCTTCACTGTAAAAAAAAAAATGCAGGCATTTAGTGGAATCAGTTAATCTTTTCTCATACACACTAGTTTCAGAACACTCAAGAGTCTTTTGATTTGAAATGATAAGTTGAAGGAATGAACTGAGTTCAATCAATTAATTTAGAAACCTGATCAGTTTATCAGATTTCCCAGCATGCACTGTTTGAGAGTTAACTCTCCTTGATAATTAAAAACATATATGATGAAAACATGCTGTGTGTCTAATACATCTTAAGATAAGTCATGGTTGCTTGGTATCACAATAATGAAAACACACCAATGCTGGAACAAAGGAGCAGCAGCAGATGTAAGTTCTTTAACAAAAACTAAAAGGTCTGACCACATAACTCATATTTTATCTTCTCTTCATCCAGTAAAAAAAAAAGAATTGATTTTAAAACACTTCTTATTGTTTTTAAATGTCCTCTTATGTTGTTGACATGCTCACTGTACCTAAAATCAACTCAAAATCAGCGTATGGTGCTTTCAGTCATTATGGTCCTACTCTCTGGAATTGTACAAGTGTTCTCTTTCAAACTAAAAACATATCTTTTTTCGCAAGCTTTTAGGTTTTTAAGTGTATTTTTATTTGTTTTAGGAATCAGTATTATTATTATCTTCCTTTTTAAGATTAATGATAATAATACCTTCTTACTTTGTTTGTTTTTATCATGTTCTGCTTGTTTTTATATATGCAATACTTTATTATCGTATATGTAATTTTATGTTTGTCATGTATGATGTATCTTGAAGCACACTGAGTTTACGCTTGTCGTATGAAATGTGCTATATAAATAAAGTTGACTGACTTTTCAAAGAAAAGAAAAGAAAACATACAAAATCAAATTTGTTTGAAATCTCCATCAGTGTAACTAAACGGTCATTGTTCAATTAATATCCAAGGCTTATTGAACTTGTTTTCTCAAATGAATTATAAAGTTTATACTAGACTATTATATGACTAGAAAAGTTTGTTTTTTTTAAATCAGTACAAAATGACCTCAACTTGTCTGCTCAGATTCAGTCAACCAAAAATTTTAAGGCAGCCCGGGCATTAACATTTTTTTTTTAAGTTACAAAAAATAGTATAGTATTGTCTTGCAATACTAGACACTAGTTTTTACCCCACAGCTGTGCTAAGCTGCCACCATTGGCTATCTTTCATAGACCGTCAAATTACAGTTCTAGTTTGCCCAATTTTGTACTGACTTTGTCAGGTCAGAGATGAGAGCAGCTTTTCTAATTGTGTGTGCCGTCATGCAGCTAAAAGGTCATCCAACCCCACTGGTTTAGCAGTGATATTCTAGTAAAACACACAACCACAGAATGCAGAGGTGAAGATACAAAATTGTAGCTTACGTTTAACTTTAAGACACAGAATGAAGGAGTCTATACATGGACTGAACAGTTTCATGCTTGGTTTTAAAAGAATTTCTCAGTCTTCGTTTTTGAAAAGCTTGATCACTGTGAGGATATTTCACATGCAGCCTGAGCAGTGAGTACTTTGCATTTTCACTCAAGCAGCTATGCATGAATTTAGAAAGCAAACAGAGAGCATAAGGCAGTGACACATATTCACTCCGCTCACCCCTTCATCTTGTCTCTACACGAGGATTGTGCCCCCAATCCTTAAATTCACATTGCTATGTAGCAGAGGCACTACAACACACAGAAAGTGTGCCAATCAATTTCCTTTTGCCCTCCTAACTCCAGGCTGGAATCACTCACATGCAGATACACTACTACAGAACAGATTGTGTTTGTGTTGTGCACCAATTCTTCACACCACAGACTGAAAACTTCCTACAGTACATCCTTCAGGATCCAAACTGGGTTACAGACTTGTTTCTAGAAGGCTTTAATGAGTTGGGGAATGCATGCGCTAAGTTTAGAGCAGAATAAAAAAAGTTCATAAACCTCTGACCACAATTGCAACATGTGTAGTTTCTTCACCTACAGTGCGAGCATCATAACTCATTACCCAAAAATGAGCACAACTGCACATTCGTGTCGTCTTTCCGCAGCATGACGGAACAGACGGCCTCAGTGCACTGTGCCAATCCCTTCACTTCCAATCCTTTAGACCACAGGCTAGACTGTACATGGTGCATCTGCACAGCCTGGCACGCTGCATGATGCCAATCCTCTGGCTCATAACCTCATAACCTCAAACTCTGAACAATTACAAACTAGGCAGTATGTGTAGTACAGCAGAACAGACCAGGCCCGCTGCATAATACTGCAGAAATACTACAGCACAATTCCCCTGGTTGTTAAGTTGACCGCATAAGCACGAAACTGATAACACACATTCCTGCTGCCGGCGAGGAGAACTGTGCAAAGATCCAAAGATTCAGAGCAGTAGTCACTATGAAATGCATTTTATACCGATGATGTGCACCCCGCAGCAGTGTTTCACAGTACAGATGCAACAAATGGATTCTCATTATTTATTTGTAATCACAGCTGTATAAATGTAAGCTCTTTTAGAATTTAGTGTCTGCTTTATGTGAAGATATACAGTGCATGTGACTGTGATGGATTTCAGATGGCTCTTTTATACTCTCTCTGGGTCAGAGCCCAGTATGTGAACCTTGCTATGAGCTTGAGTGAAAAGAGACAACTGGGAGGCATTTGTCTCACTGCTCAGCCTGGTTTGGCTCAGTTTGGGACGACTTGGACTGGCTCAGAATGTGGGGAACCTTTGGGAACAGTGCAGAAACAGAGGAAATGCAAGAGTGGATTGGTTTAGTCATTACCGTGCAAGAGTTAGAAGGTGGTTGCATTAGTCTGTGCTTGATTTTGTTGGGTGAGAACAAGGCTCACTTTGGCCTTTCTCTCTTCATCAGCAAAGACAGTTTATGCTCACAAAAACAGAGAAGTGATAATTATGGAAAAAATAATCGAGAAACTAGTAGTAGAAGCATTACATGACTCAAATACAGTTCTGTTCTTTTATCCAATAGAATATGGCAACAAAAATAGGAGCTATGTATGGAATATTAAGGAGGAATTCGATTACACAAATCTCATACTGATATGACTTTTAAAGAAGCCTATAATATCTCAATTATTTCATAGTAAAAAAAGAAAAAACAATATTATCCCAGAGATTTCCTCCCCATTTAACCCAAATAAAACATGCTAAACAAAGGTGTTTAATATGTTGTCTCCATTATTAACTGCACTGTTATTATTGCACCATTCTGACTTTAAACTACAGCCTGATCAATATATCAGTTGATTGATATTATTGGCTTGGTGTTGACCTATCACAGCTTTATTGGTCTATATAGGCATTGGCACATATGGGCCTATATGAAAGCTTTTTTTTAACAGAACATAATGCTTTATAGGCAATATTGTATTTTCTTATTTATTTCATATTTTATATATTTTGATTTATTTGTGTTTTCATATTTGTAGTTATCTATAATTGCATTACATATCTTTGTTACAACTGTTGACCACTTTTGAGGGATCACTGCAAAACACACACACACACACACACACACACATTTATGCAATTTGTTGCATACATTTGTAACTTTTTTTCTGTTTGTTTTTTTCTTAATGTGTGTAAACCAGCTTGCGTGTGTGTCTGTGTTCTGACCTGTGTTTCACTGTGCGGCAGCATGACTGGCACCCTTTGCAGGGCGCTAAGAATAGTGCTCCCTTGGAGAGAGGGATGTGCCACTTTATCAGCTTTTTGGGTAAAACTTAACTGAAACCAGGCAGAAAACAGGGCACAGGCCACTGTACACCCTCGAGGGAATCTGCAACACAAAATCGATATCTCACCACCAGTGTCTGCCAGGAAACTTCGAGCTCTGAACGTCTACCACCAGTGACATCAAGTCTACAGCTGCCGTTTGCAGTAATACCAGCTCTTCTGTTGGTGTTGATGTTAAGTTATAATACGCTAGCTTTTTGGGATCTGAGAAAAGTCCAACTGATTCTCTCACAAATATCCAAACCACCTGGGAGTTGCACTCAAACATAAAAATACTGAAGCATCTAGAGCACTCAAAGTAATCTCTAACCTTCTGACTTTCATAGTTTAATGTTAATCTAACATTTGCTATTTTAGCCTAGAGGCATAAATGAACATTCAGCTTTTGGCTCTGAACCACAGCTTGTTTTTATCTACCTATACTATCTGCTTTCATCACATATAGACCACGTGAAGATGCCATGTCGTGTACTATTTCTGCATAACCCCCAAGTGAGTAGGGATATCAGGCTGCAATTGCCCTACTACATGTTGTTGTGGGCAATATGAGTGTTGAGCGTTGTCTATATGATGGTCTGTTACAAGCAGTTATGTCCCCTGTGTGACAACCCTGACTAGAGTAACAACAGAGTAGAGTAACAGCGCCCTGGTGCAACGGGGTGGATAAAATAAACAACTTAGAGCTCGATCTCTCTCTCGTTCTACCTCTCACTCCATTTCTCCATCTTCCACTCTCACACAGTCTTTAAATTCTTCCCTCAGATACAAAGCCACTTCTAGCAGCCTCTCTACTCTACTCCAGTTCTTTGACCTTCAGCCGGAGCTGGCAGGGGGCCTTGGGACTGTGGTGAGCTCAACTTTCATCGGGTTTCTCATATTGTTGTCACAGTGTGGCTTACAGTAAAAATAACACTTTGCTCCTACCGCAACCCCTCGACCTGCACATAACCCCTCAGCACAGCGAAAATGGGTATGAATAAGTCATAACAAATGGGAAGGGTAGGAAACAAAAACTAATCTCATGGTACAGCTCTGGCACTGGGCTTAAATGTTTTGCAGTGTGGCGCCTTCAGATAAAACAATGTCTTTCCCACCACTGAAGAGAGGTTATTAAATGTTTCTTACTGTAATTTGTTTAACCTAAGCAGAGAATGTGGAGTCACTATAACAGAGTGGTTAAGGCCATTAATCTGCTGATTAAATAAATTAATTAATCAATCTATAAAATATTCAAAAATAGTGAAAAATGCCCATCACAAGTTTCTAAAGCACAACCTGATCTCTTCAAATTAGGGGGTACATATTTAGTTGTGTAGTTGATTAAACACACATTTCATCTCTGACTGTTAAGTAGTCATTAAGTTTAGGGTATTTTTGTTTGATTGATAGTGGTGCTAACAAGAATTCATTCCTGTTCATCTTACAGTTTGGTAACCTGTACCTGAAGGCATCAGCTCGAACTCCTTATGAAGGATGTGGTTTGGGTCAGAAGTAATTTAAGGCCCTTTTCTTAACATTTAAAATCAGGTTATGCCCCTCAAACCACTGCAGGACTTCTTTCACCTCTGATTTGCACACAGCAATATCTGAGTCTGTTGTCAGTAGACTCAGTATGGCTGTGTCATCTGAGAATTTGATAATATAATTGTTTGTGTACTGATTCCTGCAGCCGGCTTACACAATCCTGGCTCCAGTACTTATAACCTGTAAGTCAGAGAGAGTTAACTTTCACTTGGCGCTGTCTACCTCTGAGAATTGCAAAGTACCACTTGATTATAAAGGGGTTCACCTCCATCTGTTTCAGCGTGTTTAACAGGATCTGAGGGAGTATAATATTAAATGCAGTGCGAAAATCCATAAACAAGCAGTTGGATTTTCAAGGTGTATTAAAATAAAGTGTCACCAGTGCCTCTACCATCCTTGTATGCAAACTGGCAGGGATCTAAGAGATGTTGTACTTCACTTTGTAGATTTCCTACCATGATGCGTTCAAGTGTTTTCATCACTATGGATGTTAAAGCTACTGGTCTAAAATAATTACTGACCTGAGGACAAGTGTTTTGGAACCATGATGGCAGCTTTTTCCATATTGTAGTAATGGTAAATGTGTAATCTAAAATGTTATGCAATCACCTGATGCTTGAAAATTGCACATTTAATCATTTCACCACTAGCCACAATCACTTGTCAGAACACAAACTTCTCCTTCTCAAACACAAACGTGAGCGTTGGAGATGTACTACTACGATGTAACTGTGTGATGAACCATGAAATGAGTACTTGAGTGGTCCTCCAGCACACTACTACTGATATTTCCACACTTTTACTCGAAAGACCACAATGTGATGCATATAAATAATTCATAATTAAGCAGGACAAAACAAAACCAGAGAAACCTAAATATACCCTTCAGACTCATCATACAGAACACAGAACAGAAATCTCTGTAAATCATGTTCACACCATTCAGTGCCACAAATACCCTAAATATAACTCATATTTAGTAGGCTACAGTGTGGGAGCAATGCTTAGATAAACAATGGTCAGCAGTCTTATACAAGCCAGTGACTGCATGCACATGAAGACACTACTTCACTGAGCTGTTTGTGAGACCAGTAAAGGGCACAATCAAAGCAGTTTCAATGCAGTATAATGAACTACTGTGCTCACATCTGTGCTCTCACAATACACTGCAGTGCTACACGTTACTCGGCACGCATTTCTGAAATTACACTTGCGACATGTGTGTGTAGTAAAAGCAGTAATGATAATATTGTACACAAGAAGATGAAAAGCTCACACAAATCACAACACACACACACAACCTGGAGACAGCCCAGGGCCCAATGCATGCTGCACTAATAAGAAAATCTGTACGACCGTCTATTTGTATGTGGAGTTGCTTCATTAGTAATCTGTTTAAGGTCATAATAATCCTTGACAGAATATAAGTGGTGTATGTGTTCTTATTCTGGTGCTACAGCTGTTTCTCCATTCCTTTCACACCTCAGTGAGCATGGATAACAACCTCACCTCCGTGTACAATTTACAAATCTCCTCCACTCTTTTTTTCTTCATTTCCCATCTCTCATGTGACATCTTACCACCCTGTCTGTCTCTTTCAATCTGTATTCTCCCCTCCCTCTGTTGACTCTATTGACTTCTGACATACTTAGTGTTCCCGGAGGCCTCACTATTGGCAACCCTCTGTGCCACTTGCCAGTACTTAATGCTGTGTTTTTCTTTCTTTTTTTTGTGTCCACACACTGCAACATGGCTAGATTTCAAAGGATAAGAACATGTGAATCATTGCTAGTCAGCACTTTTGACAGACAGAAGCCCTTTTGGGGACTGTCAGAGTTGGGAGCAGAGGACTGAGGCAGCAGCCCTTTGATTGGAAGCACTTGTCTTGTCATGATCAACTCCATTCTATATCTATCCGGCATTTAGACAGAAGGACTGTCGTACAATTCCTTCTGGGGTGCATAAAAAAATGAGATGTCTACAGTGTCTGTAAGTTTTAAGCGTGTGACAAAGTTTGATGAGTAATCTACTGCATTGGTTCTCAACCAGGGGTCCAATCCCTCTCCTCAGTGGGTGCCAAAGATCACAAGGGGTCCCCAAAGCTTTTTCTGCTCTGAGGCCGTTAAAATTAGATATGCAGAGTTTATACAAATGTCAGTAAACAAAACTATTTAGAAGATCTTGTTTTTTTCCTCCGCAATCCAAAATAATAGGATACATAGTTGGCCACACGTCTGTGACCTCTTGAGCTCTGTGATAATGACTCATTATGAGTGTGTATACATTTACTCTGTTGGGTTGTTAAAAGAAAAAATGTTGGAAAAGAGACATGGAACAAACGGAAACAATTATAACTGAATATTAAACCTTGGAAATAATCAGTTTTCCTTTTGCTTTAGGTATACATGTGCATGGGCTGGGGAGACTCAGCTTCTCATAGGTTGAAGTACTGGGGGCTCCTAGGAAAAAAGGTGGGGAACCACTGATTTACTGGATGACATTTTCATTTCCCTGAACAGTGACTATCAGGAGTCTAGGGACACTATAAAAGTATTGTGCATTGACTCTTTAGTTTTTACAGGATCTGACAAAGAACTTTTCTATTGATCTTACTATAAAAGTGAAAAGGACTAAAGGTTCACCTGACCCCAGTGCAAAGACTGATCAATTGAGTGCACAGTCATCGTCACAAGTAATAACTAGGGACCCGTGACTCCCCAGTTTTGTCCCCGGTCTTATTTTAAATTAAACCATGCCAGAGGCCTTTATAAATCCTCGCTCAGCTTGCCTGGTTGTGATGTCATCCTGCAGTGCTCTCCTCATGACAAATAGCACTATTTCTCCTAATCGCCTCACAGCAGTCATCTCCTCAGACATCTGCATTCATTACCCCTGCAGGCTCCAAGTCTTTGAGCAAGAGGGGGTGAAAAAGAACACTTCCATTTCTATTGAGAGTGATGGCGGTACTATTTTCTAGCTACCTGATCAGAGTATTTGAGGAGGTAAAGGCCAAGTCTGATGTTATGAACTGTATTCATCTAATGGTTTACCTTCTGTCCTGTGCTAACAGTGTAGGGCAGCTGTCCTGGATGACCTGTGTCCACACCTGACACAGACTGCAGGCTTACAAACTGATCAAGCAGGGTGTACTCTTTAGCTGTACAGGCTCAACATTCAGTAAACATAAGGTATACTGTATGCCGTTTTCTCTATTTCTATCCTATTATAACTAAAACAGTTTTGTGTCTATGTGGCACAGCATACGCTGAGCACAATGACCCATATACTAAAATGAAAACAGGACACCTTAAGCATCAGGGTGGTGGTTAAGTGTATAAAAAGACAATGTACATATACTGTATGTAGAGGCCTTTTGTGTCCCCTTCACTTCCCAGAGGCATCCCATAAATTACGTCAAACGTAAGATACACACAAAGCTTTTACAGAGATCTGAATGTTACTAGCCTGGCATCAAACAGAATTTTAAACTTGAAGACAACAGAGTGGAAGCACTGCTGGGTCTTTTTGTTGGTCACATAATGTACAGGTGCTCTTTGATACAAAGAAAATTCAGGTATTTTGTGGGTGAAACATCTTGATTAGATTTTATTATTGAGACTGTTTCACCCATGCAACAAGCCTTTTCCCAGAAGAATAAGCACAACAAAACCTGACTTTTAAACTGGTTACACTCCATTTCCATATTCAGAGAGCCAGTCAAGTCAGTGGGCAGATTTAAGGTCTGGACCAAGCAAAGATTTTAGTTTTTTAGCACATCGTAAAATAACTAAAATACATACAACAAGCTCACATGGTCATCGTATAACTTAAATCTGTGGTAAACACTGCAAACACAAAATCATGTGTCATAATTGTTCAGGCAAACTGCCCTATCAGAGGGGAACAAAAGTCATGGCTAGGCCTCAGCAACACAAATTGCCACAAACTTAAATCAAAACCTCAATCTCAGTGACACAGCCTCCAGGAAAAAAGACCACCTTATGCCTTACAACATTATTTACTGCAACGCCTTGTATATTAGTTTGCACTATATTGTGAAGTGTTCCTGTTATTTTATCTCTTGGGAATACTTACAATACAGCTACATTGCACTAGGCATTTTAAAAGTAGGACTTTCTTGTAACAATATGCACATGTTCCCCATATTATAGTATGTCTAGGAAACAACCCAAGAATATGCAGAGGGTTAAGTGTAGTCTATTATTTAGTCATCCAATCATTCACTCCCCTATCTCTTCTCAGATGGAGAATATAGATACCACAGATTACTGCTAAACTGCCAAAGAGATCACAAATGAAAACAGTAAAATTACACAATTTTCTTTAAAATATGCACAAACCATCACTCTTACAGAATTGTGCTTTCCACATAGTACATAACAAATATTTAAATACTTAACAAATAACAGCCATACTGTAAATTACTATGATGCAAAATGCATTTGAGTTTAGAAAGCTGAATGCTGTGATTTGGTCCCCTCTTTCTGCCTAAACTCTGTAGTTAACAAAAGGAGGGAGAGTTTTCTAATTTGCATTATAAAGACTGTTTTTAATCACTGTCACATGTCTCATTTGAAACAAAATACAGTATAAGGTGATGAAGAAACTACTGTTTAAATATGTGTTTATTATTTATTATATTTTATATTTATTTTATTAAAAAAAGGCAATGCAGCGCATAAATAATATAAAAAATATCAGTGCAAACAAAATATTATGAGGTGTAATGGGGCTCTAGATCATTAACATCAAATTATCTTTACAGATTTAAAGGCATTTTTGTAAATATCCCTCTACCAGAGTTAATATGAATAGTGTTTCTTTACTGCAGTTATTTCAGTTGTACACTTAAGATGAATCAAAATAAACAGGATTCTGGATTAACACGACATATATTTAAATGATAGAGAATACTCTACCTGAGAGTCTGATCAGGGTTTTTCCAGCCTGGGCGTACTGCCAGCTGTGGTTATCCAGCACAGCCATTGTAAACCAAAACCAGCTCAGAGGTGTCCCAGTCAATCTAGACCTATACTATCCTGCAGCCTACACAGGTCTACAGCAGTTATTGCTCTACCGCTTCTAGCTTCCTAACCGTACCATTGTTGTATGGCGAGGAGGCAACTGAACAACTGCCGCACCATATATTGGCCAACGCCCTGCCACCCACCGAGCTACAGACAGCCAAAGGCACTGCCAGCTCCTCTTTGCCTTCACCAAATGGCTTTTTTTTTTGGCTGTTTTCCCCCCCATGTCACTAACCCCTCCCCAAAACAAGATTTAGTAACAAGTGCTGCTTTGCATTAAACAGTTTCTCCCTTGTGTGACCGACTAGCTACTCACAGGGGGGAAAAAAGTTAAGCCAGCCAAACAGTTGTTGCTAGTGGATTTGCGGGTGAAATAGGCTTTAATAATGATTGGTTGTAATCTTCTCTCTGACTAATACTCTGTTGGTGACTGTGAGCTTTTGCGTTGGGGCACGTAAGAACCCTTAAAGTAAAAAATGTCCTTATCATCTTTACAAGTGTAGTTATCAAGAGCACAATGATTATTTATCGATCTTATGAGACAGAAACTGAAAAATGTCATTTCTCATGTACAACCATCTTGTTTTCTTCAAATATGTAACAGAAGTTGAATTGCAACAAGTCCTGAATCAACAGTCTTCTGTCACATTTTTTTTTAGAATTCCTTAAAAAATGTTGGTCTATACAAAACTAGTATTAAACAATGCATTTATTAACACCAGACATCAGCTCATTCATTTATAATCATGTGTTAAGCATTTATATTGGACACTTTACGTCATCTTGACGTCAATGAACCTCAAAAACTGTGCAGAAATTCATTGAGACCAAATTATCTAAGCGGTTATATTTGATCCAAACACTCGTGCATATCCACTTTCATAAAAAACAGTCACTTGATTGGGAGCCAACATGTTTTGAACTGCGGAAACAAAACAAAGAGCTTATTCACTGTTTACTCCTAGAGAGAAAATTAAGCTTCTTTGTTGTCCCTCAAAGGAAAAGTCGAGAGGGGATTACCATTATTTTTCCAAATTGTGAGGAAAGCTCCGATAAGCTCTAAAAATGGGTTTACAAGACATGGAGCTCAAAAAGCAAGGCCAGAGTAAGTCATGATCCAGCAACTAAAACTCCTGTGATTAACAAGCATCAGCGTTCAAGCTGCAGCAAAGACTTTATCTTGATATAAAAGTGTTGACATAATGGACAGACTGCAATATATTATGTGCAGGCATTTTTAACAAAAATCCAATCAAAAATGGCCTATAAATATACAGATTTCCATTCACATTTTTACACAGTATCCCCCTCTACAGCACTTTCTGGGGCCACCTACCAACTTTGTTAGCTGTCTGACATGGTTCCACGGCCAGCTGACCCCTCCTGTCCCTGAGAAAGCCCATGAGGTGCAAACGGAAAAGCAAGGCCAGATTCGCCATGTTCTCAGTCACAGATAACGATCCAGATCCACCGATGTGACACAAGGGAGCGTCCAAAAGCGGCGATCCTGTAGGTCATATACTGTAACTCAATCCCCAAAAGTGAGATGTCAAATATATTCTCTAGTTTTGTGAAAGTTATTATTCAAGCGAAAAAAACAGCAGACCGCTAACTGTATTATGATGGTGGTCATGTCTTGTCTGTGTGAGAGCTGACAGCCTTCTCTTGTCTCTAAGGTCTGTCCTGCTCTGCGTGCATGCAAGCGGACCAGGTCATATATCTGATTGATCCTGCTGGAATAAATAACTGCAAGGGATTGTCACCTCTGAGAATGAGGCACGAGTAAGCTATAACAGGCACATAAAAGCACATGAGTGAGTGTGTAGTAGGTTAGGTCACTGCAGCTGTAGATGCCTTGTTTATTTTGCAATGGAATAACATGTAACATGCTATAATAACCCCTAGACATAGGTAGCCTCACCTGATTCTGGAAATATAATAAAAAGTAAAAAGAAAAAGCTATTTATACCAGGTTAACTAGTCTCCATTTGAACTTAACTTTAAAAGTGCAATATGTCTGGACAGCTTTTGGCCACTACTGGGTGCAGCGTATCAGCAAACTGCCGCTAAATCAACAACAACAACAGGTTCAGGACAGGAGTTGAGTGGTAGAGGAGCAAAAGGGAGGTCAGACATTAGTGAGGCACCAGAGAGCCAGAATATTTCCACATCTAACTTTGTAAATTAAGGTTTTATTTTGACCAAACCAGAGTTGCTGATTGTTGAAACAGTGGAAAGAATATTATTATTTTGTTTCTGTTGAATTTTATAGTGTGTTTTATGAAAAAATCAATTAAACTGGAGAGAAAAATTTCATTCAGAAGATCATATTTGAATAGGTATTTAATAGGAAAATAGGTGTGAGAATATCAAGAAATCAAGATATGTGCAATTATTTTGTTTATTTATTAGACTAAAAAAATGATAGACCTTGTGCAGTGTAGCAAACTTGCCACTTGCACACATCTCCCAGCTGAAACTGTGGGAGGAATCGTGAGTAACACAATCAGATTATAGCCTCTGAAGGTACAAAATTATATTATAAGACAGGACAGACCAGGGTTGGCTAGTTAGCTGACATCTCTGCAACACAATACATAGATGACTGATATCTGAACATCAAAATTGTTAATTCTTCACAGTCTGTGGATAACTTGAGTTATTTTCAGTGTTTAAAACCAATATTCTTACATATTGGACTTTTAAAATCATAGTTTTGCTGACCTTTATTTGTACGTGTATGGAGAGGAAGTGGGTATCCTGTCAACTAACCCTCAGCCCCTCTCATAACCCATTTTATCCAATTGTAATCCACACATGTTGACCTTTATTAGCTTATATTAGCTATTAGAGAGAGAGAGAGAGAGAGGGAGAGGGAGAGGGAGAGGGAGAGAGAAAGAGCAGACCAGGAGAGAAGTGGTGAATGTGAGAGGGATGGACACTATAAACAAGCATAAAAGCCCTTTTCAGCGTTGGCCGTCCATGTGCATCTGTCTGCTTGTAAGCCTACAACAGTATACAGTACAAACTAACTGGGCAGCCAGCTGAGTCGCATCAACACATCAATGAAGTAGAGAGGAGGACTCTTTGTACAGCTCAGGGAACACCATTCATCAGCTTCCTCTATCCAAACCGTGCTCCGATTGTCCCGCCGCACAACAAAACCAAGCCAATAAACCACAGTGCACCAAATAACACTTGACAGGCGGGGTGCACAAGGGACAGAGAGAGAAAGCAGAGTGCGTGCTTCTGTGGTCCACTGTGTTACTAACTGCCTCCGAAGAAAAGAGGACAGAGAAGGAAAGAGGAGGGAGAGAAAGTGCTGGAGACAACACCATGTCAACTGTCCTTCATTTGTTTCAGACAGTTGTGGCCCAAGGCAGATGGGATTTCAACTGATGATGTCAGACAGCGGGAGACAAATGACGATACCTGTCCAGGTCCAGAGGTGGACAGATTAAAAAAGAGGAGACAATACAAGTTGATGGAAACAGATTTTTCAAACACACCTTAACATTGCAAGTGTCTGCATCTCTAGATTGTGCAGCCCAACCCTCATGTCGCCAGAAAATTAAGACTTAAAAGAGCAGGGGTGTCAAGAAGTTGATGCAAGAAGCCATTAGTGCATGTAACCCCCTCTCTATCACCACCACAGTTAAAAACAACACAGGATACACGGGACAGACGCAACCATTCATTAAAAACAAACACGTGCCACCTTATGTGGGAAGCAGCAATGCAATGTCACACAAACTGCTTTTATTCACAAAAAGGCAGTTGGTGGAAACTCTGACTCACATATCACACTTATTTTGCCCAAATGTACCAAATTTACTTAAAACCTGTGCAACAGTTGGAGGCTTTAGAGAGAAAGACAGACAATGCTGGAGAGACATCTAATATAACAACACTGTTGGTTATACTACACATAGACATACTATCCAAAAAGCGTGTTCCTGCATGGAACCAAATATAAAGGAAGATAACCCCATCACACAGCAGAACTGTCAGGTCAGCTGAACCATGACCTCAGCTGACAGCAGCACTAACAGAGCACCAGCTGAGCTCTGATAATAGGATTATTTGCTCCTACTAACCTCAGGGACAAACTTTGAAATTAACACGTGATTTACTTAAAAAGCAGCCATTAACACAAGTGTTGTGATGAAGCTGGCAGCTGCACTTTATAAATGCTTGCATGGAGATAAAATAGCCACAGGGACGCTCTACAAAACATCTATGGTAAATGACAGAAGAATACTGGGGATGCTTAAAATAATCAAGCGGTGACTTAGTGTCTGTTCTTTCCTGTGTCAGTTGCTGCTGGAACATAAATGGAAGGAAAACAAAGCCTGAAATAAAATCATTCAGCTGTGAAAAAATGGTGCTGAGCAACCTCACTCTCTTTTTGGAATAAACAGTATTTGTAATGAATGTCTCTAACAGTGTGTTGAATGATAAACAGGGAATCAAACTCTGTGGTTTCTGTCTAAACAAACCCAGCAAACAGACCAAAACTATTATAACTGAGTCCAATTGTCTTTAGTGTGACTGTGTGTGTATATGTGTGTGTGTGTGTGTGTGTGTGTGTGTGTGTGTGTGTGTGTGTGTGTGTGTGTGTGTGTGTGTGTGTGCACCTGCAGGGCTTACAGCTTGCTAAAAGCAGGATAGTTCCTGTTTACAAGCTCAGTAGTCAAAGCCAGTTCCCAGAGGAAGACACACAAAGACATTACGCGTATCTTTGTGTGTGTGTGTGTGTCCAGAGAGAGTTTGTGTGTGGATTATTGCTGCTGGTGTACATATGCATCATGTTCTCCTCTCCAGTCATCCTCCATGCTTCTCTAGTCCTCTTCTTAAAGTGACAGTTCATATTCTTTAATGGGGGCTTGTATGAGGTACTTATCGTCATCATCATTTATCAGTCAGGTCAGCAAGCCCCCAGTTAAGAGAAGCAGAGAGGGGCACCAGCAGTGAAACTAAGCAAGGTACTTCTGTGGATGGATTCTGTAACAAAAGGTAGTTCAGTCACTTAAAAAAGGTCCACTAAAAAATCAATATCAGTCTGATTAATTTTCTAACAGGAAACTGCCATTATATATACGCCAAACTGGGTGAAATCAGTAATTATACCTTACAGAACACAGAAGTTGTTGGTCTACTGCTGCCTTTATTATCTGTTAGTTTGTTTATGTTACTGTGTGCCTTAAGTGAATCTGAACTATCCCTTTAAAACATCAAAGTTATATCATAAAGCAAAGCGAAACAATCGAGGCAGCAGCATACTGGCAACTCCCTTGTCCTGCAAAGTAAAATGATTGATTTCACCCATGATGTTTGGTCGGTTTGGGGACATCAATATTTGGCTCATTTAACAGCGGCCTGTCTGATGGCAAGGTAAAGCAGTAAAAATATTCTAAATATAGCGTACACTTAAACTGATATTGATTTTTAAGGTGGACTTTTTTGAAATGGCTAAAATAGGATTTATTGGTGGCCCTGTCCACAGCAGTACATTACTTCACTTCCATGCTGGTACTCCTCTCTGCTTCTCCAAACTGTGGGCTTGCCGACTGGCATCTACAGCAGGTAATACACCGACTACTGATGCATACTTCATACAACCTCACATTAAATAATCCAAAATATCTCTTATCATTCTCATCCACATCTTCAACTCGCTCCACTCTATTTTGTTTCTCAACCCTTCTTGCCCTCTCTGGCATTCCTCTCTGGTCATTCCCAATCCAACACACTCTCTCCTCATCCCTCCTCTCTGTCTGCCTCCTCGTCACTCCATTCCTCTGTGAATAGGTTTTCACTAGACTTGTCCTCAACAAAGACCAGACAATGTCCCGTTGAGTACACGCACAGCAGACAGGGAACTACAGGCTATGGCTCCATAGCCTGTCCCCAAGCCAGGAGGCGGCTAGTGGATCCACTGTTATTACAGCCCTGAAAACAACTGGCTTATGCAAACAGGGAGCCACAGGACTATCAGATGGAATATCTGACTTACATGCATGGATAAACACATGCATGCACAAACACCCTGAAAGAGTGGCCAGTGGTGGTTACATGTTTGCTCCCTGCTCTGACCATCATGACACTGAAACCTTACTTGCTCTGGAGAAGTGCCTAATGTAAAACACTCAATTGCTTGTGCAATAAAATTATGTTTTGCAGTGCCAAAATAACAAGATAAAGAAGTAAATAAGCTGTGCTTACTGGTGGGAGTATGTTTGCAACTTGCCAGTTGATTTACAACAGTGTTTCTACAGAGGGAAATATTTCACACCAATTTGGACTATTGAGCCATTCCAAATCTAATCTCATCTAGTTATTTTCATATTTTGCTGAGGCTCCCAAGTGTCTCAGTTTCTAGCCATCCTCCAAGAGGACAGGAGGGGGGCTGAGAACTGAAAGAGACGGGGAAACAGATAGAGGTGAGAAAAATAAGAAGTTGGAACTGGAATAGAGGGAAAAAAGGGAGGAATAAACATAACTTCAGACTGGTTTGTGTCTGCTCCCAATTTAGGATGCTCTCTTCAAGCCATTTAATTGTAGGTCTTTTTATGACTTTGAGGCCTGAACTTCAAGCAAACAACACAGAACCACATGGACTCCACCCCGACTGCGTATAGATAGGATACCATACACAGTCATGTTATACTGTCTGTTTTTACCTACATGGTCCTCCTATGGGAAATACAAATAAATGTGACGCCCACATACATTAAAAAAACATGAACATCCATCAAAAACAACAAAGAGTGACAGTTACTCTGAGGAGAGAGGAAAAGACAGACAGAGGAACCTACATACTCCCTGCACTCTTTGTATCACACAGTAGGGGTCACTAGTCTCATCAGTAAAACAGTTGTTCATGGGCAGATAAACCATTCACTGTAGAAAAACATCAAAGTAGCATATGTGACATCATCAATAGGTGTCTGGAGGAACATTTTGCAGTGTGATAGACTAAGACTCATTTAAATCCAGCAAATACACTCAAATATACAACTCTTTAAGCCCATATTTCATTTCAGTGTTTTCAAAATCACCACCATGACACACATTACAAGACAAATAGCAATCAAGAACATAACGTCTTATGGGAAAGTCACATTTCTGCATACCCTTTAACCATTAATCTGTCACACCTTACTTGCATCTGCAGTCATGTCAAGGGAGAGGGAAAACAAAAGGAGAAAATCATTTTATTATGTGGTCAACTACTAGTATTAGTGCATCTGCTTTGAGAATCAGACATTTTAATGTGCAGTTATACTAACATTGTCTTAAACCTCCTTCAGTTTTGGCAGCGCAAGGCCTCTTTTTCCAGTTGTTTTCTATTGGCAGTGCTAATACGCCCCTTGGTATCTTGGGTTTTGGACAAAAAAAACAGTGCCCTGTTTTTTTTTGTTTTTTGTTTTTTTCAGGAGCACTCTTAACACCTCAAGTTTAAAAAAAAAAAAATCAACTCAGTGCAGAACAAGATTCAAGTTTTTTCCCCCTTGTCCATTGGATTATTAATTGAGAGACAAGCCCTCAGTGGTGGTAATTCCGTATATTAAGTTTACAAATTCTTGGGAATAACAATCATGGCTGACAATTTACTGGTGTCTATTGCTGGATATCCAGAGCTGAATGGTTTTATCAAGCGTAGTTGCCATGATTCGAACAGCAAACAGCAGCCTGGAGGCAAATTAATGTAATATTGAGATTTGGGGTAAATTGTTTTCATTCCTTTGAACAGTACTAGTAACTGTTAACATACATTTTTTATGGTTTGCGTTAAGCTAAAGTTAGCTTGCTTTCGACATCTCCCTGGGCAAGCTGCCTAATTTCTTCTCTTTCTGAGGGTTTCACCCTCTGCAATTGTGCCCTGACAGACAAAGATATAGGAATGTAAATGAAGTGAGGCTGCAGCTGACAATTATTTTTCAAATGATTAATCTATTGATTTTTTTTTCAGTTATTCAATTAATCTAGCAATTTATATATTGATTAATTTAGTTATCATTCTTTAATTATTCAATTGCATACCAATAAATGTACCCAAAATACATATCATAACCTTGTCTCATAAATATTTCAATATTTTAATCAATCATAATCCTGAAAAATAGTAAATAGTAATAAAAAGCACATTAGAATCATGATAATAGTGGCATATTTTAAAGATAGTCTAATTTCCACCCTATTTAATAGACTCCATGTCAGCTGCCTGATCAGAAGATACTGGACCTCAAATCTAAAGGAGCTGTGATGCATGTTACTTTAATGACTAATTACAGCGTCAACCCTTCACTGTATCAAAATATCATTTATCATTTTTGACTTAAAACTTAAACTGGTTATGATATGGAGTTGTTTCATCATTTTAGTCATATGTTGGTAGACTGATCCCTAACAGTGTATTTTTGTGGGCCAAAGAAAATACTTTTCATTATTTTCCTGGTGCCTGAAATGAATTACAGCCTTTAACATTATTTTTATTACATAGAAGAAACATCTAAAAAATATATTTAAAGTGACTTCTACCAACAGAAAAATGTTCCACGTGTTGATGATCCTCATATACATGTATCATGCTTGGGTGCTGACAGAAAGTAAACAGGATGATGTTGCTGCTGTGGCTGCAGGAGGAGGACGGGTTGCTCGGTGCTTGACTTCTAACGCTCGTGTAGAGCAGCTGTACTGCTGTGATAAGTCACGTCCAGTTGTGGAGCTTAAGGAGAGCCAAACTGTTGTGTCTCTGTCTAAAATAATCCCACACTTTAGATGATCGCTGCGAGGCTCTCTGCAGCTTGTTCTCCAGGAGAATCCACGCTCTGACCGGGCGCAGTAGTTCACAACAATGCGCCGACGCATGACATGCAAATCACCATATTTTCATAATCGATGATGTCGATTACTTTGACGAATCGCCCCAGCCCTAAAATGAGGGAAGCTTTCCCAACATTTCTGATGCTCATATTCTCATCATCCAGCTGCAGATGAATCCATATTGTCGGGCTGCTTAAATATTAAATGCTTATGGGTCACTACACTCTGTTTCACAGCCAAGAAGCTCATCTCTCACTGTCTGCACGAGGGAAGAGTTCAGGGTGTCAATGGAGAAGAGAGAGAAAACTGGATTATTTTCTCATTTAATCACCCTCAGGACCCAGAATGCAATTCTAGTGTTGGTGGGCTAGAATAACAAACAGTTTGCACATTGTACAGCTTAAAACAATGCTGACATGTGCAGTGACACAGGATATTTGACTTTACCTCATCTTAAAACACCTTATGTAGGGACCATGGAAACATGGCATCTCTAAAATCATCTGCTGCTAATCTTATAAAGTCTGGACTGAAGTAAATGCAATTCTACTACAAGGTCACACAAATACAACTCCATAACACCCTTATATCTTCTTCTCTTTAAAATTGTCAGCTGACTACAGTTTCAATACACAGCAAACAGACCTTTTCTGTTACATACTTTGCTTTTGTCCTTGTTTAGTAATAGTTCCCTTTTGATCAGAGGCCACAGACCTGCAGAGTGGGCCAGAGTGAATGTCATGCGATGCGCAACATCATTTCAGCTCCAACACTCAAATTAACACCTAATTGACCGACCGAGGACAAAATGAACAAGAAGTGAAGGTTATGAAGTGATGAGAAGAAGGGGTGGGAAGTTTGATTCTTATTTTCATTCATTCTCTCCAGTCTCCTAATGCATGTATACTTTATAGCAGGGGAAACATACAATCCACCAGTTTTGATAAATTTCGTTTCATAATGCCAAACACTCAAAATTCTTTGTTTTAGTCTCTCAATGACACACAAAATGCACAAAATTATTACTTTAACCGATGAACTGGGCAATAGGAATAACAAAATTACATCAAGACCGATTAGAAAACAATCAAATTACTTATTGTCCATGTCAAATACAATCATCAGAGACAAGGGGAGACTCAAGATTCACTCAGCATGACTCAATATTAGAGGAATCTTTCTTTGCTAAATTCCACATTTGAATACTGCAATTGTTCAATTCATAAATTAAATGTAACTTGCTTCCAACAAAATTATCATTTTGACCATTTTATATGATTATATATGCCTCCCTGTCTGATCAGAACCATTGTGTCTTGGAATTTTATCACATGAAGAACAATGGCATTGGATTTGAGAGTTATTTTAGATTATGTAAAACATAAACATCTAAAACATTTTCATCATTACTTGTGTAAACGGACAACTCACAAATTTCATTTCATAAAGAAATGGAAACTAAATTTGTGACTATGTGAACACACTGATTGTATACACCATATTAATGTGTTAATTTAGTTTGTCAATCAGGTGCATGCTGTTATCCTTTAATGATCTGACCTTATTAAATCGGTAGAGAAAAATAAGCAAAAAGTGCAATGGAAGCAAGTGAGTCAGTATTAGGAATATCACTGTATTGTCAAATTAGCATGGCTTTAAAAGTATGGTGTAACTTTGAAAAATCATAAATAATATTCTAAACACACCTTGTTCAGTTCAATACATGCAGGAGTTTGATGCTACAATCTTAATTAATGGCAGTTTACGACACTGTGGTATGGTGTTATAGTCTTACTCTACATGTTGACTGTTTTGTTGTCTGGAGCACACTGGGAAAAAAAATCCAGCCAATCATGGTTGATATGGCAATAAATATAATCTTGATTCTTATTTGGTCTGGTATAGTAGTGTCGCTATATACCACTATTAGCAACATTACAGCAACATTGAGATGTATTTGTCTTTTATGCCTGCAATGTGATGCTACCCAAGTCAATGATTAGCTCCCTTGGTGGTTACACATTCCCCTCTATGTAAATTCAAACCTTTGCAGCAGAAGAAGTGAAACCACATGACTCACATGCATTCATTAGTTAGCATCACAACTCTCTATTTTTGGTCTGCAGGCTGTCGAGAAGTAGCTCTAAGTATAGAGCAGAGCTGAATGCAGTCATTGGTCTACATATGTTTCACCAATATGATAAAATCATTATCATGTAGTGGCTGGTGAAATACAACTCACATTAATGCACTTAAAAATCCACATAAAGTAATGTGGCTGTGAGCACAAACACACTCAAGTTACATCCAGTTTGCAACATTTCAAAGTCATTTTAAAAAGTGTGGCCTTGCCTCACTGCTGCTGTGTCACTTTGTCCTCCAGCTAATGTTAAATTATTCAGCCTTTCCTTGTAAATCATATAATACTTACAAGGTTCAGCAGACAGGATCTGGATGGACATGTCTTCAGCTTGGTTTTTGCTCCCTCTGCACTCGAACCAGTCAACTGACCAATAAAGCAAGCAGCATGACAGCACAGGCGGGTTTCCATCCGTATGTGAGCTTCCACAGAATTTGAGATGGTACAGCTTCTCCCTCTAAGAAGAGTGCTTTCGGATTGCAAGAATCATAGCCTTTACCCCTTTGCGCTCCACTCCATCATCAACACTGCTTCAAGTAAACACCTTCATTATGTGTCACCTTTTGTCAGTGGCAGTTATTCTCATACAGACACTATCTCCACTGTAACATAAAACCACAGGATATTAATCAATCACATTCTTAAGGAAGAAATAGGAGAAAAATCAACATTAGTTCCACTCACTGTGCATAATATCTCATTCCTGCCTGTGGTGTCACTACAACAATCAACTTGCCACACTGCCACTATGAATCAAACATTTATTTTTAACATTTTAGCATGAAAATGATCTAAATCATTACTGCATTTGCACGGATGTGACGATCCCATCACATGATCCAACATCATGTCCTAAGCCTCTATTGAATGAATGAATGAAGAGCATTCTAGTATAATTTCTTGGGTAAAAATTAGCATTGCCCCTGCAGCTGCACCACCATCAAAAACTGTGAATACATCCATCGAAGAGGATGAAGAGGGCATTATGGTGATATTCCCCTGTCCCTGGAGCAGCCAAGCATCCTTTATGTCCCCTGAGTCAAGGAACGACCGGCACACACACACACACGCACACACACAACAAACCACCCCCCAACCATCCCACCCTTCAGGCTCAGCTCCTCCCCCCACTGGCCATCTCTAGCAGGCGATAGGCTGATGTACGGGGGAGAGGTTGATGGCGATTGGATGGGTGACGGAGCGGAACCTTGCTTTCTTATGCATCAGTGCTCTCCAGGAAAAGACCGGGGTCGGAGAAAGAGAGGACAAAGATGATGATGATGTGGGAAATAGGAATGATATGAGGGTTGGAGGAAGAGAGAGGTAATGAAGTAGGGAGGAGAAGAAAAAGCTTGAAGGGGGAAGGTGGAAAATTTGCAACATTACACTGCTCACCTACATTTTATCCAAACACTGTCCTTTAATATAACATCAATAACAGATCTTCACTAAATGCATATTGACACCAAATCTTGCAGATAGAAAAGTCTAATGAAAATTACATTAAATTTGATGTTAGCATGCAGAGAAACACACTGTCTTGACTTCAGGCAGTTTAAAACAGATGGGGCCTATTAGCATACAGCATGGTGGTGTATTTATATCTAGTGTGTGTGTTTGTATATGGAGGGCAGGGTTCAGCTATGCATGCAGGTAATAAGGAAAACTATTATTGGTGACCCTGATGATGTTACCTGATATACCACTAAAGGTGTTTGTCTATACATGCGATATATCATCTATTGACGATGGGCTAAATCCATTGCCGAATGCTTTTTTTTGGCTGATTTTTAGGGCACTATTTGTCATTTTAGTCTGCTAATGTAATAGTCTTTAGAGTGACAACATCTGCTCTCCACTACACTCTCATCCAGCGGCACGGTACACACCCACTCAGCCGACCATGAGTGTTCTGAGCTGGGTGACGAGTGAGAGGAAAACAGCCTGCAGAGTCAAACTCTTTACACTGTTTTCGCGCGGTGATTTAAGGATTTATTTTGACCAAACCAGAGTTGGTGATTGTTGGAAGAGTGGACAGACTAACAAAGACAGTTTTGGTGAATTCTACATGTTTTTTCTGTCAAGTTTGAATTAAGTGTGTTTTCTGAGGAGTAAACAAGCCAATTAAAGTCGTCTTAGTTCTGTAAAAGTGAGAAACTTGAATTCAGAAGGTGTATGGTTGTATTTCTCTGTTTAAAACGGAAAATAAGTGTGAGAACATGTCATTTCTAGACACTTTGTGAGTTTATTTTGTCTATTGGACTTAAAGAACGCACACAGCATGCGTAACATACTGAATTTGCCACTTGTGCACATCTCCCAGCTGAGACCCAAGAGGATGGGAGGTTGAAGGAGGGGGACGAAGATATCGCCAATCGCCGATGGATGGGCTGACGATGATCATTTGGAAAACTTTAACATATCGCCCACTCTAGTAAGGGCTGCAAGTCATCAGCAATGGCTAGGCTAAAACAAGGCTTACCCACTAGCAGTGTTTTCTGAGTACCTAGTTACGTGTGAGTACATTACAAAATAAATTGTAATCTGTTAAAGTTACAGAGACAAAAAAGGCAATTAAATTAGCTACTAATCAAAATATTAGTGATATCTGAATATTCTTTTTGGGTTGCTTGGTGGATATCTACACTCAACTGAGTGACCTCTTCTAGTTGACCAGAGTATTATTACATTATCTCAAATGTTTCTCACAATGGTCAAACTCAGAGGAATACACAATTAATTCAAGGTAACTGCGTGTTTCTTGCTAGCTGCTAGTTGCTATTTTTCAAACCTTTCAAAGTGTTTTTATTGTTCCTTACCAGGAAATTGATTTGCTGCCAGGATCATACAAAAAACACACAATAAAAACATGCTATAACCGCTGGGTGACCACAGGACATGTCTGATGTATCAGAGAGTGAAGAAGGAAGCCGGCAAATATGACTAAACGTAACATGAATGAGCCTTAAATATTACCAAGTCTATGAATGTGATTTTTCATCATGTCGATAGATTTTCAGCAACTCCCATGATCTCACACTACTGCACATCATCAAACTATATCTTTTATGATTGTTTTAATGTGCACTAGCAGCAGAATGCATGTATGTTTTTTACTGCAACGATACATTATGTTTATATAATCTACTGCGACTTCAGTTGTCTACATTGTGGAATCTTGGGCTTTAGGCCTCAACATTTAAAAACTGAAAGGGAAATCCATTTCATATCAGAAAATTCTAATGACATGACATAGTTTTTGATTCAGTAATTAATAACTCCAATAAAGTAATCTGAACTGTTTTATATGCAGTCCTAAAAGAATTTAAAGCCATGTCCAAAGGTCATTATTCAGTGACATAAAAACACCCATTCAACAATGTGCATGTTTTTAATAAGTAAATATATAAATTTAATTATGCTAATAAACTCCAGTTGATTGGACTGATGTGGTGTTTGGAGAAACATAAGTTTTAAGATTGTTCTCCAGCAACCCATTTTGGATTTGATTGTCTTGTTATTTGCAGCCACAGGAAATATTGCTTGGCCAAACAGATATCATTATGTTGATATCCTGTGACAGGAGGATGCAAGCTGTGCTCTTTCTAAAACCAACACAGCCAGTGTTCCACAGCATGATCCAATTAAGGCCGTCTGCACAAACACACACACTCACACACAAGCTTGGCGAGGTCAGGACTCACACATCCCTGTGCACATCTGAATGAACTGCGTGCACAGAGACACACAAAGGTGCGCACAAACATGACACAAACACGCTCAGTCCAGCTGTCTCTGTGTAAGACACCACAGGGCGTCTAACTGGCTTTCCTCTCTTTCATCCCATCTCCTTTGTGTGTGTGTGTGTGTGTGTGTGTGCGTGAGTGAGAGAGAGACAGAGACAGAGAGAGAGAGAGAGAGAGAGAGAGAGAGTCAGCAATTGCATCTGTCATGAAGAATTTGGTCTTGTTAACACTTAGAAACTAATAACTTTCCATACAGAAAGGAGACGTTACAATCTAATTATAAATGAAAGAAAAGAGGAACATCAAAACAAGATAATACTGAGAGGCTGACTGTGATTAGACTTTCTGGTAGACAACATCTCTGTTTCATCACAGTAAATACTAACAATAATAATAAATTGCCATGTCAAACCTTAACCATGCTTTAACTTGTCCTGCTGCAGAACCTGGTGCCAACGGCAGATGACAATATAAACGCTCCTTTTTTCCCACAGTGCTACAGTACACCCTGCACTGATAACACTTTTACACACACACGTGGAAGGTCAGCGCTAGTCACATAATGCATGCCTTGTCCAATAGCATGCATGTATGCAAATTATGTGACAGCATCTTGTTTGATTGTGTGCTTTTATGCAAGACAAGTTCAAAAGAAGTTCAGCCAACCTGCTGGCTAAGCTGTTAGACACAACACCTTATGTGCTGTAGAGGTGAGGACATGAAACTGTAGCCAACATTTAGCTACATGCTGCAGACAGCTCAACTTATTTCTTTCCTCCATCTTCTCCCTTCTTGTCAATGTTGTGAACTGTTGTTGCACCCATTTAGCTCATTTCATGCCTCTCTGCATACATATTTGTCAGCAGTAGCAAAAAATAAAGTACTAGAGCGTAGAGTGTCAAAAAATCATTTGATATCAAGTTTCAATACCTAAGGAGTTAATGGCCAAGTTGTGCTTTTTAACTGTACAAAACTACTTTGAATTGTTTGTAGGACCCGTGGACAAAAGCATTATTGTTGCCACCATAATAACCACAAAATATTGCGTCAGGTAAGCAAGTACGTAAGTTTAACCACATCAGAAATAAATAGGTTTCTATTTTTATGTTATGAAACTGTTAGAATTTGATTTTATAAAATGGTATAGAAACAAGTATCATTCAGAAACTGGTACTGAAGTCAAGGTACTGCTAACAGTATGAGCATCGAAAATCTTTGAATGATACCCAGTCCTACAACGTACAAATACTTTGTTACTGCACTTGTGTAGAAATCTGTACTTAACTTTTTACTTATATGCCCTACATTTTACATAAAAATCTGTACTTTCTACTCCTTACATTGTCTAACTAAGTTCGTTACTTTAGTTTTAATACATTCGAGGGGCATATTTGATTATTTTTATTTTGCATCATTACACACCGCCTTCCCATAAAGGAGGCTTTGAGGGTGGGACACAGAGAAGACGTTCCTTGATGTATCTGTCAGTGCACATCATGCATGACAGATAGATGAAAATAATGGAAAAGACAAAACAAGATGTAACAAGACAAAAATAACATGAGTCTTGACACAGAAAAAAAAGGTGAGGTTCAGTGCCTTGCTGAGTACATTTCACAGCTTGTGTTCTTTAACTTTTAACTGAGTAAAGAAGTTGAGTCAATACTTTTACTTTTATCAGTCTATATTTTCATAAACGTATCTGTACTTCTGCCTGAGTAAAGAATGTGTACTTTTGCCACCTCTGATTTTTGTAAGTATGGGTGGATGTTAATCCCAAATGAAGCAATAATAAAAAAAAACCTTAAGTATAATTGCCTACCATCTTCGGAAAAAATATAACAGGACAAAGCAATGGAGCGAGAAAAAAGATTTGGAACAAGAGAGAAAAGAAGAAAATAGAGAGTGAGTAAACAAGCCACCCAAGCACACACACAACCACATCTACAAACACACTAAATAAGAGTTTAGACTTCCCCACCCTGGCCTCTGCAGGGGAGAATAAAAAAAAAAACAAAACAAAAATCCAATGAACTCCAGAGAAAACCACTTCCTCCGCTGCTTAGAAGTGTGTGTGTGTGTATAACCCAGTGAGCATGCCTGCCTGCTCGTCTACCCGCAGAGCACATGGTTAGCATTCAAAGCCCAATTCAATGGGAACCACACAGTGAGCTCAGTATGGGTAGAGATGAGAGATTGAGTTCACAGCTGAATTAAACTGAACAGAAACATATGGATGAGAGAAGAGGGCTCCCCATTTATCTCTTTGTCTCTCTGTATCCTTGTTTAAACATTCATCTATTTTCAGCCAGCACTGCGAGACAAGGATTGCAAATTGTCCTCGTCTAATTCACCATACTATGCATGCTAAATATTATTAGTGCAGCGAGAGATCAGAATCATCCTGACTGAACAGGCAGTTGGCTACTGTTGCAGATTATCTTGGACTTAGAGCCAGAGCATATCTGGGGAAGAGTCCAACTATTTACTCTAAGCACGCTTAGTCTGTAAATCCATATGCAGGCCAACAGTGTTTTTGGGACACTTGTGGTTTTGTGGTTAAGTGTCTTCCACAAAACCCACCAGATTGGAGGCCTTTTTTTCATCTTTCCCCCCAATCAAGCACATGTACTGAATAAAATGTCTGTGAGCTTGTTGTAATTGCATGTTCATATCTAATCCAGTTTTAGTTTCAATGTAAAATAGTAGCCAAGCATCGTCAGACTAGTTCACAAATGTGAATTTGATCTGAGGATCTGCAGAGCAAATGAAAACTTGAGCTTGGCAGATTCGTCTGGTTCCCTGGCTCCTTTGAATGAACACACTGTGATAAGTCATGCAGAGTTTTTATAATCTAAGAAGTATTTCTACATCTGGGTGGGAATCTCTGGGTACCTCACAATTCGATTACAATTCAGAGGACTATGATTCAATGATAAAACAATCTCGATGAATCAAAACTTTACACTTTTAAGCCATGGGGTGCCGCCTGGATTGTATTTATCTGCAGCTGCTCACGTTCAGCCATCCTCACCAAAACTCAAGAAGCAGCCTATTTTAGAAGTAAACATGATGTCTATGTTACATTTAGGGGGGAATCTTTTTGTCTGATTTGATTCAGAATCTATTTTTGACTAAATAAATAGAAAAGGGGGCATAATTTTCAGTCTCTTACTCCAGTTTCCCTGAAATACAATACAAATCTTCCATGTCCTCATTGCAATGCACCTAAGAATCCCCATCCCTATTACTACATAAATGTAATATAATTAAAAACAAACAAATTGACTGAGTGAAAGAAAGTAAGAAAGTAGTAGGGAGACTGTGGAGTGGCATAACACTGATTTAGTTGGAACACTGTTACCAATTAGAAAAATGCCACGGTAATATCATAAATATGGTTCAATCCCAGTTCCTTTTTGAGCTCACAGGAGAAGTGGCACATCTCTGTGGGCAGCAGAGTGGATTTTAGGGCCAGTCGTTTGACTATATAATCTAAAGTAGCAGCTTCTGTACTTCATTTTGCGCTTTGCATTCATGATACCTTCAAGTCCACATGCTAATAAAACAGTTAGCTATGCAATGGCTGCTTGGGATGAGAACAGTTGTGACAGTTCAGTAAAATAATGAGAATTTCTGCATTGTGTACATGGAACACTTAACAAAGTCAAGACAAAAACAAGTGTGGGTCAAGCGTGCACGTTGCCACTTCTGGACCACAAAGCCTGCAGCCCAGGGGCAGCCATCTACATTTACCACCACTGTGACAGGGATTGAACCCTTATGTGACACATGCACATTCAGTGTTACAGTCCACATATACACAAAGTGTTTTTTGTCACTTTAAATCCTTAACTCTATTTAAAAGAGTTTAGTCTTTATTCCTTTATAAAGTTATTTCATAAATTGAAGCAAACTACCTCTCATTGTTACATCTATTCCCAGCCAGTGTTACAACTCATCCCAGTAGTGGGGTAGGTTGTAACAGCAAAACTCTTTGTATTTAACATTAGCCTATATAATTTGTGACTGTGTAGTAAACTAGTGAGTTTAATTTGTAGTAGATAAATATGACTGCCTTGTATCAAAGTTTGAGAGTTCTGGCACGAACAACCACTGACGCTCAAACACAAAGTGTTACTACAATCCCCAGTCTCCTCCAACCTGTTAGTGTGTGTGTAAAATGAAGGTGCCCATGTTTTGATGCAGGGTCTGTCGAGGCCCCTGTGCAGCACTATGTGACGTGAGCAGAACAGATGAGCATTGACAGATCAGACAAGAGAGGCGGGTTGATGTCAGCATAAAGGTTGAAGCTGGCACGGGGCTGAGTCTAGAGATACACAGACAGACGCTACAGACAGTACTCAGGCTACCAGTGCTGTGCACGACTTAAAAAATCTACATCATTTTAGGGACACTGATCATGATGATTCACTCATTGGTCCCTTTTTTAGCCATATGTATCCATCGATGAAAAAAAAAAACAGAAAAAGGCTGCACATCAAGTCTTTTTGCTGTTATATCAGAAATGTCTTGGTGTATTATCTGAATTCTGGGCAAGGCATCGAGTACTGCCTTCTGTAGCTTTGTGTTGGCCAAAGAATTGATTCTACCAGTGCAATCGCTGGTCTAAACCATTGCTCAGCCTAAATTAGGCTGCAAGTTACCATAGAAACAATGACGATGCTACATTCATGGTTAAACTGATTTGACTTGGTAACTTGGTTAGAAGTGCAAGTGTATTTATTCAAGTACTGAACTACATATTCAAAGTACATATTCGAGGTATGTATATGAGAATTTCCATTTTATGCAACTTTACTTCTACTGCACTATATGTCAGAGGAAAATGTGCTACTTCTTTAGTAAGGATGGGAACAGATAGCATTTTATTGCTACCAATGCCATTATCCATTCAACTCATTGCTCAGACTCAATTCCTTTATTGATTCCTGATCAATTTTAGCTGAGCTGGCTATAGCCTGAGAGCAGCTGTAGCAACAGTCTGTCTGTCATAGTCCAAAAGAAATGAAAGGAGACAATAGTTGTACTGCATTTGTTTCTCTTAGTCAAAGAAAATAGGCTAATGTTTTTATAATGTTATATGTTTATGCTCTGTAACACATGCTGCTCTCCACTACATTTATCTGACAGCTTTAGTTACTAGTTACTTTTCAGATTACAATTTTTTATACCCTTCCAGTGCAATGAAAACAATGTATATCCAAATGTGATGCTTTGGATTTGAATGTTAGTGACAAATTAAACTATTAAGTTTTCTTTTTCCTACTAAATAAACTATTTAAAACCCTCTTGAATTAGCTGTAGAATGCATCACAAAGCTGAAAACAAGGCTATTTTTCAAGCTCGTGAAAAGTCGACTTTTTAGAGATACATGGAATATGATGCATTGCTGTAGATGAAACTACCTGCCATCATTTAAGTAGTTAAAATGAGCATAACTAAAGCAATAAATGGAAGGGGACCATTTTACCACAGTGTGAGTACTACATTCTTCACCTCACTTCATCCATTATTTCTATATCGCAACGGCTTGTCATACATTATTGCTAACTTATCAACCCACGTGGGCAAAGTGGTCTCTCTATACACACATATAGCTTTCAGTTCCCACTGGTGCACAGAGATATGAACAAAACAAGTCCAAGCCCTGAGAAGACCAATGTTTCTCAAAACATGTTGGCCAAACAAGCCAAGTTTGGATTAAAAAACAGGAAATACCCAGTTGAGGTTATGTTAAACCCTTTGAAAGAAAGCAACAAAGAATCTAAAACTAGCACATCTCATGGAGGCAAGACCGAAATTCACAACAGTATGAATGAGCACATGTAGCCATTTCAGAAAAATGAAAAATAAACTCTCAAAAAAGGCATTGATGCTGGGAGGAGCTTAAAAAAAAGACTACTTTCCCAGTTAGGGATGAAAATGGATAGAAAATCCATGTGTATATTTGAATGTTTAGGCTCACTAACACAAATACACGCACACGCAGACAAAAGAACATGTCCTTCATTCACACATACATAAGGACAAATAAAATGTTCTGTTGTTGCCTACAGCGCACTTCATGATTAGAATGTGCCACATCAGCTAATAAGTAAGTGAAAGATGTATTAGTTTTCATTTTTCCAAGAACACTTTGCACACCTGCACTTTCATGTTACAGTGCAAGGGAACACTTCAGGCAATTTGCTAAATCGACACTTAATTCAACAGTAAGTTAATTTTGTTCAGAGTAATTGAAAATGAACAATGAACAATCAGCCATTAACGGCCAGTACAACCTGATTACTTCTTATTCACTGTGAGCAGCTCATGAATTTCTGCCTAATTCCAGCAAAAATATACAAAAGAAACTGGTGCAGCTCTCATTTCATGAGTGTCAGCCTGAGGGATGAAGTTCAAGGGTTTTTTGGGCAAAAGGCCTGAGCACAGGATTTGCCTGGCATGTCCCAATCATTCCCCATTAACACACATTCAAAATCTGGCACATGGGAATAATAGGCCAAGCTGTCAATTGCAAACAGTCATGTAAAAATCATCATCCCTGAATGACCCAATTGGAAAACATCAGGTCAAAACTGTGTCAAACACCCTGGCGCTCTCATCTTGCTACAGTCTAATACTGTCACGCTCACATGACATGCACAAAAAATGTGTTCAATCATTACAACTCAAACATACTTTCTGTCACTGTACACTCTTAGAAAAAGGGTTCCAAAAGGGCTCAAAGATTATTTAAATACTTGAAGAACTCTTTTATAAAAAGAAAGAAGTAAAACTTCCTGGGTGGGTTAGTGGTTCTCCTTTCTGGGTAAAACACTTCACAGATGGTTCTAGGTATAACCCTTCGTGTCAGGTTTTAGGTAGCACTCTCTGAAACAGTTTTGAGTGTAACCTTCAGAAACCAGGATCCCGAAAGGGTTCTCCTGAGGAACAAGTCAAATAACCTTTTACGCTTCTGGTTAGCACCTTTATTTCTAAGAGTGTGTGCAAGCTTTCCTGACAGATTACACCAATCCTTTCAATTTAAATCATACTTTCTAAGCCAAACACTTCCAATGCATTTCAGTCCAAGAGAGATTAAACTGTGTAATCTATGGCCAGAGAATCAGGCCTACATTCATTTGGGATCATTGACTAATATGGGCTACTTAGCTGCCCTGTTTATCCCCCAAAACAACTCACCCTGAGAGTGACTTGGTGTATTTTTAGTATGTATGTATGTCCCGGGGTATTAGGGATGTGAACCCACAAGGTCATGGTTGCTAGCTGATGCCACAGAGAAGCTTGAGTCTAATGGGATTCGACGCAGCAGCAGAGCTTTGATGGAACACAACATCTTACTTAAAGTGGGCATGGTACATGGTGTGCTCGATGCTTCGGCTCTGTCTCGCTCTTCCTCACACAAATACATGCAGTATATAAGCTACACCGGCTCATCCATGTTGAACTGCTTTTTATGCCACTGCACTTCTCCTCATGCCGAAGACAAAGACGCAGTTCATGGCGCTCTGGAACGTTCCCTAAACAAGAAAATTCTTGGTTCCTACTTTGAACTGGAATTCTATTTGATGTCGGGTAAATGAGATAAGGGGCAACTCTTTTCGTAATCACAGACATGACCGGCAAACCACATGAACAGGGATGTTTAGCATGGGCAATAAACAGATCCCATGCATCCGGAAGGAAATTCGTGATGATGACTGTGTGACAATCAGACATACCTGAGGATTGACCTGGGCCGTCCAGCTTGGATTCACATTTTGGAAGAGAGCAATCTAAAAAAGACAGAGATAAATAATTAGAGGAAGTGAGTTTAGTAAAGGGAATAAAGGGCTGTGACCCACTACAACAGTACCTCAACCTTCACCATGTTTTAGTGTCAGAAGTCAGAGCTTTGTGATTACAGAGTACAAATGAGAGAGTGAGCAATTGTAGAGCAGCTCTTTGATCTGAGTATCTGGATAGTCCCTCCCTGAGATGAAACACCATTAGACATGCTGCACACAGATGCATATGCACACACATACTGTAAATGTGCACTCATGCACACACACACACACACACCGGCATGTAAGTGCGTATGTAGTGCATGCTGTGACGGGACGTGACAGTGTGTTACACACTCAACAATCTGAGCCATCTTCATGTAAAAAAAAAAGGAATACAAACCTATGGGTAATACGTAATAGATCAGATGTTTGGGAAAGCGCTGTATCTACACAAACACAATTTACTCCAGGGAACATGTCCTAAAAGCCTACAAGAGGAGAACTTATATTTTGGATCTTGAGAATTACAGCACTTAAACAAATAACTACAGGGTGGAAAAAATTAGAACCTCAAAAATTAAACAAGTGGCTGGAAACAGAAGAGGACATAAATGAAAAACTCATCTTTAAAGCTACTTACAAGGAACTTTTAGATTTTGTTGATTTTGGAGGCCCCTGGGAACAAAAACGGGAGTGTTTCCACTGTAATAACCACAAAATATAATGCCAAAAATAAAATTATCTGTCTATCCTGCTTCATTTTAACTGGATAATGTACAACTCACTGTAACTTTGCCGGGAAAATGTAAACACAGGCTCATTTCATCTGATTTTAAGAAGAATCTGACCCTGCAGCAGGCATCAAGAATAACTATACACAAAGAGCTACAGATGGTCTTGTAGTTCATATAGAGGCATCAGTAATCAATTCAGTTTCTTTCATAACCAGCTGAAATGTCCTCATAGCAGCTTTAAATGAAATAAAGGAAATATCTTATAAAGAATAATGATATATTAGATGGATATGTTTTTAGATGTTTTTTTTTTTTTATCAAATTGCAAATGAAAACTGTAGCAGCAGTAGCCTGGGTTTTATGACAAATTAAGGCTTAACCTGTTTTTTAAATGTCCCCTTTTATAATTTTAAATATCTGTATAATATTAAAGTATATTAATGTATAGATATATACGCGCTAAATATGTGAATATGTATGGACATTTACACTATGGTTAGTAACATTTCCATTGGTCATACTTTATTATTTATGTATTAATTGGATTATTTTTATTTATATTTTGGTATGGGTGAAGGATGACAAAAAGCAAAAATGTTTTAACAACGGGAAATGTATTGATGATATTTACTACTGACACAATATAGCATTAAAAGAAACAATGAGAGCCAAAATGTCTGTACAGGCTATACATCTGTGTACTACTGATCTTTCTTCTTTACCCTGTGCTTTCACACTGTCACAAACACATGCCCTCACACCCTCACACCCTCTCTCACACACACACATACACACGTGTGACTCTGAGCACAACAGCTGATAAGGGAATGAATCATTTAAAGACACCAAGTACAGAACATATCTGTATCTCCAATGCCCGAGGAATCATCTTCAGGGAGATAAAATGTGAAGAATATTCAAGCAGACTTGTGAAAAGGCCAAGCACAGTGTCTTGTTGGTGTTTGGTATTCTAAGCCTGTAACATTAGAGTAGAGACAAAACTGGGTCCTGCTGCCTGAGCTGCAGTGCTGGAGCTGGTGACGTCAGAACGATCAATTCAGGACTGATTTATTAATAACAACTGATGCAATATGGCTGTTCTGTTAATCCACATATCCACAACTCAAATCTTATTTTCAGCTAAACTCATATATCAACAAATAGGGCAAAATGACAGCATATCTATTTTTTCTTGACATAGAGAAATGATAAGCGTTCCATGTCGATGACATTAAACCGGCAAATAAACAGTAATTACAGCCTAACTTCAAAGACACACTGACTTCTTTATATGGACTTGACATGCATGTTGTATCCGACAGCAGACTGATGAACTGTCTTTCTGGGTCATTCATCAGTAGGACACTACAGTGGCACGAGATAACAGAGAGGAGAAGCGGGGATATGAGAGACGAGAGCAGCTTAGCTCTTCTTTGCTCTGACTTTTCCTGGCTGCCTTTCTGAAAAGAACAGCCTGGCATACGCTGCTGCCTAACAAGGATTACAGTAAGCACCTGTTCACACACTGTATGTTCCATTTTATACAGTGTAGTATGGATAAAGTGGTCCAGGGAAGAGTGCTCATCCTCTAACACAATTTTCTAGGCCTTACATAAGTTTGGCATTTATTTCTAGCTCTCAAAGGTGTGCTTGAGTCCAGGAAAAGTATTGAAAGAAGTTAAAAAATTTAGTTATAGTGAATTTTCAGATACTCTGAACATAATTTTCAGTGTTTAACCATCTTTACAGAGTGGTGGAAGCTATAATGAGTAGATACTGTCTGGAGAAATTGTGGTCAGCATATGCTGCCAGGCAGGGATTAGGTGGCAACATAGTCATGTGGACAGAAGAGAGTCAGTGAAGGAGAGAAGGCCGGAGTAATCTTCTACCAAATAGGGTGAAAGAAAGAAACCACCAGGTCAATGACAAGTGACAGAGCTTTCGCTTGTAGTGCTGATCAAGATGAAGCTGTAAGAAAGTTTTAAAGGAAACAACAACTGCTAAGCATTTTCCAGATCTCTTCATCTGAAGTCTTCTACCCTACCTTGCAGGGGTAAAGAACTGAGATTTCTATCTGTTAAAGGGGCAATATGTGGCAACTGCACATCCAAAAATTAGCACTGCAGTCCAAATAGGGAGTTGAAAGTCACAGATGGGATATTAAATAGGTTGAAATCCTATTTAAAATACCCTATATGTTTGAAGCGAGTATTTTCCCCTCTGCCGCATCCTCCCCAGACTTGAGGAAGCTCAGGCAAGCTGCAGGAACACTGCAGGAGTCAAAGACCCATGCAACATAAATTGACAATAACAAGCAACAAGTCCTACACTATATGTTTGTCAGCTATTTAAAACTGTCAACTCTCTGTGAACGTTAAGTCCATTATCCTGAAAACAAAAGCCCACTACTCTGAAAATACACTAATTCATTTTGATGATTATAAACATCTATTCCTTCTAAAAGATTCTTATTTGTTACAACTCATAAACAGACACTCATGATTTTAACTCTAATTTATGCAAAACAGGCAAACAATAACTTATGGCAATATAAATTTTAAAGGAAAACACCATAGCTGTAGCATTGTTGTCAGAGAAGTGAGTATTTCAACTTAACATGCTTTTTTTAAATCTCTGATGACACACCATTGTCATTTTATGATTTAGTGTAGTAAATATCCTATAGATTTCTCCTTTAAAAGTAAAAACCTGGCAATTGTTCCTGTAGCTTCAATACAGGGCTGACATGAGGAATCTAATGTTTATAAGTGGAAAACAGTGGAATGCTCCCTTTTTTTTTTGGAGTGCCTCATTTTAAAATCTGGGATAGGAAAATTGTTTTATGCATTTTCATTTTATTATTATTTCTGTCAGTTCCTTTTTCTGTTCTTGATTTATCTGAGATACATCTTTGATGGATGACAAATTAAGTACCTTGTTTGTATTTTAAAGATTAAACAGATTTTTTTTTATTTGGAAGGGAGAGAAAAAAAAAAAAGAAACTGTTCACCTTTTTCACAGGTTCATCTCAGAGTAGTGTGAAATATCAAATTCATTGTATTTTCTTGACGTGCAATCATTAAGTGTTTTACTAGCAACTTGGTTTAGACTGACCTCCATGTGTGAAGGCTACACCAACAAAATAAACACTTTAGTGACAAAAGTACAACAAAATCTGCAGCATTCCTTCAAAACAGCACTGATTCAACAGTAGTCAATACGGAAGGATGGGATGTTACTGTAAGTTTGATCCTCAACCTATTTTATCCGAAGCCAGAGAGGCCAAGAGGCAGTTTAGCCTTCCTAAGCTAGAGGAGCACTGGGCTGGCAGTGTTCACGCGACAGGGATCAGAGACTGCTGCTGTCTTCAAAGCAAGAGGGAATGTTTCTGTGTGTGTGTTTGTGTGTGTGTGTGTGTGTGTGTGTGTGTGTGTGTGTGTGTGTGTGTGTGTGTGTGTGTGTGTGTGTGTGTTTGTGAGAGAAAGAGAGGCTACACAGTTCCTGTTGGACAGACTGAGCACAGCTGTTGACAGAAGACAAGCAGTCTCAGGCAACACACAAGCTGACACATGAAAGTACATACACATACACACACACACACACACACACACACACACTGCAGGCTGTGCTTTGATTTTACCAAAGCACTGTCTATGTTCTGCTTTATTCTTTTTTTTTTTTTGTTTTCATATGGACTTAAGTGAGACCTTGGCTTGTGTACTATAAACGTAACACACATTGTTAATGCAGAGAAGTGCAGTGAAGCTCATTGGTCTGGTATCTGAAATTTCAAGGATTCAGTTGGACATGTGAAGTGTGCTACTGTGCGTGACAGAATCTACATGACTGAAAGTTATCGCTACACCATCAACCTCATACAACTTTTATAGCAAACTACCATAAACTAAACAAAAATCCAAACATATGAAACAAACATGGGGCTGAGAGTAAAGACTCACTCTTACACACACTGGACTCTGGTCATTCACTAACTGGTCCCATGAATGAAAAAACGACACACATCCTGACACTTCAGCTCACTCTCAGGAGAAAGTTCTTCACAAACTGTGTGAGTCTCAGAACCTATGGGCAGGCATGGCCTCGTGACTCCATGGCTGCTTTTACAAAGTACTGTTCTTTAAAAAAGGAGGCACAAAGCGTTGCAGGAGGCCTACAAGTTCAGATAGTAGATCCAGATGCTTCCTTTGGTTTACGCTGCAGGGGAGGGGAGAGGTGATAGGGGAGGAACTGTGAAAGACAGGGAGGATTAAAACATCTGCTGTTGGGTCATTAGGGAAGAGGAGAAAGGTTGAAGAAAGAAGAATTAGGAATGTGGAGGAATTACAACAAATAGTTGTATTATTCAATGTGGGATTCTATGAGGTACTTATTGATAGCCAGTGTATTACCTGCTGGCACCCAAGATAAGCAATGTACTGCAGTGGACAGGGTCAGCAAAAAATAGGTATTTTAGCCAATTTAACAGGGTCCACTCAAAAAAATCTATATCAGTTTCAGTGTTCAATATATATCTACTTATTGCTGTCAGTCAGCTTTTTCCAGCAGGAACAGTGTTATATCAAACTTGATACCACATTGGCTTACCTTTTTAATGAAGAATTTAACAGTTCAAATAATGTTTCAATAGAATTGTGGCCTTAAAATTAGAAGTCATTCATCATATTGATTTGATATTGATTTCACCCATGGAGTTTTGTTGGTTTGGAGGGAGCAACATTTGGCTTGTAGCTTGTAACAGCAATTTCCCGTCAGAAATAGTCTCCAGCAATACTAAAAACTTGAGCACATAATTAAAGTTAAAATGATTATAGTCATCAGCCACTGCTGCTCTCTGCTTTCATTTATTGAAACAATAAAGTATCTTTTGGTTCCAAAAGCTGACATAATACTGTGAAATTGCTTTTTTGGGTTAATGGTGAACTTCTCTGCATCCTCTTTTTAGGATCTAGCGATGCTGACCAAACACCTCTGACACTTTGTTGGTTTTCTGCCTTAATATAATGCTCATCTATTTATTAGTCAGTCTAATTTGATAATCTTTGTTTAGATGTCTCATTTACCAAAGGTACAAGAAAAGACCTGCATGCATTCACAAACAAGAGACCAGATATTACAAAACAAGATCTGAATAAATGACAACCCTCAGCAGAGGCAAGGTATGAGGTAATGATGGAGGGCTGTGTGGGAGAAGAGTGGAGGAGGAGGCGATGAAAGGGATGAAAAAAGGATAGAATGAGTGGGAGTCTGCTGCTGACTGACAGAGGTTTCTCTCTTTATCAGATAGGGGATTTGCAGGAGACGCGCAGACCAACCCACAGCCTATTTTTATGACCCGCAATCCTCCTATGCTCCCATCCCTCGTTCATTCACTCCATTCCTCCATCCCCCTCTTCCCTGCTTACAGGGGCCTCGGGCGACGTGGGTGGGATCTAGTGATTTATACCTCTGTGCATGTGTGTGCGTCGCGCGCGTGTGTGTGTGTGTGTGAAGTAATGACGCTGTCCCACAGGCTACATTTAGCATCCTACTAACACATTACAAACCTATTAGAAGTCCCGGTTATTGACCAATATTTTTCATGTAAATAGAAGAGCATTTGGATGATTACAACCAGTAAAAATATTTTTCAGCAGGGACCTTAAACACCTCTGGTTAGTTTTAGATTATGTACTTAAGTGCTCTACAAAATTGTATGTTTACAACTTCACATTAAAGGAACAGTGTGTAGGATTTAGTGGTATCTAGCAGTGAGGTTGTAGATTGCAACCAACTGAATACCGCTTGCCTCACCCTCCCCTTCCAAGTGTGTAGGTGGGTGTGAAACTTGCGAAAAACATGGCGGTGCAGCATGACGGTCTATGACGGTGGAAGAAGATCAGCGCTCTTTGTAGATATGAAGGGCTCATTCTAAAGTATTGAAAGCACAACGATAGTTTCAGGTGATTATACACAAATGAAAACACACTTATGGATATTATATTCCATTTCTGCCATGTTCTTCCAATAGATCTCCATAAATCTTACACAATTGACCTTTACAGAACCTGAAAGATCTCTCTTAGCAAATGCATAATGTAGAAGGATGTAGCATAAATCTTAGAAGGTATATCAAGCTCTGCATATTTGTCACTGAGGTCCTCAACATCAACTCTTGACTGGTCTCCCATGCATCACGTAAAGAAAGGCTCTGATATGTCTTGAATGATATGTCCAGAATATTAATAACAATCTTAAAATATCTAACATGCGTCATTACAGTTCAAACAGACTGGAGTACATATCTGTACATTTTCTCTGTGTTAAAGAAAGGTAGGGTCCTTGCTTATGTGTGTTCAAAGTGACCCCTGGAATAGATGTACATGACATTTTACAACAATCAATAATTTCTAGAGACGGTGGGGGGTTACATGTCCGTAAAGTGTATTACTACTCTCTCAAAAAGGTCGCGAGTCTCTGATGAGATCGATCAGCGTGGTCTGGCTGTAAAATAGGTAATTGCCTCACCATGCTACCTTCTTGATTGTCTTCTCCATAAAACTCTCCAATAAACACTAAAAGAAGAATGGGCTATAACAAGCATCCCGACATCTGCTCCTTATTGGGAGCATACAGTAGGCTTTTTATATGAACTCATGAGAGGAGGAGAAATCTGCCACTTCTTACTCATATACAGTAATACTGGCCTGGAATCTCATTTTATGTATGCTGCTAACTGCTTTTTAACCATGTGACCATTTGTATTTCATGATTTTAAAACTAACATTCATTCTTTTATGGGAGAAATCCAGTATCTAGATCTGTTTATTATCACAGGTGAAGATGTGATTACTTACTTTGATTGAGTTATGACCTGAGTATTTAACAGCCCTTTTTGCTAATTTTTATATCCCTGTATTTTGGGCAAACACTTTAGGAAAACCACTTCCTAGCTTTCAGTTGTAACCAGTATGAGTATGGTGATGTCATCTATTATTTTGTTAGAGTTGTAGTTTGTCATTTGCTAAAGAATAACTTTTCATGCCCACAAATAATGCCAATGTTTTACTGTATTACTTTGTGTCTAACTGAGACATAATAATTAGAACCTGACTGATATATCAGTCGGCTGATAAACTGGCCTATCACAGCTGTATTTGTGTTTCTTTTTTATTTAGAGTTTTTTGTGATTATTAAAAATACAATAATGTTTATTGTTACACTGTAAAATATGCTGCCTCCATTACATGTCTTTGTCATAACTGTTCACCACTTTTGAGGGATCGTTAAAAAAATGTGTTTATGTACTACATGCTACATTAGGGATAAAAAAAAAATATTTGGTTTTAAGATGAACCGCAGTAAAATTCCTGAGGATTAGTATGACTGTTTCAAATTCAACTTGTTTGAGTACTGCACTTTGAAAAAGTCATGATAAATACTGTAAAATTAGCAACAGTCCCTCAGATGCAGGCACAGCAGCAATGTGGGTTTGTTTTGTGTTAGTGAACATACTGACATTGCAAAGTGACATGATGCTATTTCAAATCACTGAGAGGTTTTCAATACAAAGATTTTTGCATATCTTTTTGAACATTTCAGCACATTTTACCAACAATGGGCTAATAGTGACAACCATGATAACTTTGGCCACTATAGTCCTAATGTGAAATTGTCATACCATTCCTTCTTCTATATTCTGTATAAAGAATATTGGCCAATATATTGATGTTGGATTTTTTTTTACTCCCTTTACTTAAAATCCTGCTGGTGAACTAAATTACTGTCCAAGAGAACACAAACATTTTTTTTCCAAGAATGACTTATAAATCTTATTGCTGTGGCACTTTCAGTTTAGCTTGGTTCCTAATGCAGAATTTTGTACCTTATCTGACTTATCATGAACATAAATGTTGTCATTTATTTTACAATAACTATATACATTTCTCTGCCTTTCCAACTAGTCCCCTCTTTCCTCCTTCAGTTAAATAAGTGAGACAGCCAAATGTGCATGCGATCCCAGGCGATTTAGCAGTGCAGGCAATGCCAATCTAAGCTTATAGTCTTTAACTCTGACCAACTGCCAATTAGGCTGCCCCTGGATGAAACCGAAAGGTTTCAGCCTCATGGAGAGCAGAGTAGCCTACATTTTGCAGGGTGTGCTCCACCCAAGCCTCAGCTCTATAATTTGATGAGTGAAGGCTTGTTTGTCCCTCTAAGTATGTCATGTCCTCTCTTTCTGAATCTTACTCTCTCCTCTCTCTTTCCTATATTTTCATTTCCTTTCCCTTTCTTTGCTCTGCTGTTCTCCTCTCTCAGTACACATTTTCTTCGCCGTTCAATCCATCCTCTCTCTCTGTTTACCAAAGATGCATACTGCATGGCCTGCTGAAGTCCTTTTCCTCATCTACATGATTATATAAGATTTCTACTTGAGTATGCATGATAACATTAGGTCATTATGCTTTCATCGACTATGACTGTGCTAGAAGAAAATGAAGAATCACTGCTCAGTGGCTTGGCTCTCATTACAGACTGCACTTTTACGGGTCACTGGGTTCACTAAGGGAAATGGCTCACTGCGTTGTCAATACTGACACTGGCATCGTTGATGCTGATGTCTCGTTTTTACCCTCAGTGCAAGATGCACTGAATGACAAGCTGATAAATAAAGCATGCATAAAGGAGTGTAACAATCATTATTGGTGTTTATTTCATTGGGGTTTTTACTTTAATTTGCTTTTAGACTAAATTTCAGGCCGAGTACAAAGTCAGTTTTGAAAGAAAACATAGTTTTCCAACCTGTCTATGTAATACAAGCCTTTGATGATTTTTTCTCAACAGAGGTATCACAAAGCAGAGGTAATCACTTACACTAAAGCCTATCAATTATTCTCCTGGCATAAAAAAAATCTATTATTTAAAACTGCAGACTGCCAAGACACTCATACATGTATAGTTGAAAGCCTGTCTGCATTAGTGATGAATAGAATAGAAGCCAGTTTCACACAGTAAACACTAGATCTTTGCAACAATCTTCAGCCCTACAGTATACTGCAATGACTGATGGCCACTGTCTTCTGACCAGTGTAGTTATGACTGCGGATACGGCTCTTATGCAAGTTGTTTTGACAGTCATTTAATTTTATTCCAACATACATCTGGTTGCTTTTTGCCAATTGAGTTTCACAGTGCAGTTTGGTACAATAATGCTATTGCAGACCAAGTAACTTCATTACAAGTCATTCTGGGGACTATCTATGAATTAATACCTCGTAAAAAAGTACTTTTGTGCAAATGTTATTTTTAGTTCTGCAAAAATGGTTCCCTCAATAGTGCTTCAATATGTTTGACGGCAGTTAATCTTAAGACTTAATGCATTACTTAAAGCTGGGGTAGGCAGTTTACTTTTGACATCATTGGATGACAGTTCCTTAATAACCTTTAAGCATAATGTAATTCAAGTGGTCTGAGAGAGAACTAGAATTCTGCTGCCCTTGGCTTGGTTACTTTAGGATAAGGAAATCTAGCTGATGAGGGGAGACTTCGACCAATCACAGGTCAGTAAGATAGTTGATTGTTCCCAGTCTCTTTCCCAAAATGTCAGTATTTGATGACATAAGAATGAGACTCATCATCTAGCCTGGTCTAGAATTGCTTAATGAACCTTTAAGTGTCACCAGGGACTCTGTCATTTTAGTTCATTTGGTGTTAATAGCTCTTGTATTAAGATATTATAGGAAAGAGACAGCAGCTCTGCATTACAAAAGTTTATTGCATATTAAGGCATGCTGAGCCATCAAATATCACACAACTTGCTTCTTTTAGGTACAAATTGATTGGGTTTAGATCTTAGTCAAGTTTCATTCTTTTTGAAATAATGATTAATTCACTTTATATTTACCTCAGAATGTGACAGCATAGCTGGAGACAGGCCGAGTGCCATAATATTTTTGGTCATGCATGCAAATTCTGTACGTGTAAATGTGGTATAAGACAAGCCAGATCAAAGATAGAGCAAAGGCTCTATTATTATTGCAGACCTCAATAATGTATTTGCAGTCTATTATTAAGAAGCACTTGTACAAACCAATTTGTTTTTAAGTGGTTTTTATGTGTGATTTAGGAGAACGTGCCATTCACAAAATTTTCACTCAAGTATGAACACAATTCAGGAGTGGTCCAGACCTGTCATAGGAGTCATGTGGAGCTGGTCTGCTGTTATCCAAACACAAGTTTTTCATTAATTAAGATACAAACAGAGGGATTTATACAATTATCTGAAATTATGAGCATTTGCTGAATCTGACGTGGTACATTCATACAAGCCCATTATACTAAAAAAAATAAAAAATTAGGAGACAGTTAAGACAAGAATACGAAAATGTTCTTGCATGAAGCACAATGTCTTTGGTAAGATTAAAAATTTGTGAGAAACATTTTTAATTTAAATCTACAGGGGGAGGAGAAATGCATGCAGATGTTGAAAAGGACAAGGATAGTGCTCTGCTCATTCATCAACTCCAGAAACATAATAAACAACAAAATGCTAGACGTCTTTGAGGATACAGAAATATATTCATAGACAATGAATCAAACTCACAACATACAACATTAACACATGACCCAAACAGTCTTGCTACTTGAATTCATTCATGTTCATGCCAGTGCCAGTGCACAATGTACCACAACTTCCAGGCTCATCCTAATGCAATTCTTGACTATTTGGCAAACCTCTAGTTATGAGCAACTTGCCTTGATTACAAATTACCCAATATTTCAAGTTCACAGGGGACATGCTGCTAAGCTTGTGTGGGCTCGCAGCAATCAGCAGTATGTTATTGGGCTGTGATGCCTCACTTTGAAGAATGCTTGATTAAAGTCCAAATCCGCAATCCAAGTGGGAAATGGGTATCTTCATCAACTGCTTTGAAAACAGAATTGGATATTGTTGCTCTAATAGTTAACTGATTATGCTATTTATACACGACTAAATATAGTGTTATTGTATTCACATGCTTTAAGAGTTTATTATGCAATCACTTGCAAAGCTGGAGAGATATAGGCCTGGATAGCTGAGCATGACTGGATGAAAGAGATTAAAAATATGTTTGTCTTCGAAATGTTCGAGAAAGCAGAAGAATTTTGCCTCATTTATGACCAGTTGCAAATGTTTCAGGATTGGACTTGAAGTCACGGCATGAGCAACCTGGCAGAGTGACTCAGCGGCTGAGCTGTGATCCACAGCATCAGTGTGGGACTCAGAAATGGAACTCCATCTGCTCACTGAAAATAATCAAGCAGAGAGGAACATCAAGTATTTTCAAGGGTCGAGGATAATATCCATTCAGGTGGAGAAATTAAAAACTAGTGCAGGATCAAAAAAATATGACTTTGAAACACTTGGTGCTTTGATTGGAAATCTCAGTTTAGTCATCCAAATAATCTGCCTGTTTTCTAGCTGGCTACTGGCTGTCTTTTAGTAAGTCAGCTTCTTCAGACAGCCAGTCAGTCACTTTAGGCCCTCTTTAGTAGAAGAATCTGCCATATTCTAGGTGTCACTGACTAACTAGGGCACCAAAGTGTATCCAGAGCCCCAGAAAAACAAAACACACTCACACACACACAGCCCCTGATATAAAGTACTTGGGATCAACTAGGATGAGCAGCTGTGTGCCAAGACTTCAGCATGCAACAAGCTGGCAGCAATTAGGGAGCCTGCTGTAGAGGCTACAGGGAGCGGGATGGCCATTACTAGTGGTCCTTCTTCACAGTGAAACTACAAGATTGGGCTACATCGTATGCAGGCATGAACAAAAGTATATCATACCATATTTGGACAAATTGAAGGTGTGTGTGTAGGGGACTGATAATACTTAAAAAGCCAAAGACTAAAGACGTAAATGAATGAGATAGAAAGTTTTAAGTGTTAGATCAGTGGTTTTCACAGGGGTATCTCAGGGGGTTCCCAGTGGTCTGCAGCAAAAAGGGAAATTATTCATTTTCACTGTAATTTCATAAGTAACACAATGGCAGAACGTATGACTGATCATGGGTTTCATACACTCTGCAACCCGCGTTCATGTGATGTCAGAATAACTGGAAAAATTAGTTCCTGACTGGGAAAATTTATGTGAATACCCCCTCAAATTGAAACAATAACTGTGAAAATCTGCAAAAACTTTGGTACACAACTTTCCGAGTCTGGTGATGTCATAAACGCAGAAACATGGTGGACTTAAATAAATGTTTGATTGATAACTTTTTATTAATTCGCAGGTTGCATAGGGTTGGGTGACATGTTAAAATTTTCCAGTTGGCCACTGTCAGTCCATCAACCTGCAACTGCTGATATACTTGGCCCCCACTCCCACACCCACCCGAGTCTCAGCTAAGCGATGTATGTAAGCAACAAATTTACTAACTTACATTATGTATGCTACATCCATTCACTATGTCCAATAAACAAAATAAAATCAATTAAGTATCAAGAAATTAAACATTATCACTCCTATGTTCTTTATTAAAAAGAAATGTACAACCAAGCACCTTTTGAATTCAAGCTTCTCCCTTTTACCGAACTAAGACAAGCTTAATTGGCTCCTCATAAAACACAGCTCATTCAAACTCAACAAAAAAGCACGTTCAACTCACCAAAACCATCTTTGTTAGTTAGTCTTTCCACTGTCCCAACAATCACCATCTCTGGTCTGCCTGAAATAAATCCTTAAGTCACCATGTTAGATGTTAAAAGAGTCTGGCTCTACAGGCCATTTTCCTCACATTCCACACCCAGCTCAGTGCACTCATGGTCTGGCTGAGTGGGTGTGACTGTGCCTCAGAATGAGAGCGCATCATGGAGCAGCAGCCGTCACTCTGCATACCATTACATTAGCAAAATAAAATAACACTTGCCCCCCCCAAAAAAAATCACACACAAAAAACAACTGCTGATAGATTCAGCCCTTTGCCAACAGGCAATATAATTGTCAAATAGATAAACCCTAGTATTGCAAATCAAGTTTTTTGCTCAACTGTAACCTAATTTGTAGTAAGACATAAGTCCACGCAGCATGACGTAGATTAGTTTAAAACAGTTATTAGCATTAACTCTGATAACAAGTCGGGTAGGCATGTCGTTTCCACATTACAGCTTAAAAGCTAACGAACACACCTAAGTTGACTTCCAGGAAATGGGACCATCCAAGGATCACATCAAAGCAGCATATGTTATTAAAGAAATGAAATGAAGTAATGCAAGTATTATTTAAGTTTGCTTAACAAATAAACAAATGAGGATGTAGTCCAATTAAAAGGACAGTGAGCACAGTGACTTTTCATCTTTTCAATATGTCCATCTTCGTGTGCCATTAGAGGAGCATAAATGATAACACATTAATTAAACAAGATGACCAGAAAACTTTTGAACAGTTATCTCTTATCTAAACTGGAAACATGCAGCTATTCAGTCAGCATTTAGTGCTAGTCTACAGTTTAACAACACAGATACTTTTTACCCATATTTTTGCTTCATAATAGTCTCTTATAAAAGTTTCCTGAGGCCATAACCTATTTCTGTCTCCATCATGAATACTGTATGAACTGCATTTGCCGCTATATAAACATCCAAGCAGCCCAACTTCACAGTGAGCCAACTTTCCAGCCTGATACAACACAGCTATAGGAAAATACATTGGCAGGCATCCAACCAACCGTAAGAGAGACTGTAGCATTTGAATACAATCCATTTTGACAACATTCCTAACTGTCTGACTGGCAGAGGCAATTTTTTTTAGGAGAAAGTATGTGGATTATAGACTGTTTAAAAAGTATGAAGTATGTGTTCACAAGCAAGCACATATTTCCTGAATTTATTGATTCATATGCACTTAGGTAAATGTGCACAAATGCTGCCTGTGAGTGTGTGTGTTCCTGCATGTGTGTAGTCTGTGTAGATGGCAAACAGCAGCAGACCCCAAGGCACCAGGTGTCAGAGAGAGAAACAGCTGATAGAGAGTGAAAGACAGCTGCTTCTTCTGGTGTGTATCAGAGGTGGTCCCGCTCTAATGTTGGTGACATCTTTCTCAACACTGGACTTTTTCTTTAAAATGTACCTCACCAAAACGTGTATCAGCGCTCCTTGCCCTTCTAATGCCTGTGTCAGACTGGGTTAAAGAGGTATTTCCTAAAGTTAGAACAAGTGGGGGCTTGATTATGACAGCTAGCATGGTGTGAGCTAGAATAAAAAAAACAATATCTCATCAGACCACATAATGTTGAAAAGTCTCCGCTCTAAAACCTGCCATTTACACTTTCTGAAGTGTCTACTATACAAGTTTAAAAAGGCCAACATAAACCACGTAGATGGGAAAGTATCATGATAATCCTTAGAAAGATATACGCTAATATTACAGCCAAGACATGCCTTCATATAAGAATAGGACATACGTCAATATATTACAAAGTAGGGCTGTGTAGTGGCAAGAAACAGGTCTTATCACGATACAGGGATTATGATTCAGATTACTGAAATAAAAAGGTAATATTTTGCTGTTTTAAATATAATTTTAGGAAAACTGTCATAGTATAAAGAACACACTGTTGTATTCATAAAATCTGAGTCAAAGTAAGGTTTAATTTTATGCAGTCAGGACAGTGAAGATAGCAAACAACACTGCTATCTAATGATTGGGTTCATACACAACACAAAATTAACCACTGCCATGAATCTTTGCATGTTTCAAAATAGTGTGTTTGAGAATTGATGCAGTATCATAAAACATAACATTACAATACTCAAATGTATTTATTTTCTTGCACCCCTATTACAAAGTCAGTATGTGACTCTTCCTGGTAAATAATCACCACCATTAGGCTAAGAATGCTAAAGTAATGAAATGATACTTTGCACCCACAACTAAAATCAGGTGATAATGTTTCTCACAAGCACTATCACAATAAAGTGCATGACAGAAGTGCCCATGTGTCATTATTTGGCTGATACCAGACACCAGTGCAGCCCCCGACAGGGCCTATAAAAGGTGTTTATGTTTTGGATGCAGAGTGATAAAGTAGGCAGGCCTATCCTTATTTGTTAGGTTTATGCCATCATATCAGACAGGCCCAGTGCGTGGAGTGCAACCTATTGCTCATGCCCATACGTGCGTCCGTGGCCTAGCCTCTATCCGTGCATCAGATCTGAGAGACCTGGGTTCAGAGTGATGCACGATCCCCAAAGACTGTTCAATCTACAAGAGAGAAATTGAATTTTAAAAAATGCCCGACCCACATCCGAGCGGCTCGTGATGGATACAGCGTGTAACGTCGAAATTCTCGAGACTGTGGTCGAGCTGTACCCATCCACACCTTGTAGCCTATTTAGTCCAACCCAAAATGGGGTCACTGCCCAATAATCAAAAGCACATATTTCAGGAGGTGTTATCCGAGCTGTTGTCATCAAAGGCTAACGGAATGACAAGTCAGTGGAGTAAAATGTGATTAAACTACAAACTGTGCGCATCTCCCCTGCACGTCCGACGCGCTGTATGCATCTCGCCCATGAAACCAGTCAGTGTTTTTTTTTTTTGTCATTTTTGGCAACAATGTGGCTGACCACCACTGATCACACCGACAGCTCTACTGTAGCCCTCTCTGAGCCAGACTCGCCCCTTTCAGACTTACCGGATTTGAAAAACGCCGCTATGTCTGCCGCGTCCTTCGCAGCCTCATCTAGTCCCTCTCCTGCGCTCATGGCTGCGATCGCTTCTGCAGAAACAGCGATAGATCCTCAAAAGGCGTTTATAGTTGCAATGATTATTTGTCAGCAAAAACGGATCCTAGCGCCTTTCATTGAAGCAAATCCGGTCATACAATATGTGCTCCCTTCATTAAGCGAGAGACCTCCTCCTCCATTTTGGCCGAGAAGGGAAAATCCTGGCGACCGATCGGCGGCGCTCCCGAGTTGGGACGTGCGGGCGAGGAGGAGGAGGAGGAGGAGGAGGAGGAAGGGGGATGATAGTGAGAGAGAAGGCGGAGGTAAAAGGGGGCGGGAGGGGGGGACTGAGGGCGGAGGGCTATTCCGTTTCGAGTGGTGGGTGGGGGTGGGATATCCTGGGATTCCGTTTTGGGGGGTTTTGGTGCATTGTGCGCCACCCAAATTTTGTGTGCGCCACAGCACATCAGCAGCAGCCCCCAGCGTCACTCACTGCGGTGCTGATGCGGGCTGCGTGGGAGTCATTCGTCAGGATTGTGTGTCTTAATGGCTCAAGCCCAGATGTTATGGAAGATGTGATAACAACAAGCAGCATGCATTTCCCTGCTTGTTTCTTATATGTGTAGTAGTAGTAGCGTATTCTCATATAGGCCCTTATAAATGAATTCTTGGGAGTTAATTACTATTCACATGAGGTCATTGAGTTCTTGTGTTGCATTATTTAGTTTCCTATCAGTTACTTACAAGCTGCTCATAACGGTGTGTTTTCCTTTGCCAGCAATGACTGACTACTGTTACGTGTTTTCAGTGTGTACGAGGGAGAAAACGACGAGGAGGAAAAGGGATTATTTAATTCTCTCCTTCATCTCCGAGTGATGAAGATGATGCTACAGTATGAGGTCATTTGCCCCACAAATCTAACCCAGTTCTGTTTGACAGCTGCAGCTCTGTGCTCTTAACAAGGGACAGTGCAATGCTGCCATCTAGGGGTTACCTTCAAAAATTGCTCTGGGGTCAACAACAACTGCACCCGACCTGCTACTATGGTGATAATCAACACGATATACGCGTTTTAATGGTATTGCATCTTCTTTGCCTCGTTTATTCCACTGACATGAAAAAGAAATGAATGAATAAAAGACGGAGCATAGTTAAAGAATCTGAAAAGATAGGTAGAAGATATAATTTGTCATTATGACAATTTAAGTAAATATCTAAACTATGTTATTTTATTGGGGATTTTTAGGTTCACAACCCTCTTTCCATCTTTTTTTGATTGTTTTTAACTTAGACCTGTTAAATAAACTACTTCACGATGTACAATATATATCCTGATAAACGCATTTTCTGTAAAGTAACATAAATTCTCAAATAGGACTGAGTGATACGGACAAAAACAAATATGATATTATTGATTAAATACCTTAATATAGATTTTTCAACATGTAGTGATTACTTATTGGTACTTTCTCAAAATATTGACACAATGAGATTTTCGATAATCAGTGGTGACATGATGACACATTGGGTAAAGGCAAATAACAAAACAGACTAGTCAGTTCCGAAAGTAATTCACTTTACTGTAATGCCTATAATGATATCTAAAATCTCAGGCAATATCTAGTCTCATGTAATCATATCGATATAATATCAATATATTGTCCAGCCCTATTTTAACTCAATGGTTAAGTCTCTTGCTCTTACAAACAATAAAAGCAACATTTTTTTAAACCTCCGGAATACAAATTAATAGCTCTTTTCTATTGTATGTTATTATTTATTTATTTATTTATTATTTAAACATTTATGTTTAGTTTTGAATTATTACTTATATCTAGCAGTTTTGGGGTTTTTTTCTCTATAAAAAACAACTTGAATGAGCATGAATTGTCTACATTTCAGTCGGGACCAGCCCACTACCCCTTTGATAAATGTCTCGTTACCTTGGTAACCACTAACAACACAATCACTGCTGAAAAAACGTGTGTCGTGGACGGTGGACCGCTCCAAACACGAAAACAAAAAGTTACACCCCAAAATAAACAACGGAAAAAAACGCAATACTCAATGCGGTTTGAACTGGAAGTTTAAAGTTTGTTCATAGAGGAGACGCTTCCGTGAAGGAATGTTTGAGCCATGTCCTTCAGCTCTCGGCAAACCAAAGTCAGCTACAGGAACAGACCCACCCAGCCGACTGTCCCCGGGGAGTCACTCAAGGAGATACAGGTATGATCCCAAAAGCTTACGACCATATGAGAGATAACGTGACACTTTTCAAAAGTAGGTTTTATAGAGGAGAATCTTCTCGGTGTACCGTCATTAATCAAAACGCAATGACACGTGTCTCTCTAACGATCAGGTACCTCAAACCACGCCTTGGCACAGAACACCAAGCTGGGAATGCTAGAAAATAAGTTATAGACATATTTAATGATGTGATGTGATGTGATGTTGTGGCTTTTCTTCTAAAGTGACCAAAAAACAAACAAACAAAAAAAAAAACTCTTTCTTTTGTCGCTTGGATGCACAAGAAGTTCTCAATATTTTTTTAAAACAGCTAGTTTAACATTGGCTTTAGACCAACAGACCTTTCATAGCAGCCGTTTTTTTTTTTTTTTACATGAAACAGGGGAAACACAGGTGGTACCAATGATACTAATTAAGTTCCTGTTACACTCAGGCCAAACAGGGTCAGGGTGCTGCTATTGTGCATGTTGGCTCACTAGAAAGGATCTGCTCAACTAAATGCAAAAGGACTTCAATGATCGTCATCGGCAAAACGTGTGTTTACCCTACTATTTCATATGAATATGGCTGTCATGATAAAGGTCTGTTACTCACTACCATAGCACAGCTAGGTATAGCTAACTCAGAGTAGGATGATGCGAGTGAAACTTTCCATCAGAGTTCCTTTCTCTCTTATGTGAACAAGAAGAATGATGGAACTAACTTGCACTTCATTTTCAACCCCTCAAGTTATTTTTACAATTGCTCTGAGAATCACTGCAACATTAGACTCTGGCCTCTCAGCAGTGGTCAAACTTGACTGTAGCACACCCTACTGTGCTGGGTGTATTATAAGCCTCAGTCCACTAGATGGTAGTGTATTGTTGCTGTGAAGTTAGATGAGCTACAGAAGTCTGGATGATGTTCCACAAATATGTCTTTTACTTTAGACCTAATGCTCTTTCTTAATGTGAAATAAAACAAAATACTCATTGTTATCAGTAAGAACTTGACATCAGCTTTTTTTTCCCTTATGTGTTTAACTTATCCAATCAGTTCAGATTCAGTTTCCACCATCATAAAGGTCAGGATTAAGTAAATTTAATTGGCATATTGGTGTTATTTATTTGAAAGTTTTAGTTTTGTTTGTGAGTTATGTAATCTGTGTATTTTTAATTTCATAATGTCTATTAACAGATCAGAAACTTTTTTGTATTTACTTTGAGTCGACCCTTTCAAAAACTCTATAATAGCTATAGTGGAAACACTGCTTCACTGACTACATCTGCACTAATATATTGTTTTTTATTAAAACTGAATTGCAATATTGACCTAAATTGAAGAGGAAATATATAGTTTATCCACATGTAGATTCCCTCTACAATAGATGCTCATGCAGTTTTACTTTTCTTATCCATGCATTTTAGAAGAAATGATAGAACTTGTTCGGTGTGTTAAGTGACAAGAAAAGACTTTGTGTGACCTGCCACATGGGATGGACCCAGATTAGCACAACTAATCCTGTAACGTATGGATCAGTAGAATATTAGCCAGTTTCTACTGAATGTGCTTGTCTTCCTTATGTCCATTTTGTTTCAGTATAGTAACAGTCTATTAAAGGAGAAACAGCAGAGTCCTCAGCGCTGCTTCCGCTGCTGAGACATATTGTGCTACAACTTGGTGTAGTTTTTAAACAGATTTGTTTAGGATCTCTGGTTCTGTCAGTGTGAGCATCCTCGGGGAGAACACCGGGCCTTTCCCTGTCTTGCTCCCTCGTTACGTCTTTCTCTTTCAGATCTCACCTCCCCCTCATCTATAATTTACAGTCACTCTCCTGTTTCATGGCAGCTCAAAACCAGACAGTTCAGCTTAGAAAATCAGTCATGGCATAGTGAAAAATTGATGACCTAACTGCTTTTAAATGCAAAGCTCTGCAATCATTTCTTCAATATCAAACCGTCATTCAGACCCTGTACTTCTCATCTGCTGGATGCCACAGTAAAAGCTAATGGAATTTGATATTAATTGGTAGGAGGTCTGTGTGTGTGTGAGAGTGCATGCGTGCACGCATACCTGCATGTGTGCATGTGTGTGTTGTGTTCGCTGGGTGAATGATCACAGTCTTCGCACCAGAGCTGCAACTAATGATTATTTTCATTAGTTTAATCTAGGGGTCAACTGATAGGGTAAATGAGCAGTCTTTAACTTTAACATCTTGCTGTCGTCATCACAATATGATCACGCGCAATAAACACATCATAAAAGACTGCTTGCAATGCATAGAATAAGGAAAATCGTTTTATTTATACATGCTATGCATCTACATGCAGTATGCAAACATTTGACCCGTCAGTTGGAGCGTGGGTCCTGGATACATGGGCTTTACATTCACACCATTGGGCCAATCAGATGAAGCCCCAGCTAGCCTAATTTAGTGGCGACCACAAGGTTAGCTAGCATGATGGCTGAGGAAGTATAGAAAAGTGATGAAAATGTGTTGACGAGGACCCTGTGGTGACTGCTTTTTTTTTTATTCAGGAGAGATTATTTTTATCTAAAGTCAATCAACATTGCAATTTTGAACAGTTTTATCCCACATTGCAGATTTTCCTGATTACCTTTCCCTCTATGCCAGTGTTAGAGCCAAGTTTACTGATACAGTAGTTTTGTAAAATGTCCTACGAGCACCAATTATTTGACCAAACTGATTAATCCACAGATCTCCAGTCTAACACTGAAAGGACCAGTGTGTAGAATTAAGTGGCAGTGGTGAGCTTACAGATTCCTTCCCCTTCCAAATGTGTAGGAGAAACTATGGTGGCAGTGAAACTCACAAATAAAAGGCCCTAACTAGAGCCAGCATTTGGTTTTCGCCATTCTGGGCTACTGTAGAAACTGTAGCCAACATAGTGGCCTCTGTGGAAGAGGACAGATGCCCTCTGTAGACATAAATGGCTTGTTCTAAGGTAAAGAAAACACAACAACTCTTATTTTGAGGTGTTCATTTCTGCCATGTTCTGCCAATAAATCCCTGTAAATCTTACTGGACTTTTAATATATAAAATGTCAAAAAACAGAGCCCAAGGTGGCAACTACAAATTACTTGTTTTGTCCAAAACCAGATTGTATTTTAGTGTTATTCAATGGAAACAAGCAGCAAATTCTCACATTTTTCATATTAATTATTTTTAGGCAAATAGTGAGGAGAAACTAGAAAACCAAATAAACCATTGGTGCAGTTGTGACATATATTTTACTTAGACCATGCTAGCAAAAAAGGACAACGCTAATGACTGTCAAATGTCACCATTATATTCTCACTCTGTGAAGTTGTTTCTATAGTCACTACACGAGAAGTATCACTCTGTCAGCATATAATAGTAATGCATATGATGTCCAAAGAGTTGTTTAGTTTATGGAACTTGCTGACCTTTAAGAAGTTGGCAAATGTCTTGTTATAAGGTTATTTTTTTTAATTCACTATACACTATATGTTGTTTCTGTTTGTGTGTGTGTGTGTGTGTGTGCGCGCGCGCATGTTTGTGTGGAAATGTAACCCACCCACACTGTCTTCCAGTATATCAACAACCTTTCCACCCCCACCCTCAACCCCCCTGTCTCTCCATCCCATTGTTGTAATAGAATTGTAAGGTGAGAGCAGGACCTTGATAATTACATTGCAGACAGATGGTCATCCAACACCGCATTAGCTAGTTAGCAGTCCCCTTTTAGGAGCAACGCACTCATAATTTCAGGGCAGTAACCTTTCTCACATGGCAAATAAGAAGGCTGATTGCTCACATACTGTAGTGAAGCCACTTGTTCTCTGTCTTGTCTTCTTTGTCGGAAGCTGTAATTCTCTAAGTCATGAATACAAAGCCAATTAAGATGGTGGAATGACCTGAAAAGAAGTGTCAGACTGAAAGGCTGACAACGATGCTGCATTTTAAACCAGACTATCAAAACAAGGTAAGGTGACCCAAGAGTTCTGAAGTTACAGACTCCTTGGCTTCATGACTATCTACTTTGGCCAAATGCAATTCATCATTAATGTGTTAGGATTCAGTAAACAGCTGATGTGTTTGTATCAAAATGTGGCCAGTAGAAAAGCTCAAGAAGGCTAAAGCTATTTGAAAAGGTTTTAGTATGCTGGCGGTTATGCAGGCTTCTCACAACAAGTGATGCTATCTGACAAGAGCCTAAGTCTGCTATATTTATTGAAGAAAGATATGGCAGCCAGTGAAGAAGTTGCATTTTTTTTTTGCCTGAATGTACTTCATGCTACCATAGAAAAAGGATCTGAACCTGTCTCCATATCTGTATGTTTATATAGATCCTAAAAGTGCAAGATTAAAAATAACTCTGTATTTGTACTGCAGCTTTGGAAGAACATGTCACTGAGTTATACATTTGACATAACGTTTCAAATTCAATCAAGAATTAAAATATAAGTTGTGATTTTACTTTGTTAAAATTGTATTTTGACACCTCTCTTACAATCCAAACAGAATTCTGCAACATAAAACAGTAACTGTGCAAATACAGATGAGAGAATATGTGCACAAGTTTCTTCAGCTTTTCTGGCATTTTTGTTTGCTGTTACTATATTATCAAATATCAGAAAATATGACTGTGACAGAAAATATGAATATGAAAATTAGATGGAAGCTGTGTGATGGCAGAAGATCTAGATGTTTTGAAAATTACTATAATTGTACTTTGCACTACATGATTATTATGGCCTAAAGAATTCATGACGCATCTATGGATATGGCTTTGTTTATTGTGCACTTTTCTTTTTTTGGCAAAGGAATTACATTCCAAATGCGAGTGTAGGGTGATAGAGAGAGTCTGTAGCTATGAATGTATATGATTTAGGAGCATACAGTATGTTTAAGAGGTATTGGATTATTTACATGATATTGTCACATGTCACATTTATTTTTTTAAATATGGTTATCATCTATATCACGACACCCCTAACTGTTGCAATCATCCACAAAAAATATTTAAGACATTAAGTCAATTTCAAAGTTTATATTTTTTAAAAAGCTTATATAACCAGTAATTTATATACACCTTAGATTATGAAAGACTCAGATGTAGTGAGCAAAGATGGATGATTTTCCATTCCGTAGCTCTGACCGAACCAATCTAAATGACAATACTATTACAATAAAAACAAAGTACAGTTCTCTTCAAATGTGCATTTTACATCAGAAACATCATATGCTACTTTCATAGAGAATGTGCCTAAGAATTTAATGAAATGCTCTGACAATCTGTCAAATCTGATATTGGTATAGCCAATATTTATCAGCTAATATCAGCTAATATCGGCTAATATGTATATAATATCATTATATAGACCGATAGCTAGATAGGCCAGTATTGACTGATAATTTATCTGCACCAATATTCATTGTGCATCCTTAGTTTTTCACTTGCATAGTGAAAAATGACAGCTCTGTCCTGGCTTCCTACCCTATCCTGTTAGAGATATGATGATAAGATGGTGTGTGTCTACTGTGTATTTGTGTGTGTTCATGTTAGTACATGTTAGTTTGTGGATGCATGTCCAGTGTTTGCATGCAGAGCTGTCAGTGCTGCTTTCTTCACGTGTTTCTGTACATATTTACCTGTGTATATAAGGGTGCAAATACAAAAGCAAGTATATGATCCACCAGTGTACAGCTCACTGTCTGCATCTTTCAGTCTAGGGCATGTCTATCCTGACCTCAGCTGGCCATGAAAACTCATACACTATTGACACGAATAGCCATTAAACGTAAAGCCGGTATAGCCTCGGCTCACCTGTCTGAGCAGTCGCCACTTACAACTTGATAGGGCTCATCCCTTCCAGGGTGAGAGTATACAGCTCCCCTGTGTACATGCAGATGAGAAAGTGATAGCAGGTTATAGAGAAGATATAGGAGGGTTTGAGTCGCAGAGGCAAGGAGCTGTCATGTCGCTGGTGTTTAGAAAGCAGCTCTGGAAACAAATAGTTTCCAAGGTCATTCAGGTAAGACAATCATAGCACTGCTGTTGATTTTGTTGTGGGGTCTCTCTCTCATTTTAGTTTATCCATCCATCGACACAATCCTCATGTGTGGTGCCAAGCCCTGGCTCTGAAGGCATCTTTAATTTAACACAGTGTGGTCTGAAAATTAAATGTATAAAACTGGCTGCAAAACTTTATCCACAACTACGGTGTTGACTTTAACAGGGTGCAGTGTTTCTGTTCCCCAGAAAATGTTGATTAAAATCGACCAAATCATTTGCTATATTTATTAGAGGTTTAGTAGTGTACTGAAAACATTTTGAATTACTTATTTTAAATATTAGGTAGTTTAACAGACTACATTTCTGCCAGGCTTCCTTGCTGCATACCTTTTGCCACAGCTGTTTTTTCTTTAATTCCAAAAGACAGAGTTTGTTTATTGTAAGGATTGTCAGTCTCGCCATAGCTTATCTCAGGATGGAGCTGTGTTTGCCTCTGAAAGCTATTAATGTGGCTGCTGTCTGCCAGTGCTGGATTCTGTGTGTTATGGGAATAACTAAATGTGGTTCTGTGTGTGTGCCTGTCTGTCATTGTTTGAGCCTGTTATTGTTGGTTAGTGCATTATGTGCTTTTGTGTATTGAATTCAGTGACTTAGTCTGCGTGTTTGAATAATCTGCACCACACTGCATTGTGTCTGTATTGTTTGTCTCTGGGCTGAAGGCTGAGGTGGTTGTTCACTCAATTTGGAACTGAAGCACAGAGAAGGTGTGAAACACCTGGTCGCCCAGCAACTGATGGCTCGGCATGTTTTTTTTTGTTTTTTTTTTATGGTCGACCGACCTGTGATTGTGTTGTTTGGGTGTGTGTGAAGTGTGTGTTTACCTTCAGAGAGCAAGGTTGGTGTGGTTCACTGTCAGAGTTCTGTAGTTTTTTATTTTAGCTTATTTGAAATATATGTCTAAATATGTTTGTAAGCATAATTTTTATATTTCAAGACTGGAAATCAAATTCACCTGTTCAGCATAGAAGATTATTTCTCATTTGGAGAGTAAAATATGAAGAACACTAATCTTGAAATTAGATCACCAGTCTGGAATTTATCATACACATGTGAGCCATGTATTCTAATGTTCCACATGGGTGCTTACAATAGATCCCTGTGTATCTCACATTTAAGATAAGCTATACAGGAGTGAAATATAACAGAGCACTCATGTCAGTACAATGTCTGTTTACATAAAAGGAGCAATATGTAATGGCTGCACATCCAAAAATGAGTACTGCAGTCCAAATAGCAAGGTGGAGCCATAGACAGTATATTAAATAGGTTGAAATTCTATTTAATGTACAGTCCATGGTTGAGGTGAGTTGTTTACTCCAACCCCCTGCTTCCCACACTCAAGGGAGCTCAGGCACACTGCAGGAACACTGCAGGAACACAAGGTGAATGCAACATTGATGATGAGTCCTACATTGTAAGTCGATCATCTTTTTATAACCATCAGTTGTCTGCCTATGAAAATCTATGCCCATTATACTGAGAACAAAAGCCCACTGCTCTGAGAATACAAACTCTGGAGTTGGAGTTCAGTGACTGCCTGCCCTCTGCCTGCCAGACTCCTAACATATTGCTCGGTGTAGCCGTTATAACCATCTGTCCCTCTAAAAGATTATTAATGATTTTTTGCAACTCAACAAACAGACATTTACTCATTTGGTGAACATTCTGCATTAATTTGAGCTCTGATTAACGTGAAACGGGCAAACAGTAACAGAAATTTCAAAGGAGGACACTGTGTCAGTGCTTTTGTCAGAAAACTTTAACTTAACATGTTTCCTTAATCTCTGGCATATCATAGTCATTTTGTGATTTATTACAGAAAATATATTACAGTCCTCCTAAAAGCCAAAAACTGTTCATGTGTGCCTTGACTGAACAGTGTGCACTGAGAGTAGATTTCAAGCCTGCAATTTTTTGCTGCGCTTAGCAACCATCCTGTTATCTGTTGAAGTGACCTGTGACTTGCAGCCGCTGTTCCTGAGAGTAGTTTGCTGGTGCTTGTCAAATATTACCAAGATTTGTGAGAGAGTTAATAATTCTGGGTATTTGAAAGGACGAGCAGGTACGATGGAGGTGGACAATGCTTGGGCTTTTATTTGTCTACTTTCAGCATGCAAACTTAAATGTCAATGTGTTTATTGTCTGATCTCTTTTAAATCTGCTGAAGGGCTAATGTGTTGCTGCTCTCACTAACCATGTTGACACACACAGCTTGTGAGCTTGTTGGCATGCTCCACCTCACTCTGGCTTTGCATGGCCAACCCCCCAGGCTCTAACTAACAAGAATCGATACTCTGTCTCTTAAAGACCCTCAGTTGTAGAATTGTCCCTTTTCTCTTTATATCCTCCTGCCTCTCGCTCTCCTTCCATCTTTACTTGTTATAATGTCTTTCATATCTCTCCTCCTCTCTATATTTCCTCTTGTTTCCATCTCTCACCCCTCTTGCCTTCTTTTTTTTTTATCACATTTTCTTCACTGTTCACAGCTACTGATTATACACTTCAATCTGTCTTCCTCTGTCATTTTTGGGATTCAGTCCGTTTCCTCCTTGTCTGCAGCTGTCTACATCCCTCATGCCTGTTTTTGCCCATGTCTATAGCTCTTTCATCCTCCAGTGCTTCATGTCTGTCTAATCATCCTTATGGTCTTTTAAATTTGTCATCTTTTTGTCTCTTTCAAGGCTTTTATTCACTGTTTTATCTGATCTCTGCCTCAAAACAAGTCACATGTATCCTCTCCAATCAGATTCTCAATACAATTCATGGGGACTCAGGCAGGGTGCTTGCATGTACAATATGGTCCAAGTATACTGTTTCTGTTGGCAAAAAATAGACATTTAAGGACAAGGCTAAACAACAATGAAATCACTGCTTTATAAAGTACAGACAACCATATGGATGTGTGCTTAACAGCACAAGAAAGAGAGAGGAGAGAAAGGGAGAACATGATGAGAGAGACACTAGATCACTTAATATGTCATTCTCAATGTTAAAGTTTAATCCAGTTGTTAACGATTGTCTAAACAGATGGGTATATAAAAGAGCTCACTCTCAAGTCTTCTATTTCTGGCATGGCCGGTCACAGTGGGATGTTTCCTGCTTTGTTGCAGAAGAGGGGCTTTTAAAAGATGGTCTGACCAAGGTGACGTCAATGCAAAAAGTATTTTAAGCCAGAAATAGCTATTGCTGTCATCCCCTGTTTAAATTCTAGACTGACAAAAGGGAGGGTAAATTAGAGAATTTGAATGCACCCTGCAGCTGGCACACCATGTAACACTGGGTTTCATGTAATTTATTGGCTAACCTTGTTTCTGTGTTAGTGAGCAGGGTAACCTGGCAACCCACTGAGGTTGACATTACTGTCCCACACCATCCTAAATACAAGCCACGGCCTGTTATAAACTGTCTCTGTTGTTGTTTAATCTTTTCTAAGAAACCTGAATCTTGTAGACTTTGGATGGCTGCTCAGACAGCCATAGGAGAGACATGGAAACACTTCTCAAAAGCAGAAGAATGAAAATGGAGACGTACATTTGAAAATCTTGAAGGAATATGGAAATGTGTTTTGGATATTTTCTGTCATTGTTGTGTGGAGCTGTGTAAGCGTGCAGGGATACTTTGCCTTGAAATTATACTGAGGATTATTCATTTTTAACTATTTTTTGATGTTTTACTGGTCATTCATTGAAACCATGCAAACTTTGATTCTTTGAGTGGAGTTTGTATTTAAATGATGTCTGGGAAAAAGTGGAAGACCACCAGAGAGCTTCAGTCATCCATCATTACCCACAGCCTCATCAATACATACCAAGTATGTGGAATATAGTTGAATGGCATTGTGCTCTGGATGGATTATACATGCTAGTTGTTATTCAAGACAACAACTCCCGTGGTCATATGCCACTTCATAACATCATCAAACTGTCTTTTGTTATTGTTTTAATGCGAGAGGGACTCTTAGCTGCAAAAATTTGATATTGTTCATTTAAAAGTAATGGCATTCTAATTTAATTTAAAATTGTCTGTACATATTGTTTAGCAAAAGTTGAAAGAGGAACGTGAAGCTAAACGAGCCCAGCTGGATGGAAGACATGACTACATCCTCAGCATCGTGGCTTCATGCCTGGGACTGGAGAAAGCTGATGTGGAAGATGCCGTACTGGAGGGGAATCAGGTATTCATTCGGTTTCATACAGAAATTTTTGGTCTATTTATAGATACCACAGCAGCCTGGCTAAATAAAACAAACAGATGTGGCAGTGTTTGCAAGATGTTATGAATTAATATTTTTATTGATACAAAATTACTGCCACTTCAGTTTTCTTTTAGTTATTTCACCTATGGGCTGTTAAATATTGGATTGGGTTAAGGTTGGGGTATTTATAATAATGTGGAGTTGGTCAACATGGCAAAGTGCATGTCAGTGTGGGAAATTGTTGTGTCTGATTGTGTTGAAAGTTTTTTTTGTCATCTGTCTAAGATTGACCGCATGGAGCAGTTCTTTGTGGCTGAGGGTCTTCCACACCTCATGTTCTACTATCAGGACACTGAGCCAGTTGAAACAGGTAAAGCGTGAAAATCCACACACACCATTTAACTGAATATAATGTGTAGACTACATCTAATTGTTGCCAACACATGAAGTTGAGGTTCTTTCCCTGCATAAATTGACATGTCAGTGACAGCAATCAGGACCGTAATTGATAAGGACCAAAATCAATTAGAATTCGATTCAAATACAAATCCCCCGGTATCAGGTCCAAGCTAGTTGTGATGATACCTTGTGTGGTTTCTCTGTCCAATTCCTTCTGTCAGCAGCAGCAGCCACAGCAACCACAGCGGCAGCCTCAGCATCTTCCCAGCTTGTTGCCCAGCAGCCTGACCGCAGCAAGAAGCCTAAAGTGTTTGTAACAGACGGGAGGGATGTGGCGCTGACTGGAGTGTGTGTCTTCTTCACCAGAGCCAACACCTCTAAGACAATCACCTCTGAGAACATACACAGAGTGAGTCACTTTTCAAAGTGCAGTGTAATCACAAAGTCCTGGCTTTCAGGGTAAGTGAAAGTCAAAGAAAAAAAAGAACGGTGAAACTAACATAACTGTCATTATACCTTCGATATGTGAATAATAGACAACTTTCAACTTTTGTCTGATCATACTGTACAATGGCCAAATGTGGGACGAACATGAACCATATGCACTGAAAAATATAGTTCTCTATTATGTTGTTCACTTAAATGACAGATTCAAACAGACGGATTCTTTATTTGTAACAAAAGATGACATTTTTTAAGCTTTTCCCTTGGTTGTCCTTTGTCTTTAATCCATTTGTGTGATGAGTTAAGTCTTAATTAAGATGGCTTCTTTTCATCCAGAGCTAGTGAGACAATAGGACGTTCAGCAATAGCACTATGATGCCAGGGGCAGTTCTACCTATTGATTGTTGCTGATCACCTGCTGTCAGCAGCAAAGCTAATCACCACCGCTGATAACAGGACATGTTTGCTACGAGATACTCACAGCAAGACAGGGAGGAAGGACAGCTTTGGTGTGCGTGTGGCTTTGTGTGTTAGAGAAAGTCTACCTGCTGTGCCAGAGATCAGGGTAAAAGTAACAATGTGTTTTTGTACTAATTTGAATAAAATCAATGAATTATAAATAGTAAACTTAACATTAAAATAAGTAAATAAGTAAGCAACATTCAAGAATTACTGTGAAAAATTGGCAGTCATGTCAAGTATTGCTCAATGGCAGTGTGTCTCTATAACTTTGTACATTGTGTAGCACCTCAGAAAATATCATGTTCTAATATTTTTCTTAAAAGAAGTTTATTAATTATTGTTAGCCACAGCTATAGTGCCTTCACAGTGAGGCAGTGGCTTACTACCATCACAGTTTAGCAGGTAACTAATCATGGATGATGTATAGGTGTGCTGTGTGCATGAACATGACTATGTAGCTGGCTGATGTTGAAACAAAAGTTTGACATGAAAGACAAAAATTTATTTTAAATTACATTTTGGCAATTTCATACCTTACGTATTTTCATTTGAAATTTAGAGGTGTTTTGATTGTATTGTTTTAAAATTAATTTATTTTATTTTTTAAGTTTAGGAGATTCTTCAGTGTACCACTAGAGGGCTTATACCATAGTTTGAGAATCTAGTGGCATTTGTCTTCTGTTGTGACTGTAGTGTACATTAGTAGGAGGTACACTAGAGCATCAAGCATCAGAAATTGGAAAGCAATTACAATAAAAAAAGTCAAAAATACGAGTAACTCACAAAGAACAAAATCATTTATATGTTGCGACGACAGAAAATTTTAAAGTGTTTACTTACTGTCTATCTTAACCCAGCAAAGCCTGCTACCCACACAGAGAACGGAGACTACCACTGTAGTCCGCTTGCAAAGCAGCCGGGCACTGATAACGCCATATTTCTGGCATTAAAACACTTTTCCCCTCATATAAGCTGGACACCATGTCTTAGTCAGGTCAGACAGTACTATAGTTCATTTAGCTCTGCATACAGGAAAATATCATTGCAACAACATTCCCACTGGTCAGTGGACTCCACAGGGTGGAGAGTGTCCAGACTCCATCTGATCTGTGGGCTGTGGGGTATGGCAGCATCCTGGGCCCCTGTTTCTGTCTTAGATACACTGTATGTTCACAGCAGCTTTGGCCTCACGTCACACTTTTGTGAGGTTGAACAAATTGGATGTTATCGCAGTACACTGGCACATGCAGTTTTAAATGCAGTCTCCTTTGAGGGACCCTCTACCCAGGAGTGAATAGCCTTTGAATTAAACTTGTCTGGAAATATAGTGGTCTATATATTGCCAAAGTTAGATATCAAGTGAATACTTGACAATTCAAGATTACAACTGCAACCCCAGTTCTCTGATAGCATGAGTGGGATACCACACCAGCTTTAAATGAGGAAGCACTAAACCCATTTGAACGAGTTAGTCTGTCCTTTATGTAGGGGGAGGATGTCCCTCCTCTGGACACCTGCATCACAACTGCCAGCCATTTGCGGCTGGTGTAATGAAATGGGAACCTCTGAGGGCTATGAGGTGGGAATAAACCATGGTGAGATACTTTGCTCATCCTGTCAGAGAACAAAGGTCACAGTCTTAACATTAAGTTTTTAGACTGACATATGCATGCTGATGTGTCATATGTGAGCACTTTTATCTCTTTTTAGGATGTAAATTTCAATATGCTGGACACAACAGAGGTGGGTCTGTTAAAAAGTGTGGAGCAGTTGCTTTCCGAGATCTTCATCCCCACACTGAGGAAGATGAATCATGGCTGGGGGGAGACGGCCAGTCCCCAGGCCCAGGCTGTCAAACAGGACTTCATATCATCACTGGAAAGCTTTGTGTCTGTTTTGGCTGGAGCACAGGAGAGCCTGCAAGAAAAGGTATGGAACAGTCACTGTTACTCATTAAAGATAAGTTTGATTGTTTCATTCAGAACAACTATAAAATACCCAGTGAAGAAACACGTGTAACTTAACCCAAAGTTAATTTAAATATTTGTGAACTAACCAGATATCACACCATTGCCAGTACTTAAGGACTTATATGCTGCTTAAAAACACAGAAAATATGCAATGATTTGGATTAATATAGATCTATAAAGTCTATTTCAACAGCTGTGAACCTTTTTCATTACAGTTGTGTTTCATTAAAGCAGTAAGACTAAAATGTTAACAGCCTGTTTTGACCACAGCCTCTTCTTGTGTGAGCACACACAGGCACATTCACAAACAAAATAAATTATGGGAACCACAGCAAAAATAACCCATGTTATGACTTGACCCCAGGTTACCTTGAAAGAGTGTGACACGTTTGACCTGCGGGTGCTGAAAGGCCCATCGGACTACATGGCTGCAGCCAACAGCACAGAGACCACTGAAAAGATAGAGGCCTGCATCAAAATCTGGATCAAACAGATAGAACAGGTGAGACCTGTCCGGTGAAATGTCTGAAGTTCCCTTCAAGCTTATTTAGCCTTGAACCTGTGATGCTGTACTCATCCATTTTGTGCATAGTATAATAGCTTGTGGCCAGATTTTGAAATTAAAATTAAAAATACAAAGAATTTATTCTCAGATCCAAGTTTGCTTGAAATGTTTTTGAATCTGCCATGTGTCAGGTGAAACTGTCCATTTTCACTAAATATTCCATTGAGCTGAGCAACAAATGCTTAAAATGCATGTTCTTCCTGAAAACTAGAAAAGATTGAAGAGCAGATATAAACGTACATATATATACATATATGTAGTATTTTGGCAGCACAAAATATTCAAAAATGTTTTTAATGGTATTTTTTTTCTTATGTTAACCTTGACATATTTCATGTTGTTATAGTTCTTTCTCATAACTCAAACATTTAATGACCAATTGGGAGGAATGCAAAACTACCACGATAAAATAAACAACTAGAATATATGAAATTCAGGGAAAATATAGCTAAATGCCAGAAATGCTGCTTAAACGGTTAGTAGATATAAGGTACGTCTGCTCTGCAGGTTCTAGCTGAGAGTGATCAGCTGAGAAAGGAGGCTGATGACCTCGGCCCTCGGGCTGAGCTGGACCACTGGAAGAAACGAATGTCCCGCTTTAACTACCTTCTCGATCAGCTGAAGAGCCCCGATGTCAAAGCTGTACTAGGTGTGCTCTTGATGGCCAAATCAAAGCTCATTAAGGTCAGGCTTGGATTTTTTTTCTGCTTCCTAGGACAGTATTTTCATTCTGCTGATCTCCTCTGCCAATCATATCAGTGTTTCATGCTTGTTTTTCTTTCTGGTGATGTCTTGACAAAAGCCTTGTCTAATTTTAAAGACTGTGAAAGACTGTCATACATTAAATGCATTAAGGATTTTTTCTGTCTAGTCATGGCGGGAACTGGACACCAGGATTACTGATGCAGCCAACGAGGCCAAAGACAATGTCAAGTACCTTTACAGCCTGGAGAAGTTTTGTGACCCTCTCTACAACAGTGACCCTGTAAGGAAAATGCTTTTATCTCTTTAAAGATGAAGTGGTCTGCAGCTTTACCAGCAAATAAAGTATACTGTTTTCATCTAGAACTGTCCTTAAGCTGGGAAAATGGCCTATTACACAAATACTTAAATGTCCAGTGTTCAGTGTCACACGTGCAAGTGCATATAATGGCAAATGTAAGTTTGCAAACCCTCACAAACTATAATTGTTTCTCCCCAGGTATCGATGGTGGATGCAATCCCAGGTCTAATTAATGCCATCAGGATGATTCACAGTATTTCTCGCTACTACAACACTTCAGAGAAAATTACATCACTTTTTGTTAAGGTAGGGGTGACTGCTTTCCTGCACAATGCAACCTGATAAAAATGATTATATTGTAATCAACAATGGGATTCAGCAAAGCTGTTTGCCTATTGCCTGGACATTGTCTTCATTTGAACCCTGAAATCTGTAATTTTCATGTTTTTGTGGATGAATAAAATTAACCACTGAAACATTCCATTTTTCCCTGACAAGGGCATTGACATTAACCCAGAGTAAAAAACAAAAAATATGTGGAAAAGAATTTGTGAAATTTCTAATATCCCACTGAACAAACTACTTTATTACAGAATCAATGTGAACAGCATATAAACATCAGATTATTTTATGGACCATATAAAAGCATTCAAACAAATTGCTAGTTTGTCCTGCTCATGATAATATGTGCATTGATATTAATTATTTGTCACATCAACCACATCCATGGCCTCAAGTTGTTGGTGTCCGCAAAGAATTCAAATGCATGTCCTCATTTCACCATACCTCTGAATATCTGCAGGTGACAAACCAGATGATCACAGCCTGCAAGGCCTACATCACTAATAATGCCTCTAATACAATATGGGACCAGCCTCAGCAAGTTGTAGTGGATAAAATCAAAGCTGCCATCCACCTAAACCAGGTACTTGATATACTGCTGATTGGCAGAATACACAATTTTTAATGTAAATCATTTATTTCTTCTAGTTTTCTGTGTTTATGTTCTATCAAATACAGTTTCTTTTCAACATAGTGTAGCTGTATTATTGTTTACAGATATATAACTTTTAACTTTTGTGTGTGAATTAACATGTCATTAAAAGTGTTGAATGTCAGACGTGAGTCAAACAATACAAGGAAGCAGCAGCCGTTGTGATGATATAAGAAATGTTAAAAGGGGAAGAAAAATGACTTTTCAACCAACAATAGTTATGACCTTTCTATGATGCATGGATGAAATGAAAGTCACCAGTTTTGTTACATGTCAAACACCATCCTCCAGGAGTACCAGCGGTATTTCCACAAAACCAAGGAGAAGTTGGAACAGACTCCCTCAGAGAGACAGTTTGACTTCAGTGAGATGTACATTTTTGGGAAGTTTGACACGTTCCAGCGGCGACTCAACAAGATCCTGGAAATGTTTAGCACCATTTCCACCTACTCTGCCCTGCAGGACTCTAAGCTAGAAGGACTGGAGACAATGGCCACCAGGTTTCAAGTGGGTATATTGTTACATCAGATTTTTGTCAAAAAATTGAATACACTCTAACGTTACATTGAATAGGAAAAAAAATACTGCACAGTAAATGTAAAAGAGATTTGAAATTTGAAAGTTAATATGAAATAGGCCTTTGCTGACAGAGTGAATGTCATGATTTCATTTATTAAATTACATCAATTGAATTTCCTTTATGCAATTCAATAAAGAGAGGATAGACAGTAGATGAGTAGAAAGAAATGTTCAGTTCAGTCAAATCAGGTTGTACTGCTCTGGGACACTTGAACATCCTGAATTATATCTTACTGTGTGATTGGTGTATAGATGTTTTCCCTTGAGAAAATATTGATGTGAGCTATCTGTTTGTTTCTGCCTCCTTGGATGTTCAGACTGCAGAAATGCAGGGGAAATGGGAGGTAAAGTCTTGCCAGAGTCTTCAATTTAGAGTAACACATGACCCATTTTCATTCATCATTCATTCATAGTTGATTGCACACAATTTTAAAATTCATAGACATGACATTTTACCTCTGTAAATATTACTATGACAGTACTAACTGCATGGAACATGAACAGGCAACCAACTCTAGAATGTTATGTTATTAGTTGCTCCATTTATTTTTGTTCAAGTATATTATCCAGCAAGTTACTGCTAAATGTTTTGCATGCTGTCGAATTAACTTGCTCTAATTCCATCATTCATTTCATGGTCCATGTAACCAGACAGACCTGCATTAAAATAGATCGCAGGCCTCTCCTATTGTAGAAGTTGACAGTCAACTCTGTAGTGTATACATATTACATAATTTATGGTAAGCTTTATGATTTGGTTCGACATTTCCACTATTGTTATGCACTCTGTTTATCCTTTGCTATTTTAAAACCCAGATTAACTCCCAGACTAAGATGATATGTTCTCCAAAATCCGTCTGATATCATCTTGAAGCCCTGACACACAGTTAGTCAAAGAAATGCAATTAAAGAGATTAAATTCAAGACAGAGTAGCAGTTTTTCCCCAGCAGAATAATGAGGCAGATTTTTGAGGAGCTTTAAAACTTTGTGATAATGATGAATGTTTAAAATAACACTTGTTTATATAACTCTGTTTGTGTGTGTGCGTGATAGGCTATTGTTCTGAACATGAAGAAGAAACATTACAGTTTCCTCGACCAGAGAAAAACTGACTTTGATGTTGACTATGAGGAATTCTGCAAAAGCACCTCTGAGCTTCACGTAAGTTAAACATTATAGAGTCAAAGGCTTAGAAAAGGTTCAATCAGGCGCCAAGTGAAAACACCTGTAGCTTATCTCGCTGTGCTGTAGGTAAGACCCAGTATGAGCCATGTTGGGGAGTTTAATTTGTCCCTTTCTCTTTTGAAAAAATGTTTTGTTTTTGGTCTTTCAGAACCAGCTGAAGAATTTCATGGATAATACCTTTGAAAAAATTCAAAACACAGAGAGAGCTCTAAATGTGCTGAAGATATTTGAAAGGTAATCCAACTCTTCTTATCATACCATGCATATTCATCTAACAAAGTATTTCTCAGTCTGGTCCTCAGCACAGAAAACTGCAAATTCTCTATCCTACCAGCTAATTACTACTAGTTCATTACATTCACATGGCATCTCAGGTTTAAACCAGACCCTAATTAAATTGCTGAAATAAAAAGACAGCAGAACTCTGAGTAGACCTTTTGTAATTGTGGATGTTTCATAGTATTAAACACAGGTGGAAGTTATAACTAATAATTGGTGTTTTCAAATAGGTTTTCAAGTTCCAGAGCAAAGGGCACTTTTTTGTGCATACTGACTCACTCACATTAATGTCACATCTAAGGCATTGTTCAGACTGCCAGCCCAAATCAATTGTTTGACATATCCAGATTGATTTTTAGAAAGTCTGGCCAGAAAAAAACAAAACAAAACATAAAATGGGATTTTTTGAAGATTGTATCCAAGCCACATTTGGAGGTGATATAAAACGACTTCTTCAATTGACATCTTATTATTCTTTTACTGAATTGAACTACTTTTTTTTTTATTTTTGGTCTCACTAAAAACAGACTGGGCATTCCAGATCTTGGTATTGATGAGAAGTATCAGCGCATTCTGCAGAACTATGGCCGGGACATTGAAATGGTGTCCCGTATCTATGTGAAGCAGAAACTGGACCCCCCCATTGGCCGGGACATGCCGCCGGTGTCGGGCCGTATCATGTGGGCCCGACAGCTGTACAGCAGGATCCAGGGCCCCATGGATCTGTTTCAACAGGTAATATTATTTTTCTGCCTCTGCAATAAAAATTGGCCGGGCCTAGGTTTTTCCTTTAAAGTTAGAGTACCATTGTGTCTGTGCAGCATTCGGGAGTTCTGTCTACACCAGAGGCCAAGAGGATCATCAGGAACTTTAACAGGGTAGCAAGGGTCCTGTTGGAGTTTGAGATGCTCTACCAACACAGCTGGATGAAACAGGTAACAGAACGGAAGAAGCATGATGTTGGACTGGGGTGTAATAAATTGAGTGCATTAAAATATGGACATATATGGTCTCATCATATGCAACATGCACTATTCATCAGGCCCACTGCCTTCATTCTCTCACTATTTGTCCTTTTCTGTGCTTTATTTTCCTTCTTTCACCTTTTTCACAACCCTCACCAAACCACTTAACCCACCTCGATACCTCCTCGCCAGATGGAGGATGCCCGCGTGGGTCTGCAGGCCTCTTTGCTGGTCAGGTCTCCAGAGACAGGGGAGCTTTTTGTGAACTTTGACCCAGAGATTCTGACTCAGATCAGGGAGGCAAACTGCATGACAAGGATGAATTTGGAGATCCCACCCTTTGCTGCTTTGCTGCAGCAGAAACAAGACACTCTCAAAAAGAACTACAACAAATTACAGGTGGATATTACACACAGTTGTACACATCTACAAACACATGCAATTTAAAGGTGTAATATGGGAGCCCAAAGTTGATTATTTTCATCTATGTAAACAGATAATATATAAGTGTGTAGTTGATATTGAGAAACATTGCAGGGAGCAGTAAAAAGGACAATAGGGCTTACTGTAAACAAATATTACCATACTAAGTTTTTAGTAGTATTTACATCGCTCTCTACTGAGTAAATGAGTTCAACACTGAATGAGGGAATACACCAACTTTATTAATCTTCCTCCTTCCAGTTAACATTGAGTGAGAACACCAGAGTGCGGGCCAAGATTCAGACTGCTTTTGAACAACTAGCCATGCCGCATGTAGCCAAGGTAAGATGTTACTTTTAAAAAATCACGTTAATGTTGGAAAATGCATGGTTTGAATTGCTGTTTTCCTCTGCTCTCACCTGAGATGTAACACGCATTTGTCCTCACACTTGTCCAACCACTTGAGACTGTAAAAACATGTCACATGGGAGAAACAAAGCTAATTAATGTTTCTCTGGAGAGAAAAAATGTAGTGCAAGACTGTTCCAATGCCAACAGGGCATCTTTTCCACACATTTAATGAAACATTAATGTTAACCGATAAGGTTTTAAAAGCTACTTGAGGGCAATGTCAATGTGACTAGTAAATAGTAAGAAACGTTCAGAATTCAGGTATGAGGATTTTCTGTTTTGTATAACTGAAAACTGAATTTCTGCGGGTTTTGGTCTGTTTGGTTGGAAAAAATAAGGCATCTGAAGAAAATACAGGCAGCACTGAGTCCACTTGTCTTAATTCAACACCATCATCCTGGTCAAGACAGAACAGAAAAGATTATTCGATTATAATCCTTATTTCTCACTCATATGTTAGCAGCAATATTTTTGCATTTATCTGGACAAAAAAAAAGAATAAAAACAGACCTAAAAATACAGCTGCTGAGGTAATGGTCTAACTAATAGATATTGATTGGTGCAGCATCCAAATCATTTCACAACTGATTGTCTCTTTATTTTATCTTCAGACTTCATTTTCTAAAATTAATTCGCTATGATTGTACTTGTTGTTGAATATTATTTAACTCTTTGTTTTATTTGTTCTGTTGGTCCTAATATCCTATTTTAACTCGTATCTCCCTAACAACATATATTTAATCATCTATACTTAGACTATATAGACTATATACTATATTTAGACTGAAATATGTTATGTGATACTCATTTTAAAGGATTGTTAGCTCAAGACTTGATGCAGCTAATTATACTAGAATATTCTTTTCCTGTTGGTTTGGTCATGCAAATAAAACATGAGAGAGAGACATGAATCTGGGACAAAATGAGACCGACTTTGCACAGCAGCTACTATACAAAGTGTATCATCATACCTCACTGACTTGGCAGGTGGATGAGGCGATACAGCCAGGTTTGACCTCCCTCAGCTGGACATCTCTGAACATAGACAAGTATCTCAGCCACATCGACAAAGCTTTAGGTAAGCAAAAAATCCAGTGAGATCAATGTACTGCATGCTGACACGTAAGACATTGTGCAACTCAGCACTGGCAGCATCTGATAAAATTTATATTAATGGATTCATTGTGTACTCGCTGTTTGTATGTGTGTTCTCATAACTCCTACATACAGTATGTATGCTGTCCCAGTATGCCTCCTTTTTTTATATTCACATTTCTTAGGTTGTATATATTCTGCCTTGTCTACCTCTCCCTCCCCTCCCCTTCCTCCAGTTCTTGCCATTCATTTCCCTCCGCTTCTGTTCTGTGTCCCTCTCTTTCACTTGTCTCCCCAGTTGACCTGGAGTTGTTGATGGACAGGGTGAATGACTTGGTGGAGTTTAGGATAGATGCAGTACTGCAGGAGATGAGTGGATCCACACTATGTGTTCTACCAGAGGATGAACCGGTCACCTGTGAGGAGTTTGTTCAGACCACCAGGGTAAATAAATACACAGTCTGTTCAAATAAAGTACCTGTTGTAATCTGTAATTATAGTTTTACTGAGCCTGTCTGCTAAGTTTACAACTCCCTCACCTAATCTCACCTTGGTATATTTTGAAAAGATGATTACATAATAATTATATTACATGCATTGGGACCTAAATACACCTACACTTTTCATTGCCTTTCAAGTATTTTTAAAGTATTGTACTCACAAACAATATTTTTATTCTCCAAAGGCATTCATTTAATTAGCATTAATTATTTACATTTTTGGTGAATTTTGTACATGTATAGATGAGTATCCCCTACATTTAGGCAAATGCTCATACTTCGTGTTACTGCTTGTGGAGGGACACAAAGTGTCTCATCAGCAGTTAAGGCTACAGCTCATCAATTGTGATTTAGTAATGTGATGCAATAACCTATCAGAGCAACAGTGTGGTTCTCTGAATCATTCACTCACTGCAGACAAAGCTAAGTATACTGCATAGTACAATGATGTGAAGTACACATTGTCTCATGGACGGATGTCCAGTACAGCGTAAAAATCACTGGCGCTAATTGAAGCCGACGTGATTGGTTTTATGCCCTGGTAACTGCATTAAAGTCCTCTATGTAGAGCTGAATTTAAGTGCTTTGAAAAGAAATTACAAGCGTTTATGTAATTCTCTGTCTTTGATCCTGTATAAAGAATTTTATTGCAGTCGAGGGTGCCCTGGTAAAACTCTATAGCGAATGCTCTGCTGCAGTGCACTACCATTATATACCATATTGAATGTACAAATATACATATGTGTATAGGACCTGTGCATAAGACAAGCCCAGAGTCTCCACACTAAGAGCTCACTTGTGGAAGAGGCTGCTAATGAACTAATCAACATGCTGCTGGAGTTTGACCACAATCAGAGAGTTGAGGTGGAGAGGGTTGAGGAAGAAAGCTGCGCTGAGAGCAAGACCATTGACCACATTGACAGTGAAGGTATGCTAACATTTTCCTTTTGAGATCAAATCAGATGTGATAAAGTGCAATGGCACTATATAGAGAATGGAGAAGGTTCATGTCAAATAGCACATCAATAAGTTTTTGTTTGTATTATGTAAAAGCTTGGGGCTACTTATACTCATTTCCGTATTCCTCATTGGTCAAAGGGAACTGTAGCTGATGCTTCATGTTCACTGTAAATGTGTCAACTTTTGCATCCCAGGTGAAGATGAGGGCCGCTCAGAGGGCCGTCTCTTCTCCAGAAACACGTTGGTCCCTCCTGCCAGCGTTGGCCCTTCCTCTCCCTTGGTGAGGAGGAAGAAGAAGAGAGACCTGATGGAAGTGATGGAGGAGGAAGCCCAGGAGCTGCTCTCCTACTTCAACCACCGCAACGTGGATGCTTTGCTCAGATTGACTCGGAACACCCTGGAGATGCTAAGGAAGCGCATCCAGGCTTCCTCTCTCATGCATTTCTTGGGTAGGTCTTGTGTAATCATTTTGCCGCTCTCAGTGCTTTGGATTATTTTAATATAAAACATAAAAATACCTCACACAAAAATATCAGTGTTTTGAGGAGGCACATTGTAACACATAATGAAACAATGGTACAGTATATTTTGTCCCTATTGTAATAAAACTGCCTTCCTCATCCTAATTGGTGGCCAGCAGCCTCGTCTGTGTCAATACCAGAATGTTGTAATCAATGGCACATTTAATGAAAATAAGGGCCAAGTTGTTTTTGTCACATCCTACACACTGCAGACCATGAGTCATCATAGTTATAGCGTATTTCAGTCTTACATTGTTTCATGTGATTTATCTGATGTAGTCATTTATTTTGTGTAAAAGGAGTATATGGCTGTTGTGCGTTGTCAGGTGTGAGGTTGATTGTTGCCTGTTAGGTCTATTGAGCTCATAAAATTTCGATCTTTGAATTACATCAGTTTGTATCAGAACTCCTCTTTTCTTCCCCTGTAGCCGAAAATGACTCAACCAGTCGTGGCAAAAGCAGTGGTCAGCAGGCTATCTTCAGAGTCAATGTGACTCTCTCCATCCCCAACATCGCCATGGTCCCAGCTCTGGAAGAGGTCCAACAGGCTCTAAACCGAGCTGTAGAGTGTGTAGTTAGTGTCAGCAAAGGAGTTGGCCAGTGGAGCAAAGAGAGGATCTCCAAGGTTGGTTTAATCTGATGAAGGGAGGATTAATTACTGTAGCTAATTAATGATAATTAAATCTTTCTGGACTGCTAATTTTATGAGCCTATTTAATACCAAACCCATGTGGTCTTTCCTTACATTTTTCCCTTCTTTAGAGAAAAATGAATGAAAGAAGGATGGCAGCTCTGAAACAGGACAGTTCTGAGAGTGAATCAGAGGATGGAGCAACAACATACAGAAGCCTGGCTGGTATGTGAAGACATAAGACCTCACCTTACTTAGCCTCAGCTGTTCAACAACTCCACTTTTTCTTTTTCTTTTTTTTTTCACAGCAGAGTGACTTATACATATTGTTTCCAATATGCAGACCAGAACACTGATCATTAGCTACTGCACCACAGTCGCTTGATAATCAGATCTTCTTATTTCACAGCTCAGCAGAGCAAAGCCTCATCTGACTAGGAGCAGATAGAGATGTGTTGATGGAAATGACATGAATATGTCAGTAGCTTTGGAAGGAAGGCATTTTAACAAAAGATATTTTAAAATCTCACTCGGATAAAGTAACCCTTTCAGTCACATTGCACCCTGGGTAACATGGAGGTAATGTTGCGAAACTGCCTGATGATGGATGATACAGTTGTAGCATGATTGATTTGCAGAAAGGAACACAAAACCTGTTTAGAAAAAAGGTTAAAAAACAGCAACAAATGATTTTAGGTGTAGCTGCAAGACTCAGCATCATACTGAATACAAGATTCCAACTTACGGAATAATTCTGTATTATTTTAATATAATTATAAGTGAAGGATTCCAAGCTGTTTATATTGTTTCAATCCATCATATCACCCACACTCTGTACTTTTCAGATGGCAGCACCTCAGACATTTCAGCATCTGTGATCCAGGCTATCCCATTCCAAGCTAGAAACTACTACAAGAGTGTATCTGAGAACAAGGAAATAGTCAAGCTGATGTCTGTTCTCAGCACCTCAATCAGCTCCACCAAAAAGGTAAAGCCCTTTAATTTCAACAACAATTTCATTTAAGCATAATACAGTATATAACATGTATAGAACTGTACTGAAAATTAAAGGAGTATACATTAATTCTCCATATTAAACAGAGCCAAAACCATGCTGTTGCTGCTGTTTTATTTTGTATTTATGATATCCCATCTGCTTTGACAGTAAGTCATTTATAAACTGTAAATGGTCAAAAGCAACAACTGTGATTTTAAGTATCTGTAAGGAGAAATTACCTGGTCAACTTATCCGAAGTCTAAATGTTAAATTTTGAAAGCCCCTGATTTCTTACAAAACTGGTGTTTTTAATATTATTGTGTAGGAAGTGATGACTGCTCTGGACCATTTTAGCCGCTACCATCACATTTGGAGAAAGGACCGTGAAGACACCATGCGGAAGTATGATAAACTGCATGACTGATGATATTAATACCTGACTCTAAATAACCAACAAAAAAAACAACAACCTAAAACTTGTACTTTTTTACAGATTTATGCAGGGCAGCCCCTTGCTGTCAGAGTTTGAGAGCCAGATTCTTCTCTATCGAGATCTGGAGGTGGAAATACACTCTGAACCAGAGTACATCACTGTAGGAGCTCTGGCTTTATTCACAGGTTAGAAGTTCCAATTCTTTGCTTGAACTTTTAACAGCTGTCTTTGCTACTTATAGCAGCATGACTACATGGCTGCAATAAAACTTTCTTCATCACCGATCCAGCTGATCCATCACTTTGCATACTGATACTATTTCTTTCTTCGTACCAGCTGACCTGAAGATGTCCCTCACTGCTGAAACTAAGAACTGGATGGTAGACTACGGACTGTACTGCAACAAGAAATATCGCTCTGAGATGGAGCAGATCTTTGCTTTTGTTGATGAAGCAGGAAAGAAACTAAATCGGCAGATCAAAGACCTGGATGACATTCGCATCGCCATGGCAGCTCTCAAGGAGATCAGGGAGCAACAGATATCTATTGATTTTCAAGTTGGCCCCATTGAGGTGAAGCACAGCATGTGGTCTTTCATACAGCGTGCACATAGTGCGAATGGAACTAGATGTTTTCAGTAGTGTACACTTCAGCTAATTCATCTCATGTATGTGACTTAAATAGCATTTGGGTTTAGTCTTGTATCAGAGGAAATGCAGGAATTAAAATTCTTTTTCCTTCTCATAGGAATCCTACGCCATGCTTCATAAATATGAGCTGTCGGTGGCAAAAGAGGAGGCCGATAAGGTGGATACGCTGCGTTACACTTGGGAGAAGTTGCTGTCGCGGAGCACAGAGGTACAGAACGAGCTGGTGGCCCTGCAGCCCAACTTCAGAGGAGAACTTGTCAGCAATGTGGAGACCTTCTTGGAAGACTGTCAACACTTTTACCAGGATTATGAGAAGGTAAAGGAAGTGTGATGCTAGTACACACGTCTGCACCAACGCTCAAGGGCTCAGACAGCCTTCTCAAACACCTACAATAATGTGCTAATGTCTCCTCAAGCTATTTATTTTAATTACCGCACATAATTAAAATGGCTTGTTAATTATTCCTCCCTCCTCACATCTTTTCCTTGCATCTCTCTTTGTGTCTTCAGTGGGAGGGACTAAGATGCAATTAAAAGATGCAAGTGAACATGGTTACGTTAATGGGAACTGGGATGTATGGACTTACTTTTTCCTCTCTGCTTCAGGATGGCCCCATGGTGGTGGGGCTGGCTCCTCAGGATGCCAGTGATAGACTCATCATGTTCCAGGTTTGTTACTGACGATCTGAGCTAGACAAAATCATTAAGTTAATTATTACTTCTGTCAGTCAGTTTGTGTGTTTGTATTTTGGGTTCCCCACAAAGTCAGTTTCATGTTAATAATGTTCAAAGAGGCATGATTTCAGCTTAGTTACAGAACTGTGCTTGCTTTTTTGTGCTCTGTAAAATTTATACATAAAAAATTGCATATTTTGTACCGCACATATACAATCCAATTTCCAAAAAATTTTAGCTATTGTGTAAAACATAAATAAAAACAGAATGCAATGATTTTCAAAAAAATATCTATCATATCTTGTATTTGTACTGTATTCAATTTAATATGGATCAGAACTACATTCAGTTGAAAGAGTTCAAAGACAAGATATTGAATGTTCAAACTGATTAACTTTATTGTTTTTTGTAAATATACACACATTCTGAATTTGATGCCTGCAAAATGTTCCAAAAAAAAGTTAGGACAGGGGCATGTTTACCACTGCGTTACATCACCTTTTCTTACACGCTCTTCTCTTTTGGAACTAAAGTTTTGAAAGCAAAGTCCTTCCCTATTCCTTCTTGATATACGACTTCAGTCGGGAGTCTCTGTTGTCGTACTTTGCTCTCCACATTTTCAATGGGAGACAGGTCTGGACTGCAGAGACTCCAGTATAATACCCAAAGTCTTTAAATGCGAAGCCACACTGTTGCAACATATGCAGAGGGTGTCTTGGCATTGTTTTGCTAAAATAAGCAGGAACATCTCTGAAAAAGATGTCATTTGGGTGGCAGCACATGTTGCTCCAAAACCTGTATGTACCGTTCAGCATTAGCGGGGCCTTCATGGATGTCACAGGTAGCTGTGCCATGGGCACTAATACACCCTGTACCATCACAGATGCTGACTTTTGAAGTTGCCGCTGGTAACAAAACACTTTGCCATCTTCCGTCACTCCACCTCAGATGAGCTCAGGCTGCAGCATTTCTGCTAAATTAGATCATTTTATATATTTTTTTATTTTTTACTACAGTATCGATGTGATGAGTTGTTGCCATTCTTCTCCTCTTTAGAACCGATTTGACAACCTGTTCAGGAAGTACATCACCTACACTGGTGGAGAGGAGCTGTTTGGACTTCCTGTTACCCAGCATCCCCAGCTGTTGGAGATTAGGAAGCAGCTGGCTCTGCTGCAGAAGCTGTATGGCCTTTACAACAACGTCATTGAAACAGTCAATGGTTACTATGATATCCTCTGGGCTGACATCCTCATTGAGAAGATCAATAATGAGCTACTGGACTTTCAGACAAGGTGATAATATTATGTTTACATTTAAAGGCTCTTTGTGGCATTTAGTCCTCTAGTGGAGCTATGGAGCTGTGAATGGGTCCCCATTTGCTTGTCTAATGCGTGTGCGAACACAGAGGTGACACAATACACAGTTGGACCAATGGTATTACACTGTTTGACTGATCAACATGTGGTGGTAGCGCGCCCAGATATGCTGCAATGCACCAGCAAGGACAAAGTAAACAGCAATACAATAATTAACAATAGAGGATGAATAAAGCCCTTAACATGTTTGCTAGACCTTAAGAAAACACACAATCTTTTCTTCTTTTGTCTCAAGAAAACTCCACGGGGCATATTTAAGTAATTTAAACTGATCAGTATTGAACTGTTTTAACCCATGTTGTGCTGACCTTAGCTCAGCTAGAGGAGAAAGTGACACTGTGACACTTCCAGGAAATGTCATACACCTTCTACTGAACTGAAACAAACAAAACTAGACTAAACAGAATGCAGTGAAGGTGTTTCACTGATAAAACTGGAATAAAAAGCACATAGTAATCAGGCTTTTTGCCACAGGAAGTGAGTGTTCATCAAAATGAGGACTATCATATAAAGGAAAAAAATATCTGAACAAAGGAAAATGAAAAAGAAAGAAAATGAAATGATTTTCATTATTCTCTCTTCCTCCTGAATATCACCTCTTTCTTGGCCTGATACAAAGTCCCTCCCCTGGAATTATCCTATGAAATGTTTTTCATTAAGCCCTGCACGAATGCTCCGAAGAATTTCAATTTCACCATTCCCATACACGTTTATATTTGCACTCTGTCCTCTACAAGGGTTTAATCATTGTGCATTTGTCAGAAGGAAATTGAAGGGGAAAGAGGCTCAGATAATACAAGTTAAAGTCATCCCATCTAGAGGAAAAAATAGTTTGTAATGTCTCCACTTTTGTGTTCTCCTGGCAGTGTGAAACAAGTTGGTGGTTTTAAGCATTTAGCAGTCTCAAGGGGAATATGTGCTGATGTAACAGTTGAAGAAGAAGACAGGACAACTCTGGCAGAAATGCTGTCTATCAGTTTCAGAAGTGTTGTTTTGGGCTGGGTACACCATTAAACTGCAAAAGTGCTGGTGCACGTGTCTCAAAAGTACACATGTGCACGTCTTGAACTGTTTGACGCAGTAGTAACCTCTAGTTTACAAGATAGATATTTGCTATTAGTTTGTTGATTATTAAATCTTTTAACTACCAGGTGTCGCAAGCTGCCTCGTGCTCTGAAGGAGTGGCAGGCTTTCTTGGACCTGAAGAAAACAATTGATGAATTCAGTGAGTGCTGCCCCCTGCTGGAACTCATGACTAACAAGGCTATGATGACTCGCCACTGGAAGAGAATCACTGAGGTCAGTGAAACAAGGCTGCCAACACTGCAGTATATCCACTTAAAAGAGGATCATCATCAACAATTGTTGTAATCATAATGATAATTATTGTCTCGACATTTGATTTAAATAGACACTCTAATTTCCACACTGACCAACAAATCTGTCTGGTTTTGTGCAAGGTGACTGGACATACCTTTGAGGTGGAAACTGATACGTTCAAACTGCGCAACATCATGGAGGCTCCTCTGCTCAAGTATAAAGAGGAGATTGAGGTAAGAATATATACAGTTTATGCTTATCCCCTTTAGTATAGATTCTAATGCAAAAGTTATGTTAATTTAAGAATATTCATGAATGTTCCTGTCAGTTGTTATCGATGTAATGTGTGTCATGCATGAGGTTAATGTACAGTGTAATAGAGTTGCAATATGCCTTAATATCATTCTTACAGTGCAGTGGGCATTAATCTTTGCACCAAATAGATGTATTTCAGCTGCAGCATCATTTTAAGACAGGCCATTAAATCAGCCATCAACACATTAATGTTTTTTCCTCAAATGATAAAAGTCTTTATAGAGAGCTTATTTGTATTTTTTTTTATTATTGATTTTGTCAAACTATTTGGAGCTTCAAAAGATTTTGGATGAAAGAATGTCAATGAAAAAAGATGTTGTTGTAATTATAACAATGATGATTATTGCTGCTAATAATTATGTTGACAAGAGATTGAATACTTTTTAAACATTAATTCTCTACTTGAAATTTTTTGTAGTAATCACCTGCATTAATTCAGTGCACATTTTTTCATCCTATTATAGCTTCTGTTGTAATAGCTCAAAAGAACGGTAAGCTTGAACCCAAAAGCACGGCTCACAGGCAGACAGGTTGAAAGAAAAGTTCATGTGTAATTGAATCAAAAAAACAGGCATGGGTCAAAACTACTTGGGCAGTCAGAACAGGCAAACTTATCCAGGTGTTAGGTGTGATGAGAATGGTGTGAAAACGGGTTATTCCAGGGCAGGATGGAGTGGCTGAATCTGAATTGACAGACGGGTTAGTGTACGGCAGGAAAAAAACGACAACAAAATGAAAACTAGGAGTTTGTTGAAGACAACAGTGTTTACTAATGTATTAATATTCTTGTGAAGATAATGAAAATGTTTATTTCTATTTCTTTGCCACTACTGTTAGTATTGCTATTGTTTGAGCAAACTTGGGTGTTTCTTATGCAGGATATCTGTATCAGTGCGGTGAAGGAGCGGGATATTGAACAGAAGCTGAAGCAAGTGATCGCTGAGTGGGACAACAAAACTTTTACGTTCGCCAACTTTAAAACTCGTGGAGAACTGCTGCTGAGGGGAGACAGCACATCAGAGATCATTACCAGCATGGAGGACAGCCTGATGATTTTGGGGTCTCTTATGAGCAACAGGTATGTCAGTGTTGATTCCCATAATAATCCTATTATGATTTTGATGAGGGTCATTAAATTAACGGGGGGGGATTTGTTTGACTACACTTCACAGCAAGTATACAAGCCATCATGGCGTTTGCTATAATGTAAGGCTGTTCCATGCTGATATAACTCATTTTTCAGGTACAACACCCCATTTAAAGCCCAGATTCAGAAGTGGGTTCAGAATCTTTCCAACACCACTGATATCATAGAAAACTGGATGACCGTCCAGAACCTCTGGATCTACCTGGAGGCTGTATTTGTGGGTGGAGACATCGCCAAACAGCTGCCTAAGGTAGATTACATTATAGTGAATATAGTGTACTCTCATGACTCATTGAATAATTGAAATGACAGTTGAAATGAGGCTAAAGTCAGGCTAAAATGCAAAACTCTCTTTAAGTTCTTTAAAGATCATATTTGATCAGAAATCCCCTATTTATTTAGGGAGCATTTGTAAAACAGAGCAGCCTGACTTTGAGAATTATGGCCAGCATTGTTCCTGATGATTCTGTGTAATTTAAGGCATTAGTGTATTAATATATCTTGTGTATTTCAATTTTCAGTTACACTGTAGATCATGGCCTCTTGTAAAAAAAAGTCATAGATAATTTATTGTAGTGTTTAAAACAACCAAATAATTTGGTTTGCATTGCAAAAAATAAAAGATACAACTATTGATAAACAGATGACTAACTGACCCAACCTATTTTAGGAAGCAAAGCGTTTCTCAAACATCGACAAATCATGGGTAAAGATCATGATGCGAGCCCACGAGATGCCTAATGTAGTACAGTCATGTGTGGGAGATGAGACTATGGGACAGCTGCTTCCTCACCTCCTCGAACAGCTGGAGATCTGCCAGAAGTCACTTACAGGGTGAGTACAAAGGACCAGGAGAGGAGAGAGTAATTAAAAAAAACTCTTATGATAAAAGATTATTAGCATATATTATTATTATATTATTATTTTTAGTCTTGCCAACTATTGTATGTATCTGATTTGTTGTGTTTTCAAACACATTTTTCCATGAGACAGACTTTTTTATTACATGTTATTACACATCAAACAGTTATTTGGAGAAGAAGCGTCTGCTGTTTCCTCGTTTCTTCTTCGTCTCTGACCCTGCCCTGCTGGAGATCCTGGGCCAGGCCTCCGACTCCCACACCATCCAGGCACACCTCCTCAATGTCTTTGACAACATCAAATGTGTCCGATTCCATGACAAGGTGAATTTTTCATGGCGCTCCTTAGTGTTCTTGTTGTTTGTATTACACAGTTGGCCTTTTGACAATTCAGGGTAACAGCAGAGGTAGCAGAGGCATCTTTCAAACCCTCTGACAAGAGTTTTTCTTTTTTTTTTTGCAGAGTGACAGAATAAAAAACAGTACAAGGCTAAACAGTTGAACTGGCTAAACAGAATAGTGTAGGAGAATATGCTGTATACACATGTCAGCATGTTCTTTTCTTGCTTGACATGTGAAATAGAATAATCAGTCTGTTATTCTAATCTATAAAACATGTCATCGTCCTCAGGTCTATGACCGTATTTTGGCTGTATCATCACGGGAAGGGGAGACTGTGGAGCTGGAGCGTCCTGTCACAGCAGAGGGGAATGTGGAGGTTTGGCTCAGTGCTCTGCTGAAGGAATCCCAGAGGTCTTTGCACCTGGTGATCCGACAGGCTGCCCTGGCCATTCAGGACTCTGGCTTCCAGCTCATTGATTTCCTCAACTCCTTCCCCGCTCAGGTAGATCATTGAACTAATTCACTGATATTTCAAAACAGAGAAGAAGAAGAAAACATGTTGTATGCATGAAATTATATGAATTAGACCAGTGGTTCTCAAACATTTTTCATTAACATACCCACTTTGAAACACAGGCACCCTCTGACCAGCACAGAACATTTTTAGTAAAAAGTGTTGTTTTTATTTCCTCTCATTGGTAAAACAATATACTCCTTTTAAACTCTTTCCAAAAGCTGTTCTGCATATATAAATCTTAAATTTGCAGAATTTCTTCCATAGTCTTGTTTTTTTATTTGTGACCCAAATAAAATCTCCTGTGACCCAACTGTGGGTCATGACACAATCTCTGGGAATGAGTGCTTTAAAGTAAGTTTTTGCAGTACACGCATAGAATGGGGAGCTGGAAGACCGTGCAGAGATATTCCTCCAGAGTTTGATAAAAAGTGTTATTGGATTAGAATAGTACACCCCACCTTTAATTTAATGCAATTCCCAATTTTGATGCTGTATTCAGGGACATTATAAAAGTTATAATTGTTTTATGCATTGCACAGTGATGATTACACTTTGAATTTTGTCAGTACAATTGACCATCACACACTGATGTGATTACCAAATGTCTTTGTGCCTGATCCAGGTGGGTTTGCTGGGTATTCAGATGATATGGACGAGGGACTCTGAAGAGGCTCTAACCAATGCCCGATACGATCGGCGCATTATGGCTAAAACCAACCAGCTCTTCCTCGATCTGCTCAATACACTGATCGACATGACCACAAGAGACCTGGGCTCTGTGGAGAGGACCAAGTACGAGACGCTCATCACCATCCATGTCCACCAGAGGGACATATTTGATGACCTGGTGAGTATATTGTTGATCATTTATTGGTATTTACCCTTTTGTGTGATGGTTCACTATATGAACAAGCTCATTACAAGTTCTGCTCAAGTTGATCTAATCAAAATCCCCTGTTCCAGATAGCTATCCTTTTGTAAAACTGTATTTGATGTTCAGATACCCGAGCGTTGGGGTGTCAGAAGAAAGTCAATTCTATCAGACAAAAGTCTTCAAAGCATTTTCATTGGCAGCCAAGTGATATTTAGACCCAGAGAAAGGACTGTCTTTGAAGTCTCCCCTCCAGGCACAGTAAATTGCCTGGCTGGTCTCTAAGGTGAATAGCACAACATGAAGTAACTTTATTTGGATGTTTTTCATCATTATTATTTAATCCTCTCGTACCTGAATTCATGTATTCTCCTTTAGTCTCCATCTTTTTAGTGTCCTCTTCACCTCACTTCCCTCTCTTATACTATCTCCTTTCCCTCCTTAGACTTTTTATTTCTTTGTATTTCACCTCTCATTTCATCACCCGCATTATTTTGCTGCCTCTTTTCACTGTTCTTTATATACTTATTTTATTCATCTTCTTAACTCTTTTTTTCCATCCCATCCTTCTCCCATCCCCTTTACCTTACACTTCCTTACACCTAATTTTCACCTCATGGCCTCTCACCTTTTTGCTTTCATCCTCCCCTTGCCTTCCTCTGCCCCTCTTTCCACCTTTTTAATGTAACCTTCCTGCCACCTCCGGCCTTTCCACTCCTCCATCCTTCTTTCTTCTTGCTTTTATCTCTCACCTCGCATCACCACCTGAGTGGTGCCTTTCAATTTCCTATTCTTCACTTGCCATCTTCTCTCTCCCCCTTCTCTCCATCCTTTTAACTTGCTCCCCTTCTTCTCTGCATCGCTCTTCTATTCTCTCCTCTTTGTCCCTCCTCTTCCTCCTCCCTCACATTTCTACCCTTTCTCCCTCCAGTGCCGGCTCCATGTCAAAAGCCCCAGTGACTTTGAGTGGCTAAAGCAGTGTCGCTTCTACTTCAGTGAGGACTCAGACAAGATGATCATCAACATCACTGACGTGGGCTTTGTCTACCAAAATGAGTTCTTGGGCTGCACTGAGCGGCTCGTCATTACGCCACTGACTGACAGGTAGAGGGTCATCCATGAAGGCACACACGCAAACACACTCAAGTAGCACTGACAAACATATTGTCAAATGATAACCAGACACTGATATTTTTATCATTGTAAAAAGTAACCAACAAAGCTAAACACTGTATGTATGTTTTCTCATGATTGTAATGGTTCTGACGATCTCGACAATTGTGCCCTCTTTACATGCAGACTGGCCAGTTATGGGAGGGTGTGAAAATGTGTTTGAATTTTTCATTCTTGACACAACTACATCCATCACTTTTTCTGTGCACAACTAAGTCCTTCATCAAGAATGCCTATGAGAAGACATTGTCCAAGAGTATTATTTTCATCACTTTCTCTGAATGTTGTGACTGCCAATAACGGACCACAAACTTGCTACTGCTTGTGCCTTTTACTTTGGCCTCACTATCATCTGAAATGCCCTCAACATGAATCTGAGGACAGCTGCCCAGTCGTCAGGACAATTAGTCAAAAGTGCACCTCGCTTCAAAGGAGTTATTTTTTATTGTTATTGTTATTACTAACCTCTTCAACTCTACTGACATATTTTCTTTCAGAGGCTGTAGCAGACTCAGTTGTAAAGCTGGCAAAATGAATTGAAGATACAGGTATCATATGAAAGACCTAAGAGTCTCCTCTTTACAGACATGTCCACTTTATGCTAATCCCATGCATTTTTTGCATGCAGTATTTTAATGTTATTTTAACCTTCTCTATTTGAATTTCTCTGCATAGTGGTGTTCTCAAACAGTATTGGAACTGCACAAATTGGCTGTTATTGGAAAGCTAAGACTCTTGTGGATTCAATTAACCCAACTGTTTTCTGGACTTGACCTCACTGTATAATTCTATTATACAGTGAGGTGATATTCTAGGATAATCACTGCCTCATGAAACTTCACAAGCACAAATAAGAGAGCTGGAGCTTTCAGATTATGTATGACTTTCCTCCTGACAATTAGAGGGTCTCTGAACAATACCCAGAACAGAAGTACTCACCATCCAATCACCAAAAAATACAATTCTTCGAGAAATCTCTTTTTTTCTCTTTTTTTTGTACTTATCTCTGTCAAAAGTTTTTGATACCAAATCACAGCATGATTTTTTCTTTGGTGTTCTTCAAGGTCTGGGTGTCGTAATGTGGTATTTTGGGGGATTTTTTTTTTATTAATTCTCAAATGATAGAAATAGGTTTAATTGTGCACTAAATCTGTGTAATAAATGTTGTCAAACCAAAAGCAAGCAGCAACATTTGATAGAGCATGTGGATGACCATCATATACTGAATGTACTAATACATACTTATATACTTAAACATAATGTTCGAGCCCTTAAACATTAACAACTTACAAAATGTGAATGGCAGCCAAAAGAAAGCACAATTACAGTTTTATGACTAGAAACACTTGACACACAGTGCTGAGCAGCATCTCAAATTAATCTTCAGGTTCCCAGCTTTCAGATGATGCATAACATTTCCATGTGGCATATAATGTTAACCCCTCTGCCCCTACCCAAAATGACCAAATGTGTCAGAGGGAGGAGTGGAGTAGAAGAGGTTTTAACAATGGCAGTATCTAAATGTTTAGGTTTAAAATCTTGAGAAATGCAACAGCATTTGTGCTGAAAAGTTTAAACGAAGACAAGACAACCTGGACATAACTGTACAGTCTCACAAAAAATGTGACCTTAATTTATAACTACAGTAAGTCAACAATTCTATATAGTCTCCAGATTTTTTCATAGATCAGAAATAGGCTGTTGCTCACAGCAACAATAAGGTAAATTATGAAACGGCTTAAGTAAAATACTGGTAACTGTTCTCTGTTTTGTAGTAGAAGTGCTCATTATAACATCACTTTGGTATATTTCGTGGCTTACAGTCTCTGTGGCTGACTACTGACTGGACTTGAGAATACAGAAGATAGAGAGAGCAGTGAAACTGGGTAGAGAAGAAATTGGAGAGGAGGAGTAGACACTCTTGCACAGTGGCCGTCGCCTCTGTCGCTGACAGAAGATCTGACTGACAGAGAGAGGAGAAGAGAATCAGACAGAGGGAGGTAGGCAGAAATCCACAAACAGCCAGTGTCAGCCTAACATACACACAGAGAGAAACATGAGATGAGACAGAGAGAAAAAAGATGAAAGACAAGGAGAGAGAAATGAGAAGAGACAGCAGCAGGGAGGGAGCTACCAGCAGACATCAGACAGTAGCTCTCCAAAGAAGTGGCACACTGTCCTTATGTCCGGCGGTGCCAAGACAGCCCTGATTTTCCTCACTGCCTTCCTTCTTTCTGTGCCTGAAACACAATCTGATTCCTTCATTTTTGCTAGTGTCTGCTCTGCTGCTTTCTTTTGTATCTCTGACTGTCTTTAATCCTCCTCTGTTACATTCTCTCCTTCATCCTCTCTGCCACTGCATCAGGTTTGACAACGAGTAAAGGGACAATGATGATTAAAAAATAACACGTTTTGTAAATTATATTTAATAGCAGTGATCTAATTTGTCCTGCGTTCTGTGAAGGACACGAAATTGGTTGCAAGCGCTGTTTCACCATGATTTTTGACCACAGGCCAGCAGGCCATGCAGTGAAAAGGGAGAACAGTGTTTATCCAGAGGGCCTAGGCCAGGCCCTGGTGTCAGTCATCCTCTCTGCTGAAGTGTCTTTGAGCAGGACACTGAATCCCCACCAGCTCGGAGGGCAGTGTTTTCTAGCTGTGCCTGACCCCCAACCTCCCTGTGGAGAATCATATCACATTAGTTTTACTGTGTGATGAATTGAATGTGAAGGGAAATGAAAACTGCTTTGTGAGGAAGAATTTTAATTTTATTATGCCTGAAATGCAACTGTCTTCCTGTCTATGTGTTGCCAGGTGCTACATCACACTAGCCCAGGCTCTCGGAATGAGTATGGGTGGAGCACCTGCTGGCCCTGCAGGAACAGGTAAGACTGAGGCCTAAAAATATTACCATAAGTAATAATGTATCAGTCAAATGCTGATTTTACCCAACTGGCAAAGACCACAGACATGAGTCATAGCTGGTTGATAGATGATGGAACTCAACACTGAGGTCTCCCCTACTCAACATGTCAGAAATGTAGCATTAGTAAACTACAGTTACATAGCATCAAGATCATGGAAAAGTGACAAAAAAGTGGCACTGACTGCATCTCTTTATCTGTGATCTTGTCCCTTGTTAGTTTACTGCAGTAATTCCTAACCTGGACAGCCTTGCTAAGGGGTTCCAAGTTGAATATAAAGTGTTCTAATGGGATATTGTCCTGCTCTATATATATATATATATATATATATATATATATATATATATTTTTTGTTTTGTTTTGTTTTGTTTTCCTCTTAAACCTACTACAAGTAGTTTTAACTGGTCCTGAAACAATTTAAAATTATTAATGTCACTACATGAACTGCATACGTTGAGCTACTTTTGTGTAGCTGTTTTCTTCCAGAAATCAGATGAAAGGAGCTTGTGTTTACATTTTTCAGGGGAGTGTTACAATAAGTAGTACATTAGTCACTCAAAAATAGGAGGAGGAGATTTTTATTTCGATATATTAATTGTTGATGTTATATTTTGTGGTCATTACAGTGGAAACGCTACTAGTAGCTTTTCAAGATAATTCAACCTAACTTAAAGGGTGTGTATTTTTAAACCCAGGCTATTTTTTTTTTTCATACAGAACATTTTGGAATGGGTCATGTAGATTACTTCAGCCAGCAGCCCTGAAATGGGCTGCAATAGCTGCAGTGTAATTCTTGGGAGCAAAAATTGCCCATCAAAGTACATTCACTAAAAGTGCTTGTTTTTGCAACTGACAAGCTCAGATTGTTATTTGAAGTGTCTGACAACATTAAGGAAAGGAATACCACAGAGACAGGCTGTTCTGATGGGGAACTGAACTCTTCGAAGCCAACAGACTTCTTTGAAGAAAATAGTAATTTTTCCTTGCAGAACACAGGAGTTACTGATCCACTTCTGCTTTAATTGGTTAGTTAGTTTGTGTTATTATGCAGCTTTGGTTTTACAACATGTTGATATGGATTTGAGCTTGTCAGCTTAGTGGAAATACTTTGCCAGGCACATTTGACCTGAGGATTACATTTCAGTCAATGCAACCTGTTCTCTTGGACCTATTCCAAAACTTCTGTACAATACGTCTTAGTCATTTGGACAATTTTACTATTTCAGACTCCAGTCAGACAGTGAGATAATTTAGACAATTATTAAGACAATGTTAAGCTTAACTTAAGTCAACACAGCTTCATTTTAGGGGATCAAAAAACCAAAAAGGTTGGGAACCACTCAACTGGAGAGAGAGAGTTTTAGGTTTCTTGTCGGCATAAAAATTGTTACACCTTGTTTCAGGATTTGACAGATTTGCCTTTTGTTATTAGGCAAGACAGAAACCACTAAAGACATGGGCCGCTGTCTGGGAAAGTATGTTGTGGTCTTCAACTGTTCTGACCAGATGGACTTCAGAGGCTTGGGAAGAATATTCAAAGGTAAGAGGCACAAAGCTCTCTGGTGGTGCTGTCATGTTATTGCAAATAAAGCAGCAACAGAAAAATCAAAGGATAAAGGGGGAGTGATGAGGACCACAGATTCATTTCTTTAATGATTAATAACTAGACAAAAAGAGACTGTTGGGTATGTTTAATATAGTGGAATTGTATGTTTTTTCTCATATCCAGGTCTGGCTCAATCTGGTTCGTGGGGCTGTTTTGACGAGTTCAACCGCATTGATCTCCCAGTTTTATCAGTGGCAGCGCAGCAGATTGCGATAGTTCTCACCTGCAAGAAGGAACGTCGCAAAAACTTTGTCTTCACTGATGGAGACAATGTGGATATGAGCCCTGAGTTTGGCATCTTCCTTACCATGGTCAGTGACAAGATAGATAGGAACTGCTATTCATGTTTTGCTGATATAGTGTTCTTAATTAATAATTATTAAGATTTAATAACTGTAGCTAAATGGAATTAAATCCACCTATACAATGTGCTATTTTACAAACCAGTTTGTACAATATTAAACACCGTGGTGTGATCTTTAATTAATAATATTAGCCAGTGTTCATTATCATACTCTTTATACAGTAACAGTGTGATCACTTTATCTTCCTGGCACAGTTGTTATCCCAAGGCAAATCATTAAACAGAGAACAGTGGAATAATTCTCCCTTGTGGGAACAGGGGTCAGAGATCATTCTCTTTTTTGTCTTTACTGTGTGTGAGAGTGCTTGGTGTGTGCATGTACACGTGTGTATAGAGTCAGTAATCAAAGGCAGGCTCTGCACAGAGGAGGGACTGAGCTGTGTCCATAGGGGTTTAACTAGCTAAAGGATAATGCTTGCTATGAACTTTAATGATGTGTGAACTTAATATTATGTATAGTTTTCTGGTGTATAGCTTACATGAGTAAATAAAAAGAAACTCTGCATGCAGTGTACAAAACTTAATCAACCTACTGTATGACGCTCTGTCCCTTTTGTGGTCCATATGTGTCATCTATTATTTGTAACAGCGTAATCTGAAATATAAATGTTCTTTGTAATACAGAATGCAGTATTACATTGTTTTGAAACTCCGCTTATCTTTTTTTTTTCTTTTCCTGAATAATCAGAACCCAGGTTATGCAGGTCGACAGGAGCTTCCTGAGAACCTGAAGATCAACTTCCGCTCTGTAGCCATGATGGTTCCCGACCGTCAAATCATAATAAGGGTGAAACTGGCCAGTTGTGGGTTTATAGACAACATGGAGCTCGCCCGCAAGTTCTTCACTCTTTATAAGTTGTGCGAGGAGCAACTCTCCAAACAGGTGAAAGAAATGGATGAGTGCAAAAATGTGGTACTTTCATGCTACTTTCTTCCCACCCTGACTTTTCTCTAAATTCTGTATTTATAGTTCTATTGGATATGTCAAATTACAGAAAATGCAAATGTGAAAGAATACCAAATTGATTGAATATGGTGAAGAGACAGGTCTGCTCACTTAAAGCTGCAGTAGGTAGAAAACCTAGAAGCAGTTGATTTTTGAGTGTCATCTGAGTTAGGTTTCGTTTTCTGTGTCCTGAGCCCCTCCCACTAGGCGAGCAGCACACCCTTCATGAGCCAAGCAACAGTTTACGAAGGCAATCCTGCACGAGCACAGACCGACAGACCTTAACTGTGTGTAATAAAACAGACACCTTGACAGTAAAAAACACCAACAGAGGAGAGAAACAACATTTAAAAACATAAAGATTTAGTGTGAAGATACAGGAGTACTGAGAGCTAAACATGAAGGAACTAAGAACGCCTTTCTCTCTGCTCTCCTGCACATGTATGAGCTCAGTATCACAACACTTGCTTGTTGGAGTTGTGGTTTTACTTTGCCTTTTCTGTCCTATGAGAGCTCACCAAGGCAAATTCCAATCAACCGTGTTGATATGGCCAAATAGTGCTGAATTGCATTGAAGCTTTTGGTCGTAACTTATCTTTATATATATTTAGAATGGCATCAAATAAAGAACAAATGTGATTTGTCATGCAGGTACTCATGGGAAATGCAGTTTACAATTAGACTTCTCAAGGTCCAAAACATATGAGGCCTCACAAATACAAGATATTGGAAAAGCCGAGGATGCATCAATACACAAACATTTTCCCTGATGAAAGTCTAATGAGTTGTTAACAAGTTAACAGCTTGACGTTATGATTAAATACTTGCTTTGGACCTATTGTTTTCTCCATTGACTTTTTCTTTTTTTTAGATTTCTAAACTAAGCTCCAAGATTTCTTAGTTAGTAGTAGTACCCAAAGCAATCTGTATGACAGTGAATCAGTTCTTTTTTCATCTACCAGATTGTTCGTTGTTTTTGAGTCAAATTATTTGTTAGACAGTCTTCTACTTTGTTATTTAATTTGCAGTGAAGATTATAGGAATATTTGTAAATGCTTCTTACTGAGACTTGTTTGTTTGTCATTTGTTTGTCCAGGTTCACTATGACTTTGGCTTACGGAACATCCTGTCCGTGCTGCGGACACTGGGAGCAGCCAAGCGAGCCAACCCCAGTGACACAGAGTCCACCATCGTCATGAGGGTCCTCAGAGACATGAACTTATCTAAACTGGTCAGTCTAGAACCGAATATATACAATGGATAGAATAAATAGCTTGACAGAGTAGATCATTTTAAGTGAAGAACAAAATTGTAGAATAACACAATACATACATTTTCATGAGAAAATCTGTGTGGGTGTTTGCTCACTTGTGTCTGTGTGTACGTGTGTGTGTGTGTGTGTTTGTTAGATTGATGAGGATGAGCCGCTCTTCTTGAGCTTGATTGAGGACCTCTTCCCAGGCATCCAACTTGATAAAGCAGGCTACCCTGAACTAGAGGCTGCCATCGACAATCAGGTAGGAGGGCGTGAGGGATGAGTTTGTCTGTGTTTGCAAGGGTGAGTGAAATAGCAGAGAAATACAGTAGGAAAGAGGGATGGAGGGAGAGGGAGAGAGAGTCAGTGATGAAGGGCAGATGGAAAAGTAAAAAAGGAGAGTGAGGAGAGAGGAAAATGGTGAGGTTGACTAAAATCAGGCAAAAAACTAATGGACTGTGTGACCGCTGTATCTCTCATGTCACTCTTAAATGCCTTAAGATATAGCACCCAAAGGGATACAAATGATGTCATTTACCATTTGTCAAGGACCTAACCTACCAAGTAACTGAAGCAAATACAGTGCAGAGAAAACAGAAAGTAAGAGATACAGTAAAAAGGTCTTTAATCACAGAATTGTCATGTGTGAGTGTGTGTGTGTCTCTCTTTGGTGCAATATATGCCTTCATCATCTTGCTGTTATATCTCTGCATGTGTTACATGTGTATGAACCTGTACATGATCTGTTAGTACAGTATAATATACTGGCCTTAGACTGGGTTGAACCAACATGAATTAATTTAAGATTAGTTCTAATCAGAGGGTAGTAAAACAATGTTTGAAATCCATATGTAAAATTTGCACAATTAAAACCTAACAGTAAATCTAAATTTAGTTCTCAACTGAAATTAAAGTTAGATATGCAGATACTTGCTTATAATAAAAAATAGTGTTGAGACCAAATTTAAAAGATAGAGGAAAACTGTTAATTTTCTGGTGCTCTGTATTCCTTTACAAAAAGTAAAAAAAAAATGAATCTAATTATAAGCTGGTTTAAAAGTTTGGTGCAGTATCATTTAAAGATAAACCACAATTTAGTTGGGTTTAAAAATGAATCCTTGTTGATGCAACAGTTTGTCAGCCAGAACATCTCATACTGATTTACATGCTTAGTATGGTATTCTCACTCACATACACGCACGCCCACACACAAACAAACAAATCATTCTTGGGGCCCCCTGGTAGTCACACAACTCCATAATATAACTGGCAAAAATACAAGAATTTCATGCATCGGCCTATAATGGGAAAACAGTTGAATCTGGTGGAATACAGTAAAAATGTCAACTATCACCACTTTTCTTCAAATTGAAATGCTGACATTACAAAATGCATAGTTTTATACTGTAATTGCAGTGAGATTAAAAAATGTGGTTTTAATGGAAGTCAATAAGGCATTTTTTGGCCATGAAGGTAGGAGGGAGTATCTGGCACTCCAAAAGAAATACTAATGCGATCAAATCAATTTTGTTGTTAATCTTTGACATATCAAAGACTCTTATCACCACTGAAGCACCTTCCTCCTTCCTTATTATATGGAAAATATTTTTTTTCAACAAATTATTAATAATTCAAGTAATTAAACTGGCATTTAAAGGGTTAAAATCCTGAAAATGATTGAATGTTTGGTAGTTTTGAGCAAGTTTGAAGTTGTTTAAGAGATTTATGAGAAAAAAGTAGAAAAATTTTTGATGTATGATGATTTAATACCAGTTTTTTGTATGTGTACATTTTTGCCACAACGGTGTCTAGAGGATACAAAATGCATCAATATAATATAAATGACATGTAAGAGTGGAAGACATTGGATTTCAATTCATGCCACGCGCTGTAAAAAAAAAGTTGAGAAAAATGTACAAAAATGCCCGAGGAGGGTGTAAGGGATATAGTAGAACAGCAGATGTGTATACTATGATACTATGCTCCATCAGGTTGAGGATGCAGGTCTGATCAGTCACCCTCCCTGGAAGCTGAAGGTCATCCAGCTGTTTGAGACTCAGAGGGTTCGACATGGCATGATGGCCCTGGGGCCCAGTGGGGCTGGAAAGACAACCTGTATACACACACTGATGAGAGCTATGACAGGTATGTACATGTTCTGGGATGCATGTTCAGGAAAGGAGAAACAAACTTGTGATAAATTGGCTCATGATAAAAAATGTGTCTGTGTGTGAAAAAGACAAACAGAGCAAGAATCATCTCATCTTCCTGTACACCTCACAAACCGTTGTGCAAGTTGTTTTTAGTGTAAGAAATGTGGTGTTAATGTCTCTGTTAATGTCTTTCTTCACTTAGAGTGTGGTCAGCCTCACAAAGAGATGCGCATGAACCCCAAAGCCATCACAGCTCCTCAGATGTTTGGTCGACTGGATGTGGCCACAAATGACTGGACAGACGGCATCTTCTCCACACTTTGGAGGAAAACGCTGAGAGCAAAGAAAGGTCGGAAAAGTTAGTTACTCGACATTCATTTCACACTTTCACATAAAGTGAGATGAGATGACGGTAATAAAGTGTAAAATATAAATAACTACATGGAATATTTGCTGCAGAGTGTTCTAACTTATGCGAATGAAATTTTATTTTGTCTGAATTAGTGAATATTTCATCTTTGGTGAGCATTTTCATTTCATTGGCTCAAAGGTAATATTGAAAAATGGTGCCTATTAGGCATGCTTTGGGATTAACCTGAATATCTTCAAATACCACAGGTGTGGTATATAGGAAGCTTAGCACAAGCTGTAATACCTCTTTAATTTGCAAATAAGGGAGCATGGTTTCATAACAGCCCCTCTCTTCTAAGTTAAATAAGAGGAAGAGAGAGAACATGAGAGGGATCCCTGCTGAGCTAAGAAATCATTCCTGAAATGATTCATTAGTGCTGCTGGTACTCTAGGGTTTTCTTAACTTTTTTTCTTCCTGGGGAAAAGTAGAATGTTAGTACACTGCAGAGAAGTTTTAATATCTTGGGACATCCTTGCATCGATACTTCAAAGCAGCACCAACAGCTGTTTTATCTTTCTACACGGTTCTAATCCCACACACTTCATTAAAAATGTATGTGTGCATTGGTATGAATATACATTACGTGTGTTTGCTTTTATGTGTCAAAATATGCATCTGTATGCTCTTATGTTGTTAGGCTTATCTCTGAGCAGGAAGTTTTCCATATGTTTATTGATTGCCTTTGTGCAGCTGCGTGCTGTTCATACCGTTCACTTGTGAAGCTTGTTGCTTTGAGCCGATAGGAATCCAATGTAGAAAAAGTGGGTGATGTATTGTTGTCAGGGCTCTCCTGAGTGGGTTCTCCGAGGAAAAGAAATGCCTTGTTGAAACAGGCTGTTCCTACATTGTGAATCAACAAACGCAGCAATAGCATCACATGCCTGATCTGTTTTAAGGACTGCAACTGCACATGAAAGCAATCTGTTTTAATGAATTATTGTGTATCTGTCCAAACTGTCTGTTGGTTTAAGGCCAGATAAAATTTCGGTCAGTGAAGTAGTTGTAAGCTCAGTATGGCATAGGTAAGAGTGAAAGAATGAAAGAACCCTTTTGCCCAGTTTTTAATCACACAAATTGAAAAATTACTTTGACTGTATCTCTTTATAATTTCATTAGAACAGCTAAATTGACACCACCAACAGAGCTACAAAAGCCCTAATTATACCACTTTGGATAATTAGGGCTTAAAATCGACCAATTGTGTTTGGTTCCCCTTCAGGCATGGTCTTGGTGATTTAGGTAGCGTAGCACCTCACCACTTCCCTGTTCTAGTACTTTTTCCTAAAGGATAAATCCAAAAGTTCCATCACTGGATTTCAGAAGTTCAGAAAAAGATATAAACACTCCATCCAGGGAAAGATTACTTATTTTGTATATACCTTTTATAACCCATTGATTCCAGTAAACAGACCTTTTCCCAACAAGTACAGCCAGGTTGGACCATAGACAGACATACGATTATCTACAGTGAGATACTCCACGTATTTGGTTTACTTTTCTCCATACTGCTTTAGAACGAGCCAGTACTGGCTTTGAAGAGTACTCACGTCCATTAAAACTTGGATCATGTGAAAGAACATCCAAAGGTTTGAAGGGGATTATTAGCTTCTGTTCAGTTTTGATTCAGCTTAGCTCGAGGTCCATTCCCTTCCAGTGCTTAGATCACAGACCAGCATTAAACATCTGCATCACACCAAACGAGTGTATTTATCCCAAAGAAGTATGAACCACTTTCATTATTGACAGGCACCTATTCTTTTTGATTCTTCTTGACAGCCAAAGTGTCTGTGACTGTCTTGTGTTTCTGGATCTAAGTGTTTGTATTATTCTTGTCATATCTTGGGGTGTTTGCATTAGTATATTTGGTTATTTGCTCACTTCAGAAGAGGAAGTAGATTTAAATTTTCACAATAACAAAAATTAGTGATAAATATCAGTTCTGGTGTACCTTGCAAACTGATAACACCAGAGGTTGTCTACATCGTAAAGCCAGATGAGGAAGGTGGTATTTTGAATTCCCCTTTAAGTGGACACAGCAGTGGGATGCCAACTTCTCTATGAACTAAATGCATATTCAGCAGCATATTTATTCTGCTGACTAGAAAATTATATGTGGAAGCATTAGGTCTTGCATCATGTGATATTCATAACCATGTAAACAAATAAAAACACTTTTCACTTTCAGGAGAGAACATCTGGATAGTCCTGGATGGACCAGTCGATGCCATCTGGATTGAGAACCTAAACTCGGTTTTGGACGACAACAGAACTCTTACACTGGCGAATGGAGACCGTATACCCATGGCACCCAACTGTAAAGTGGTTTTTGAGCCACATAACATCGATAATGCCTCTCCAGCCACCGTCTCTCGCAATGGCATGGTGTTCATGAGCTCTTCTGTGCTCAACTGGAGCCCTATACTGGAGGTGAATCAACTACATGAAAAATAAGATTTTATATATTTTTGTTTCTCTGCACACATTGAATTTTTTGGTGCTTATGGTATGGTAAGTTTAAAAATTCTGCTACATATACATTAAGTATGTTTTATGTTGCATTTTCAAACATATGAACAGAAAAAACAAAAAAATGCAGTAAATATCAAAATCGTATTAAAAACTTCAATATTCAGTTAGTCTGTAGTTAATGACACAATAACTCGTGGTTGATGGTTGACTTGGTAACACGACACACTTACAAGCTCTGGAGTTTATCAGGATCTCAACAGTCATAAAATACTAACTGTTTGAAAAAGCGATGGAAACATCTGACATCGTTGACAAAACTAACATAACATACTGTACTGAACATGCTGTATATGTGATTGTGCATTCAGTATAGTATTGTATAGTATTTCTACACCTTCAGTATAAACTAATTTTAATTTTGAAGAAATTAAGGGAATATATTTAACATATTAGCTTAATTCCTTCTAATTGTTTACTTAAAGCTAAATATTTATCTGCAAATCTGCAGAACCCCTGTTGTTTTTTTTTCCAAGTGATTGAGATCAAGCCTGTATTATTAGTTACATAACTTAATATTCATTTAATAGAATGTATAGAATATAATAACATTGAAAATAAATTTGTTAAAACCGATAAGCGTCTGTGTACATATATGCATGTTATGTCGGGAGATGGGTGGCTTGGGGTGCCATGATATAAAATTTCCCTTTAAAGGGTGCCGTGGTCTAAAAAACGTGTGGGAATCGGTGATTTAGAAAACTATACAGTGAGTTCCTTAGCTAAATAGCTTTACTACTGAATGACAGTGAACACTGACAGTGATGTTCCAGCGTTAAATCTATATGAAAAATTCCTGTAACATGCAAATTCTGAAATTTCCCAGATTTGGGTATGACTAGTCATTCAGTATCAGTCATCAGAAGTAATCAATTGCCTTGATCCAGAGGACTTTACATTTATGTATTTGTGTAATCTTAACTAATTATAGTGATGTGGCTGGTGTTCTCAGGGTTGGTTGAAGAAACGTTCCCCCCAAGAAGTAGAGGTGCTGAGGGAACTCTTCTCCTCCTCCTTCTCGGAGCTCTACCGCTTCAGTGTGCAGTCACTGGAGTTCAAGATGGATATGCTAGAGGCCTTCGTCATCATGCAGTGCATCAACATGCTGCAGGGACTCATACCACCAAAGGTAAAGTTACAACTGTTCTGGATTCCCATCCATGGGACAGACAGCACTCAGATAACACTTGTTGTAGGTTAATCCATACTGGGGAAACAAAATGACTGCTGGAGTAAAAAGTGAATTTCATATAGATTGAAGGCATTTTAACGATGTGAGACTTAAATAGATGTAAGCTCGGTGCCGTTTTGCCCAGTTTTCAGTCACACAAATTGAAAAATTACTTCCTCTGTATATCTTTATAATTTCATTAGAAAAGCCAAATTGACACCACCAACAGAGCTACAAAAGCCCTAATTATACCACTTTAGGGCTTAAAAACAGCACAAATAATTTTTTTGTTTTTCTATCTCTCATTTTTAAAGTGCCTGGGGTAGAACTGGTGTTACAATTGCAGTACTGTTAATTAGCAACAATTAGTTAATGAAGGACACACTGATTTATTAGCTTTATTCTAGATTAGAGAATTGTTTCTCTTTTTTGCATTTGAGCCAATGAACCGTGGAGAAAAGTGAGAACTGTGATATATACAGTTTAAACTCTTGATGTGGTCTCTTGTTTTACAAGTTTGCTTGCTTGAACAAAATCCTCGATCTAAAGTAGATGTTACTCTACAGGAGCAGTGTGGTGATCTTACCAGAGATCATCTGGAGCGGCTGTATGTTTTTGCCCTCATGTGGAGCGCTGGAGCCTTACTTGAACTGGACGACCGGAGAAAGATGGAGATCTGGCTCAGAGGGAACGACAGTATCTCACTAAACTTGCCAGATATTCCTCATGACAGTGAGGACACCATGTTTGACTACCATGTCACAGCAGATGGTACGCATGCATAGATAAACAGATGTTATTGCCTGTAGATTAGATGCCAGGGAATATCAAAGCTTTCCAATGACAAGCAGAAGCATCCTGCCTCATGTTGCACTTTATTTTGGCAGTGGGTGTGCGTTTATCATATGGAAATATTTCAACTCTGAAGTGCCATTGTCCTATTGTCCTACCAATCTTTACACTACAGTTCATCTTTTTTATGTGTACACATTTATTCTTCTTCTAGGTCAGTGGGTTCACTGGAGCACCAGTGTTGAGGAGTATGTTTATCCATCTGAATTCACTCCAGAGTACAGCTCCATCTTGGTACCCAATGTGGACAATGTTAGGACCGACTTCCTAATTCAGACCATCGCCAAGCAAGGCAAGGTGAGACTTGCTGAAAGAAAACGACAGTGGTGTCTCTGTACAAGGCATGGAGTTACCTCATTTTAGGGACAAGGCCACTTGGCCTTTGGTGTTTTATTCAGTTTTTCCCTGATTTGTTCATGCAAAGTAAAGGGACACTGGAAGTCAGTCAGAGGTCAGTCTATTTTAATAACTCAAAATAATGAGTTAGTATTTTAAAATTATAAGAAACTTTCTCAAACTAGTCATTAGACAATAATAAGAATGTTTGAGGTACTAACTCATTATTTTAATATAAAAGCTCATTATTTTGAGAAAGTTTCTCACTATAATGACTTAGTTTTTTATTCATCACATTGGCTGTATTGGGCTTACAAAGAAAAAGACATGGCATCCAGCAGCGCAATGAAGAGGAGACTACTGTATGTAACTGTTTTCTGTTGTTAACAGAGACTCCAGTCTGCTGTGCAAACCAAAGAATTTGGTGTCATGATCAAGAGAAGTTTATATCACATTGACACTTCTGTCTATGTTTGCATGCTCCCTTTCTCAAACACGTTCCGAGCACTTTGTCTCTATTGTGATTCTGCATCACAGTTAATTAGCCTGGTTTTCCAGCGGGGCATAAAAGGCTCAAAAACCCATCACTGATTATGTGCACAGCATTTCACTTGATGTTGCTCAGTCAGAATCTCCACAGAAGACTCTTGTGTCTAAAAGCTATATTGACAGGAAAGAGGCAGAGGAGAAAACAGCTAAAATAGCTGGGGTAGTGCAGGCAGGTTAACGAAGCCATTGTAGCCTCAGAGCAGATCATTTTTGAGGGGCGTAAGGCCAAACGGAGGGGCACGGCGTCCATGGTCATTAAAAATTTCAAAACAAATGTGTCACACATGATATGACATATGTTTTCACTGAAACATTGACTCATATTTCCAAGGGACACATCACCTAGAGTAAAAAGATGGTCTGAGCAGGAACATTTGGTATATACACATCCCATTTCATTGCTTCTTTCAGGCTTATGATAAGGGTTTTAGATAGGGTAGCACCCATTTAATCTCTTCTCTATTCAGTTTATCATGCTTCATTTACTCCTGTATACAACTGAGTACACTCACATGCACACGCTTCAGATCAATAGCATAGCAGGATGGCTGGATGCAGCACAGCTCTTCTAAAAGACCCGATTAAAAATACCGTGGTCGATACTCTACTTAAAAGCCCATCAAATGCTCCACAATGTGCTATTCATCATAACCCTGTTTGTGTAGCTGTGCGTATGCATGTGTGTTAGAGTCATTCAGATTCATAATTGCACAAGAGCAGCGTAGAGAGCTTATGTATGTTGGTGTGTTTGTAAAGAGGTGGTTTGTGTGAGGGTGAGGTTTCATTTAGGTCCACGTAGTTACTTGCAGAAAATTGCTGGCAGGGCACTGGGGAGTGCTGGGTTGAAACGTATGTGTGGTGAGAGAAAAAAAACACTGTGTGTGAGTTTAACATTATGATTAATGTTAGCAATGAAGCTAACTTAATGGTATATTAACAGAGGGTTGACTACACAGCTAACAAAAGGTTTACAGTGTGTGGGGTTAGAAAAGCACAACACTCACCAGTAGCATTCAGTGTCCAACCATTCTGCTGCCCCAAACAGGCTCTTCTGTTTGTTTCTGTCTGACATGCAAAGAACAAGCTTCTCCTCCATTTTCGTGGTTACAAGGGTGATGAGTCCTCATCTGCAGAATACTTTCCCGATTAATACAAATAAGTCAATTATTTGACTTTTAGTACCTCTTCATATTGTATTTTTTCAGCACAGTAATGCATTCATCGCACAATAAACACTGGTTTATCAATTGTTGCAGCTGGCAAAGCACATAAATACTTGTCAGTTTCTTCGCTCTGAAATCGGCGATTTTCACAATCAATTTTGTGTCTCTTTTGCCTTTAGAGAATCTAATTGTCAGCTTAGCTAATGTGAGCCCAGAGTGCAACATGAGGCTGACTGACTGAGCAAAGGTGTGAGCCAATCACAGCACACAGGTGCTTAAAACAGATATAAACAATACCATGTTAGTTCAGATCACACAGTCTATAGTGCAGATGTCTCAAAGTGGCTCAGAGATATGTACTCTAGCCTGATTTGCAGGCAGCCTCTTGCAGACCATAGAAAAATTCAAAAGGGTTGTACATGACCTGCTGGCCTGTTGTTGAATAGGTCTTTTATAGACAGCACCGTTGCACTTGTTAGCTCTTACTTATTTTCCTTGCTGAGATTTTAAATAAACACAAAGTGTATGTCATATACTAACACACTGTTTTAACAAAGGTGGATCATGAAAAAAACAAACAAAAAAATTGTCATATGGAATAATTAACAGTAATTACTAATCAGTGATCAATAACAAGTAACAAATTACTACTAATCATCTCATTATACTTAAGCAATTTTTTGGGTACTTGTGGTTTTATAAGTATTTCTTTAAGCCTTTAATTTTACTCTTTCTTAAGTGTGCATTACACTGGGCTATGTAATCTTCCTCACTACTTTTATAATTGTAATTTGCTACTGAGTAGACCAGCAATATGAATTACTATCCAAATCTATCATCTTCATCTTTAAAGCCAATTAGGCTATCCAATCACAAATAGACCAATGAAAACATGACGTACTAATGAGAGGAAAAAAACAAACAAACACTGCATTAGGCACAGGTTTGGAGAGGTGACCATGACCACTGAGCAGAGTAGCACAGGAGTTTGGAGTACTTTAGCTTTGGAGAAACATAAACCTCTTTCAGTTGAATGCCTGCTACTGATAATGTATTAAACATCAACAGTTAAATACTGATACTATACTCTGAGTAGTTTGAGAGTAGTAGTTGAGAAGAAAACTTTGTACTTTTACTTGAATATTTTACACAAGTTGTTTTACCTTGATAAAAACAGTTCTGCGTTTCCATAGGCTGTTTTGCTGATTGGGGAGCAGGGAACAGCTAAGACTGTTGTCATCAAGAGCTACATGTCGAAGTACGACCCTGAGACCCACATGGGCAAGAGTCTCAACTTTTCATCTGCCACCACACCACTCATGTTCCAGGTAAAGCAGAACCATCTGTTTCCCTACCTCTAAATCAGTTTAGGTGTTACAGCTTGCTGTCTCATTCTTTGCAGTTTAATCTGAAAATGGATGGCTCTGCATCTGTGTTAACTTCTCATGGATTATCATGAATTTGTGAAGTAATATTGATCCACGTCTGCTCTGATTAATCTTGTGTAGGCTGCAGCAAGAACCACTGTCTCTTCCCTGTACATGACTAAGCTGCACATTGATCAAGTTGTTGCTGTGGATTATGTCTGAGTGGAACATACAAGATCTGTCCTTTCTCTCTCTTTTGCTTCTTGCTGTTTTTTTCATCACCTTATGTGTTGTCTTACTTTTTTTTTCTCTTTTAGAGGACAGTGGAGAGCTATGTGGATAAGAGGATGGGGTCCACATATGGACCCCCTGCTGGGAAAAAAATGTCAATTTTCATAGATGATATCAACATGCCTGTCATCAATGAATGGGGAGATCAGGTTAAGGATCATTTTAACATCAATTAATTCAAATTTAAAAAGTATTTTTTTTCACTATCTATCTCAATTAATGATGCATTTCTAGTTGTGTCCTTTGTTCTGGAATCCCACAAAAGGTCATTTCATTTCCAGTTATTAATTTGTAAACTTTTAGATAAGAGTTGTGCACATTTCAGTAACCTAATTTAATGATGATTACATAGACTGATGAAGAATGCAAACATGAACTAATAACAAATAAATCCCTTCTTCATAGGTGACAAATGAGATTGTCAGGCAGCTGATGGAGCAAAATGGGTTCTTCAATCTGGAGAAACCAGGAGAGTTCACCAATATTGTGGACGTCCAGTTTCTGGCCGCTATGATCCATCCAGGAGGGGGCCGTAATGACATCCCACAGAGACTGAAAAGGCAGTTCTCCATCTTTAACTGTACGCTCCCCTCCAACGCCTCCATTGACAAGATATTTGGTGAGTAAAAATTTAATCATTACGAATGTATGTATTGAATCAAAACTTTGGATTAATAGTAATGGGAAAGTTCACCCCCAAATCAAAAATATATACTTTTTTTTAGGTGAATAATTGTGCTGTCTTATACCCTCTAGTATTTGTTGTGAGAGTAACAGTTTGATAAATGTTGACTTAAAGTTCAATTTAATAACATATACAGCTTATATTGTGTCTCAGGCTGATATGCTGATAAAAAAAATCTTTACACCTTCAGTTAACAACTGCCTGACTATCAACTTGATTGTATAGGTGTGATTGGTGTGGGCCACTTCTCTGCACGTCGTGGTTTCACCATTGAGGTCCGGAGCACCATTCCCCACTTGGTGTCTCTGACCCGCCGTCTTTGGCAGTTGACCAAAGTGAAGATGCTTCCAACTCCAGCCAAGTTCCACTACATCTTCAACCTGAGGGATCTGTCCAGGATCTGGCAGGGCATGCTCAATACCACCGCTGAGGTGGTCAGCTCTGTCCAGGTGAGAGGATTTAAGTGTGCAGTTAATTTACAGGGTTTTTAATGATAACCTGATTTCTAAAATGTTACGTAATTAAGAAAGATGGCTAAGATGACTAGATTTTTATGCCTTCACACCAACAATGGCCATGGCTGAAGGCTTTATGTCCTTCAATCCTTCTTCTTCAAACTTGGCAAACATGTCCACTTGGACTCAAGGATGACCTGATTCAATTTTGGTCATCAGTTCAAGTGGTCAATGTGACCTCGTGTCCATTCCATTCCAGTAAATGCAATATCTCAGGAATGCTTGGAGGGGATATCATAACATCTGGCACAAATGTAACTTTGACTCAAGGATTAACTGAGTAGATTTTGGAGGTCAAAGGTCACTATGACCTCACAAAACATTTTTGTCCACAATTCAAGAATTCATATGCAAATTCTGAAAAAATTTCACAATTGTCAAATAAGATAAAATTATGAGAGGATAGCATTTTATATCCAAAAGGACAAAGGTCAACTTCACTGTGACATCAGAATATTCTGAAAAAAAAAAAAATGCTTAAAGCTCTTTGTCAGTCCTCTGTCTCTAAGTGAAGACAGCATATGGCATATGGTGAGGCAGTAATTCTATTTACTGGTTTCTTAAACCATGTACCATTTATACAAAAATGAATGTATATGACAAAGAATGCAAGAAAAAAAAAAAACACTTTTATCCACAGGGGCCCAACATCAACACAACATGAAAATTCCCTGGAGCCACTTTAACATAAGTCAACCTTAGTTCAAATGCCTACTACAGCATTTGTGTTTTACAGTAACCAGATTACTGCAGTGTTTTAGCATAATTCCTCACTGTAGTCAGATAATGGAGTGAAGGAACATGAAGAGTCATGTAGTGTAGCTTGGTGCAGGGTGATGTATAATTGACTAGAGTAGTGTAGAGACTCTGACAGTGAATGAGCAAAACCCATTCTTATATTGTAGAGCTGCTGTATGACTACATGATACATTAAGATATATGTACAGTACTGGAGAGAGACAGAAATGTTTGTTGGCAGGGATAAATAGAAAATTCTGGCATTGCAAGCTCAATTCTGGCTGAGGTGGCCAACTCCCTGTTGGTTTGTGGCCTCACTGAATAATTGAATACAATGAAATATATCTTCTACCTCGGGTTGCCTGGAGTCTCTGCAAACATGCTCAACATCCCTGCTGAGGCTGCCACCTCAACTCGGAAAAGACTACACCAGAAGAGACTAGAATAAACTGAAGCACTCAAACAAAATACAGTAGTATAGACTATGTATGAACCTAACTTTCCCAGAGTTATATTTCACAATGAGGTTGCTGTATGTGCAGAATTCGACCAATCAATGCATCTAATCAATGACTGGCTTAATGGATTTCAGTGTAAGCAAAAGATCTAGTGTGTCTCTGCTCATGTAAATCTTTTTTACTTAGTCATCAAACTCAATACAATGATTCCATTAAGTAATAAAACTGTTCTTCCCAGTCAGTGCTATTTGTCATACTGGCTGTGTTCTCTGTATCTTGCTGTTCTGCTGACTCATGACTCTTAATTAAAAGAAAATGTTAATTTTGCAGGTCCTGCTGGCATTGTGGAAGCATGAGTGCAAACGTGTGATAGCTGACAGATTTACCATGCCCGAGGATGTGGAGTGGTTTGACCAGGCTTTGGCAACGCTGGTAGAGGAGGAGCTTAGCGAGGAGCACAAGAACATTGTGGACTATGGACAAGACAGATACTTTGTGGACTTTCTACGAGATGCACCTGAGGCTACAGGTACCGACCGATCACAAAAACGCAGCACTGGAACATTTTAATGTACTATCTTTAAAACCTATGGTAATTAGGTTTTCTATTTTGATCCTTTTAATATAAAATGTTCTTTACTCACAGGGGAAGAGCCAGAAGATTCAGACTTTGATTTGCCCAAGGTGTACGAGCCGACAGAATCATTTGAGAGCTTAAAAGACCGCCTGAACATGTTCCTGAGCCATTACAATGAGAGCATCAGGGGTACTGGCATGGACATGGTCTTCTTTCAGGATGCTATGACACATCTGGTCAAGGTAATCCAGATGTTTTTTTAATCTCACAGAATAGAGCAAAAAGTGTAAGCGCATATTTGAAAGACAGAGCCTGAAGATTCCTGCATCATGTCTCAAGGCTCTGCGCAATTGAATGCCCTCAGCTACACTCAGACAGCCTTCTAGCCCAAAAATATTCTGCCACTTTTGCTTTAGTACATCTTAATTTGTGGAGCTTTGAAAAATGCTTGCATGCTCGCTCACATGGACTTGCAGTCACACAAAATCCCACTCCCACTCTGCTTCCCGTACCTGTTTATTTTTTCTCCTTTTCTCACTCACAACTTGTCACATCTATATACACAATCCCTTTATTAATCCTATTTTTGTGTGTGTGTGTGTTTGCTTTTTCTTTGTGTAGGTGTCCAGGATAATCCGGACACCTGGAGGTAATGCTTTGCTGGTGGGTGTTGGGGGTTCAGGCAAACAGAGCCTGACCAGACTGGCCTCATTCATAGCTGGATATAAGATCTTCCAGATCACTCTCACACGGTAATCCTCACATACAACACACACACACACACACAAACACACACACACACACACAAACACACACAAACACACACACACACACACACACACACACACACACACACACACACACACACACACACACACACCCCATCAATTTTCTGTTCATATTATGCTGTTACACTGAGAGCCAGCTATGCTGCAAACACAACATTGTTCCCTTTTGACTCTGAATATTTTTTGTTAATTAAGTTTAGCAAAAATTCTGCCACTCCTGGTCTCTTTGCAAATATTTGCTCACCAGAGAAGAAACTAAATTGGGACAAATCCACCCTTTAGAAAGAGTATGGTTACTTTGATTTCATAAGTACAGAGTAGAAATGCATGATAATGGATTTTTGTATGTTTTGTATTAAATGTATACATTTACTGGACAAAATAAGAAAACTACTGCTGACGGGTTTTTTCACTAGTGCCTGTTTCTTTTTGCTCTTCACAAATTCATCATAATGACTGGGGTGGTGTCTCTAAAAATGGGAGATTAAATTTGTAGTCTTGAAGGAATGTAATTTGGCTCCTCCTTGCACGACCAATGCTAAGAAATGATTGCAAATCACGACTTTGCTATACATTTCGGACACTTCAAAAAACCTTCTCACCATTGACATACCCACTTTGCATGTACATAATTAAAGCATCATCTTTTCAGCCTGCCGAATCGGCAGAAATGTTACTTTTTGGCCAGTACTGTTATTTTATTTTAAAGCCTTTATCTGTGATACCGATGACATGCTATCACTTTGCATCATGTGCATCACTTTTCAAGAGTATGAATATTTGAATAAGATTCATCATTTATCTTTCAGGATTTACAACCAGAATTATTTGCTGGACAGGATATGTTCTGAAAGACATATATATTCATATTTATTGTATGAAGTATTTTTGCAGCTCTGGCCCCTTTTCTTCTCTGTGAAACAATATCACTGTCTCCTGTGAGACTCTTTTTAGTGCAGTTGATTCATCAGAACTTTTTCAACTGTGTCATTTTTCTCTGCCTGTTCCGTCCAGCACTTTGTCTGCCTCATTGTTCTGTGTCTCACTCTGGCCTTTCTCTCGCTTGACCAACCTGTCAAATATTTTTCTCCCTCAGTCCCCATGTGCATTTGTTGCTGTACTGTTTCCCCGCTGCTATTTTTCTAACAGATTTTACTGTTTGGTGTTAATATGAACAGGGCTGGGCAGTAATATATTACTGTAATATTATTACTTTGGCCATGAATATGTAGTATAGGAGATTAATAATAAAGTAACAATAATACAGTTACTAATCCAAGTAACTCTGAGCTACTGAGTTACTTTTCGATTTCTGTAGGCTATTACGACTATCTGTTTGTGTAGCAGGTCAGGAAAGGTCACTTCAGCTGCTAGCACAAAAGCTGAATGAAGGATGGAGGATGAGGGAAAGAAAGAGAGGCATACTTTCACTGGTGGAAGTATTGTCATTACTGTTTGTTTGGCTACTTTGTTGTCCACCGTTGCCAACATCTGGACCACTGAAAACAAAAGCTTTTTGGGTATTAATAGTTCACTGGATCAGTTGATCAACTTTGGAGCACACAAGACCACCGACAAAGTACAAAAGAAATATAGTAATATAACAAGTAATGTAACTACTTACTTTTTATACCAAGTAATATGTAAAGTAATATTATTACACTGAAAGGAGGAACAAGTAAAAAGTAGCTCTTTACACTTACTGAGTAACTTGCCCAACACTGGATATGAATGAGCCTTGTGTTTTCCCTGGAGAAAACATGCACCCTAATTTTTCATTTTCTCTGTTTTATCTTCTCTTCCCACACATACAGACAGCTGCCTTTCACATCCACCACAGTTTCTTTCTCATGCAGACCTAGTTCAGCTCTCATTCTCTGCAACCTCAACTTTCTGATTGCTTTTATGTAATATGTTTTAATGCATTCAGTTTCACACCAATGTTTTTATCTGATTAATTCCACCCATTAATCTTCCACTTTCACACTCTTGCTTATTTTTTGTCTCCCTGCCATAATTCATTCAAGTTCGCACACAAACACACAAAAACAGATGGAGGTACGTTCAACAACTAGGACACTGCTTGCTTGTTTAACACCTTTCAAGCCAGAAATCTATTAAGTCTGCTCGCACTTTTTTTTTTTTACCACTTCAACTAATAAAAGCACCTGAAACTTGAAAATCAAAATGACACCTCTCAATGTTTGCACACACACACACACACACATACACTGCTTTGTTGTATGGCTGTGGGTAATTCAGTTTGTCATTGCAACACACTACACAGTATATTCAAGGCCAGCTTGGCAGATTGATCTTAAAAATAAAGTAATCATAAAAGATTCAGAGATGTATTGTGTAATTATCTTTGTTGCCATATTGGTATGAAGCAACATACTGTGTATTTTAGCAATGCACTGAGCTTGACCTACTACAGGAATGCTACTGCTGTCAGAAAAAAAATAAGTGATGTGCAGTCACATGGTCCCCTGGGTCCAAACAGTGCATCTAACTCAAACAGCATCATTCACAAAGTCAAATATATTCAGTTATACAGTGTATGCTCACTAACACACACAGCGATTTCCTTTTTATCTGTCTGTCAGTTTTATATAAAATATTTATTGTATGTATTCTGTTCTTTGCCAGCTCATACAACACAGCCAACCTGATGGATGACCTGAAGGGTTTGTACAGAACAGCTGGCCAACATGGCAAAGGCGTCAGTTTCATCTTTACTGACAATGAAATCAAAGACGAGTCCTTCCTCGAGTACATGAACAACGTCCTGTCATCCGGAGAGGTCAGCAGCACACATATAGAAAAAAGACACTAAAACACACATGCATCATTATTGTAATATAAATTTGTAATATCAAACTTTACTTAATGTGAACTTGTTGAAACTGAATTTAATTTAAGAAGATATTTAAAAGCAGCTGATATTGCTGGCCTGAATTCAATTACTCAAGGGCTCTCACAGCAAAAGGTCCCGCTTGATTCGGTAGGAGAACTTACAGTGGCTGCGAAACTTGTTAGCAAGAACAAAGCAGTGAATCAGAGGAATAAAAAGTTATTTTCTGACTGTTTCACAGCAGTTAACTTAGATGTCACTGTGTTCTCGGTGTGTGTGTGTGTGTGTGTGTGCATGTGTGTGTCTCTCCCAGCAGCTCTCACAGAAGCAGATACAGACACCACCACACACTATGTTGTAATAAGTGTTACTTGAAAGTGATTATTTTATTTTTATTAGTCTATACATTGTTTTTTTCCTACATAGTTTGTTTTTAAATGTCAGCACTCAAATAAATAAATTAAATTAAATTCATTTCAAGACTGCAAGACAAGGGGCAAAGGTATCTGCAAAATGTATCTACAAAACTAAAACAGCATGCAAGTGCATATCAGACTGTTTGAAGGTGAGGCAGTCTATTGTACAGTACATGCATTTTTTTTTTTTTTATAAATTTGGTATTAAATATCTTTGATTAGCAAAATGTTCTGCAGCTGGAGACAAGGAGAAGATTGAGTAACCCCCACTATCTTAACTGTTTAATCCAGAGGTCATGTATACGTAGCACATGTTGACCCAACAGGTCAGTCAGCTTAGGGTCTGACTGACTTACTGAATAACTGCTACTATGCCCTTTTTTAAGTGGACCATAAAACAATGTGGCTTCAGAATTCAGAGTGAGATAAACCCCAGAACTGGATGATGAAAGGATGGTGTAACTATTATTGTTAATGATAACAGCAGGCCCAGCTGGAAACTTGGGATAAGCAAAGAGAGGGCAACTACAGAGTAAATGAACCATTTCTCTGCTCTGATCTCACACATTGCTACAGCAGTGTTGGAATTACACCATGGCAGCCCATTTTTTCTAGGTCGGACAGAGGGTACTGTTCACATGGCATGTATAAATGCACCCACCAATGTGCAAGAATATATTTTAAGTACATACAGAGGAATATTTAGCCTGGGACAAAAAAGAAAAGGAAAATTCTTTTCTTTAAATTGCTTAATTCTCCTCCAAGATAGGTTTGTACCATTTATTGAATGTGCCCCTATGCATGAATTGCCACAGCAGGAATAGACAGCATTGTGACACAAATGATCAGAAATTGTTATGCGCAAATAAACACAGACATTAACAAGTGCTTTGCTATTAGCTTATTATTTATTTCAGAAAGCCAGATACACAGAAAAATGTCAGTGTAAATAGAAGAACAGTCAGTGGTCCCAGTATTTTAGAGCTTTCTCTAAATTTCTCAGATGAGGCTTTATGTGGTGATCATACCTCTTTCAGGTGAGCCGAGCGCCTCATAGCTCCCCTCTATTCCAAATACAATGAAATACCATTCTCAGAATAATATACTTGCACTAACATTTCCCGTTGCTTGGTGTATGCATGCAATGGGAAGCATATTTTCCCATTTATCCATTTATTTTTATTTTTCAGCCTTGCTCGCCAGTGTAAACTTGAGATGTGTAGAGTGGATGGCAGCTTTGTTCTTTGGCAAAATACAATTATAAGAATGGATAAAATTAATCTATCTTTTCTGTTTCTTCTTTTGCAGTAAGATGTTCTTTCTGATTTCAGTGAATGCTCTGGCACATCTGTGTTTTTGCAACACAACACTTTATCATGAGGAAAGCTTACTTTGGATATGCAAAGCTGCTGCACTGACTCAGATACTTACACTGACATCCTCTAGTTTGTCCAGCACAAAAGCTTCAATTATACTTTTTGTTGCGCTGCTGAAACTGACAGCTGGCGGTTTGCCCAGGAATGAAATAAACATTTCATGACCATGATACCAAAACTGCGACAGCACAGACCTGGAAAAGAGAAGACCATGTTGGTTATATGAGCAGTGCAGTTGCAATTGAATCAAATTAAAAAGCAAGTTGCATTTTCCCTGTCAATACGATTGCATTTCACAATTTTTTTCTCATCGATTCTGATGTCAAGAATTAAAGCTATAACTGACAGACCAGACAGATATAGCGATTGTCTTCTTTCCTGTATTGCTCTGTAATAGCAGCAGGTAGCAGCATGTAGTCATGAAGTCAAGTGCCACGGTTTACACATTTCCCCAGCTGAAGTCTCAGAATGCAGAATCCATTTCTTTGGATCCAGTGGTTGTAGTGTAACTGGGGCAACTAAAGCACTTTTTCTCCTCTCTCTAACTTACTATCCTCTTTACTTTCCTCACCTTCCTCCCATTGTTTTACTTGTACACCTTTGCCAGCTTCTTTCTTCACACTTCACTCCTTTTTGTGCTGCCCCTCCCTGTCCCCACTCATTCTTTTCCTTCTCCACTTAATATCTGGTTTTCCTCCTGTTCAGTCCTGCAATTTTCCTCTATTGTCATCTTTTTGCCTTCCTCCTCCTCCATTCGCACACCCCTAGTCCTACCCTTCATTGTTTTCCACTTTGTCTCCTCACCCTTCCTCTTTCTCCTGGTTATTCATGTGCCTCTAAGCCCCTTCTGCCTCATCCATATTTCCTTTACACCTCGTCTTCAGATAATCCTTTCTTCTCCTTGCCAGCACTGCCATTCTATTCATCTCCTGCTTCTGCCTTCGTTTTCTTCAGTGTCTTTACCTCTTTTTTTCTCCTTCTTCCTCCTGTCTTGATTCATTTTTAAGGACAGTCCTTCAAAAAAAACACAGCAATGACCTTATAGCCAGAGATGCCATCACTATAACAGGATGGAAATAAACAAGATGGAAAGGTTGAAAGTACTGAGCAGTGCAAGATCATTCAGAAAACTCCGCCTGGTAAAAACTGATAGGACAGAGTGAACTAATTATTATTTTATGCACACCTAATGTCAAGCTATTTAAATTATATACAGTTTCTCGCCTCCGGTTACTTCTCCATCAGGCTGCTACTCCTGCTGCTTGCTCTGTGCTGACATAGGAGTCTTGCTGCTTTTAACCAGCCTTTTCCCTGCTCCCACTGCTTGAATGTTTATGTTCTGTGGGGGCAACAAGCTGTGAAAACAGGGCCCCATTTTATAACAGCATCTTAATGCAAAGCAGAAGCAAAGGGCATCGTAATAAATTTAACATCTGCAGGAGTAATGATGAAATCTATTTTTTTAAAGGAAATCTTTACCGCTGTGCCCCAGAAAAGGCCCTATGTTGTTCTCCCATTGGTTGATTTACACATCACCATCCTTCTCTTAATCTGTGCCATTATCTCGACTTCAATGATGTGCAGCATAGCTATCACAGTGATGACTTGCCAGCACTCTAATGGACAGACATGTGTGAACACTTTGTTGAGAACACACATGCTTTTTTCCCTACTTTTTCAGCATACCCTTGAATTAAGTAGACGAGATGAGTTTTGCTCCTGTTTCATTCAGTAATACATGACTCTTTTCCTTAGTTTTCTTTACTTCCTTACTATTTCTCCTCTGTGTGCAAGTCAAGAAGTGACTGCTGAATATGAGACTACTTCATTTGTGTTTTGAGCAGCAAAACAAATTGATTGAAGCAGTGAACTACAATAATTTTGCTTTCCTATTAGTGGTGTTACAATTTCAATTCTAATTAATCAAAAGCAGGATCGTCAATTTTCCTGATACTGTGTTTTCTCTCCAACCCTGCCTACTTCGCCTACTTGTGCTATCTGCTACCTGAAGACGTCACAGCGTAGCTTACCAGTAGCCTGCAGCACAGCTTTTCTATTTAAAGAAGAATTTGAAAATGTAAATGATAGTTGTTGGGGTGTTGTGGGTTGAAAAAACGTGACGTTACTGTAAAATGGGAAGTCAAATCAAATTGTGGCTTTGGAGATTGTGACTTTCCTAGTTCCTCGGTGTGGTGAGTCAATTTGCAATTTCATTAACTTATTTAGTATTTTTTATTTACAATGGTCCTCAAACAAGAAAAATCTTACTTTTCCTTCACCTCTGAAGTTTTGCCCTATTTACCATCATTTTCCCTTCTTCTTTACATCCTCTTATTTACGTATTTCCTCATCTTTTCTTCTGCTATGCTCTTCCTTTTCCTTCTGCTCCTCCTCTGCCTTATCACGACACCATCTCTATCTTACATCTCTTCCACCTGCTCCTATCCCTTCATTTCCTAAATAACAATTTATGGAGCAGCTGCTCTACCAGGGGGGGTAAATAGAAGTGGGAACTGGGGAGGAGTTTGTGTCTGGGTGTTGTTTGCGTGCAGGTGAGAGGTTTGTGTGTGTGAAGTGTTGGGACTGTGTGTGAGAGATGGTGACAAAGCTGGGAAATGAATAAAGGATGAGAGAGCTGTTGATGCGAGCTTGTTGTTTATGTGAATGTAACCCAGCAGATGTTACAGACATGTTGCTTTTAACTACAACACCTCATGCTCCCCCCAAGACTTTTTCCTGCCCTTCCTCATCTCCATTAATTGTATTCTCTCTCAATAAGGGATTTAGTGAATAGGAGCAAAAAGCAATGTGGAAGGATGCAGTATCACAATCCCCTTTAGTCAAACCTGAACAAAGTGGGTGTGAATGAAGATAAAGATTTTCAGGGTACAGAACAAAAGCTGTAGCTCATACTACAGCAGCATATTCCTGCTATGACAGAAGATGATACATTTTTTTTCATGTGGTACGAATATTTTCATGTTTTGAGAAGTTTCATGTTATGATGTAATAACTTACTATCACTTGAAAGGGTTTTAATGTTATAATCTGATAACTTATATTGTTTCTTCTGTGTTCTCTTAATCAACAGTCTGACTAACAAACTGAAAACAGATGATAGTAGCTGAGATGACAAAGATGGTCCGATGATTTAATTTGACATTGATTTATGTGTATTTGTGTGTTTCTAACTTCAGGTGTCCAACTTATTTGCTCGTGATGAGATTGACGAGATCCTCAGTGATCTCATCCCTGTTATGAAGCGAGAGTTTCCCAGGCGACCACCGACCAATGAAAACCTGTATGAATACTTCATGTCCCGCGTTCGACATAATCTCCACGTCGTTCTGTGCTTCTCACCTGTTGGGGAAAAGTTCCGCAACAGAGCATTAAAGTTCCCAGCATTGATATCTGGTTGCACCATGGACTGGTTCAGACGGTGGCCCAAAGATGCTCTTGTTGCAGGTACATTTACATATTGATATGATCTGACAGTGGCATGTTTGTTTCCAAATATGTATATGTATGCCATTCTCCATTTACAGTGGCTGCTGTTAGTATTGCCAGTGCTGTAAAATCAGAATAAACAGGGATATTTCAATGCTCATTTATCACTGAGTCATCTTGTTAATAACGTGTCACTTGTGCTTTCTAGTTACTGAAAGTCAGAACAAAATTAAAACTTCTCAAATTATCTTTGCTAGATGAGGAAATGTCTCAGAGTGTTGTTTAGAGATGCCTTCAGACATACTATAGATTGTAATTAGCTATATGTATTTTTTAAAATTTCATATATATAATGAGTCTTAATATTTAAATTTTAAATATGCACAGTTCATTTTGTCCTGAAAAACAATCTCTTACAGTACATTTATTGTCAGCATGTCTGTTTGCTTTTAGAAAACAAACTGTAAAAGAATCAATATTTTCCAATTATTGTGCTCTGCTCTTTGCTTCTGTTGCTTAATGTCCACATTGTCAAATCAGTCAGAAGAATGACGCAGAACACAGATATTGCAGTAACACATATAACCAATAATCCATAATGTCTCATGTAATTACGTGGTCATTCCTTCTTGGAAAATAATCAATTTGAATTTCTTACAGCATGTCAGCTTATTGAGCAGTAAAGAAGCTTAAATAGATTTTGTGTTTGGGTTGTGTAACCAATTTCTTCTCTCCCCTCTATGTATTTTTCCCCACTTAATTCTGCTGTTTCTCATTCTTCCTCCTCCATCTTTCTGTCCTTCAGTTTCAGAGCACTTCTTGTCAGTCTATGACATCGACTGCTCACCCCAGGTTAAAAGTGAAGTAGTCCAGTGCATGGGTTCCTTTCAGGATGGCGTGGCAGAGAAGTGTGTGGACTACTTCCAGAGGTGCAGTATTTTATTTTGCCGACTGCCTCTCTGTGTCAGCAATATGCCCTTGAGCAAAATCAACATATTATTCTAGTTATGTTAGACAGTGTGAGAAATATTTGTGGTCAGTGGCCTATAACCACTTAGCCTCCAGTGTGTTTCTTTAAATATAGCAGAAATTCTAGGCCCATATGGAAAAGTTTAAGGTTAAAATATTATACAAATAATGAAATGATCCTGATGTCATCTAATTTGAATTCAGATACCGACGGTCCACTCACGTCACACCCAAGTCCTACCTGTCCTTCATTCAAGGCTACAAGACTATCTATAAGGAGAAGAGGTCTGAAGTCCAGACCCTGGCCAACAGGTAAACACATGTTAGGGATTAGATAAAATATTTGATATAGGTGTACTTACAGTGCTAGGATTTTATAACCTTTGTAAGATGGCTTTAATTCCATTTTAGAGCCAATAACTGAACTACTGAATATACAGCATATTGTCTACAACTTATGATTACTTAGGGTTGGTTTAAAACTTGTTTTCTAAATGATACTAGGTTAATAAATTTGCTGAATCTTAAATCTGTTGTTTAGTCTTTATTTTACCTTGAGTGGCTACTCATTAGTAATGAATTAATAAATAGGTGTGATTAGTGCATTTCCTGAAGAATAATAGCCCTTTTCACAGGTATACTCTTGAAAGAACTGTGTCACAGATTGAACCCTTTCTTAGTCAATAGTTATCGACTGCCTAATGTCGCCAACACTGATGGATGCTCAGGATGAATCCTAATAAAGTAAGCTGTCATCCAAGAGCCCAGTCCTGAACCATCATTTTGTGAAAATACAACATAAAAAGACATCACACATCTTGGAGCGTAACATTTCTGTGCTCCTTTTTTTCTTGATTTTGAGCCATGTCTGCTTATCAGTCCCCAGGCCTCCAAAGAGTTATTGGCGCCTGTTGAAGGACATTTCGAATTTTGATCAGACACATGGTACAAGGATGAAAAGCTGTTTTGCTGTTAAATAATGTGCAAGCAGTTCACCACCTGGCACCTAGTGGACTACAAATGATGTCAGTGCCATGTCATTCATCTTGATATAGATGTAGATATTTACAACAAACAGGGCCCCAGGTGTAGATGTGCAGATGCCTTTCAATAGGCTACCACACAAGAGCAAGGTGCACACCGTATGCTGGAATTGCATTTGGTTTCACTGCTTGTGTTTAATAAATCTCTCGTTTAGGATGAATACTGGTCTCCAGAAGCTGAAGGAGGCATCAGAGTCTGTAGCAGCACTCAGCAAAGAGCTGGAGGTGAAAGAGAAGGAGCTACAGGTTGCCAATGACAAGGCTGATATGGTAGGTTTCAGGCAGGAGAGTTTTTTTTCTCTGTGTCTTTAGGATCAGAAAGTGTCTGTAAAGATACGTACTCTATGCTTTACAGTATTTTGCTTTTTCATTTGTATGACCTTTCAAATTGAACAAATCAACTTGATATTTTGGATTGAAACAGCAGCCTGTATGTGTGTTTTAGTGTGTTTGTGTATGTGCAGGTACATATGGATATGGATGAATAGCAGTGAAATTAATGGTGCTAACAAAGTAAATGTGAAGTTTATTTATTTATTTGCATTTGTGATTTGTTCAGGGTTCTTACAAAGTCTTCAAAGTTTTGAAATTGCTCAATTGTAACCCTTATTTTTTCAAGTTTAGGAATATATTTAGTGTCAAAAATCTTTTAATATTTTAAATGAAATGATTTCTTCATCATATTTGTTTGTGTCCTGGAATGGAAATTAGCGAGTATTGAATAATCATAATAAAAACATACAATCAAAGTTAAAACAAACAACTGGTAAAATCAGAAAAGAGACAATATACACTGATTGCTGTGAGTGTAAATGAAATCCTAATAATTTATCATTCATGATTGCATTTAGATGGAATGATAAAAGCTTTTAGAGTATGAAAAGTTTTGGTTTAGATATATAAAAAAACAAAACAAAACAAAAAAAAAAACCAAGATAACATTTGAGATTGCACTGACTCATGGCCATGTTCACTTTTTGTGCTCACACCCAGGTGTTGAAAGAGGTGACAGTAAAAGCTCAAGCAGCAGAGCGAGTGAAGGTGGAGGTGCAGAAGGTGAAGGACAAGGCCCAGGCTATTGTAGACAGCATCTCAGCTGACAAGGCCATCGCTGAGGAGAAACTTGAAGCTGCCCGGCCAGCTCTTCAAGAGGCAGAGGCCGCGCTGCAGGTATGAAACAGAAATGTTGAAAATATGGTCCCCCGGTGGACAGATCTGAGTCCAAACTTGTTTTGTAAATAAAGCCATTAATCCAAGAAGGATGAACCCACAGAAAGTATTTCAGACAGTTTTATATTGATTGCTGTAACTCTCTATACTTTGGTTCAGCTAAACTTTATGTTACCTTCAGCTGGTCCACAATGCTGCTATTAACTACTGGTTGCTTTTTCTATTAAGCAAAGTTATATGGTGACAGGTGACAGAGAGTTATAAGTCGCTGCATCAAGAGGGCTCTCTGTCCTTATAAACGATTTTCCCAGTCCATTGATATCTTTAAAATATACATGCTGGTGAGAGTTTGACTTTGGATGAATGGTCTGATTTTCTGCTTCATATATTTTTATCTCTGTCCCTCACAATAATGTATAACACTTTGGATCAGCTTTGATTCAAGTTGACTTGGCAGAGGCAAGATTTCAGGTCCAGAAGATTTTTGGTTGTAGTATATGATGTGGTCTGCTCAAAATACATATGCGTCAAATATGGAAAGACTTGTCAGTGTGGGAAGGATGATTTGAATACTAACACTGGATCTAAAATAATTGGGATATATGAACTTCATTTATTGAAACAAATACAGATTTTTATTAGTGCATGCTCTTTAATGACACATATGTGCTGAATCACTGAGAAAGTTCATGTCTTTTTGAATTTTTATTTTATTTAAAATATATTAACCATACACAGAATAGATGAATTCCTACAAACAGAATGAATATAGAATTTTTATGGTTGTATTTTCATGTTCCTCTTCTACTGACAATTTCTTTCAAGCTTGCTGTATCACACAGTGCTGCTCCTCATGACATCCCCTGCAGTAGCCTGTATACCTTTTGTCCAAGCATGAGTTTGCCCAAAAGATAGCCTGAGGCTTAAGAATTGTCAGTAAACTGTGCGTTGGTGCAGTTTATTGTGCTCTTTTGTGTGGCATAATATCTCCCACACCAATATTTTTCTTGCTCCCTCACTTTGTGCTGCCTCAGGGTGCCACTTATAGCACTTTGTGACGTGCTGTGTGTAGCAGCATGCAGGTTTTGCCTACAGCCTTCTCACCGTGTTTCGTCTAAAGTTAGAGCATGGTGCTCTGGAGCCTTGAGCTGCATTGTAATTAAAGCTGTTCTCCTGGGTAGAGAGTTGCATACAGATCTCCTATGGCAGGTCCCTGATTAGAAATTTTCATCTCACTGCTGTGGATGAAAATTTTATATTTCCAAAAAGAAGCCCTTGGGCAGTCCATCTGGACTGATGATCATATGTTTTGATCGGGGTTTTTTTAAAAGGTCTAGCATGTACCATTTATGGGGATTTATGGTAGAATATGGCAGAGATGAAATATAATATGTATGTATATATGTAATAAGTATGCTTTCATTAGTGTATGATCACCTGTCAATAAGAATTGCAGTGTTTCATTACAATGAGCCATTTATATCTACAGAGGGTGTGGGTCCTTTGGCATTTTATGCAAGTTTCGCAGCCACTGTAGGTGCTCCTACATCTTGTGTCACCCTCCCCTTCCAAGTATGTAGGAAAACCTACAGTGGCCATCTGAACTTGAATTTAACTCAAAGACTTCCACTTACCTTAGCCTGTCTGTTTTATCACAGTAGTCCCCAACCTTCTATCTAATGTACCCCAACAATACCACTCCTTACATATTAACCAGAACATTAACACTGTTAGTTATATAGTTAGTTGATCTCGCATTTGTAATAGTACCACAGAAGAAGCTGAATATTTCAACCACTTACCCATTATTTTAGCTATTTCAACTATTTGTCCATCCATACTCCTGTTTCAACCATTTATACATTACCATTAGCAAACTAAGTTAACATGTTTCAACTTCTTTGCAAGCTTGTTAACTAACTTCATTTGCAACACATGGTTAGCTGCCTCAATATGTTGATATACAGGGTGTCCATAAGTCTCTTTACAATTTAACAAATTTATTACAAAAGAAAATGAATTGACAAATCTGTGGAAATTATTACAAAATGAAAAGTAGATACTGATGTTTTTTTTGCCTCATTTAATACACCTCTATATGCGCACCATTAGTTGCATGAAGCACATGATGACGGTACTCGATTTCTCGCCATGTTCGCTGTAGCACAGCCTCATCAATGGTGGCAATGGCATCAGTGATCTTTTGCTTCATGTGTGAAGCATGAATGTGATTAAAAACTTTGATAACCACTGAGTACATAGAACAAATCTGATTAACATATCTCATCAATTGCTTTTATAATAATTTTTTAAAATTGTAAAGAGACTTTGTGGACACCCTGTATATTTTATTTTTTTAATCAATCCATATTTTCTATTTTCCCCTAAGGTACATGTACCCCTGGTTGGGAATCACTGTCCTTTTGGATTTAGGATGAATATGGTGCCTTTTGGATTGCTGTCAATCAGTGTCTTTATTTATTGATTGTACGAAGATGGTATTAGGTTTAAACATTGTAGATCCAGTTTTGACTTGTCTAAAGGGCCGTGTAAAATACATCACGAGAATAGAAATGCCATGAGATGAGTTCAGAGACCAAACATTAATGCTGTTGCATGATGTAGTACACAGTATAAAAGTCATCAGCAAGACATTGGGGAATAGATCTAGAAATTAGCAATGTGCTGCTGAGAGCATTCTGGTATTAATAGTGGCCTTGATGCAGTGGAACCTGCACAAAGCCGATTGGTTATTCGTACCTACAATAACGCAAATGTATTTTTATTTTAACATACCTAGGAATAGGTACAAGTAAAATGAAAAGCTAAATTGAAATAGTGCATTAGAAGTTACCCAATGGAGACATTTTCATAAAAGGTAGTTGGGTGGAGAAGAGAGGAGAGACGAGGAGTCTGTGAAAGTAGAAGCAGAAGATAAACCAGACTGTATGCCGTCTGACTCTCTAGTGGGAGATTCACACTACACTTGGGCTGATAAAACAGAGTAGAAATGGAGCAAGGAGGAACGAGCAGAATCAAGGAAATGGAGCAGGGAAGGGAAAGCAGAAAAGAGGAAAGTGCAAGAAAGAGAGGAGATGAGATGAGCGGGCAGGGGGCCTTATGAAGCCACCGAACAACTCTCACTGGGACGTTTTCTTTACTCTCCCTGCTGTCTCTCATTTTAATCAGTCCCTTGATGTAATTCTCTACTCCTCGCTGCAGAACTACTCTCCTTTAGTTGGACTTTACACTTACAGTCATCATGCTTTCTTTGCTTCCTGCTATCTATCCTCGTCAGTGCCTCTGGTTGTGTCCTCTGCACACTTCTCTGTTTTATATCCTCAAAATGCAGCTTTGTGTACAAGTTCCTTTTATGTGTCATGTAATAAAAATACGTAATGAAAAATAAATTACTTTATTCTTTGTTCTCAGTTAATTGTCTCTCCACTCACTGTATGTGTACATATGCATGCCCACAATCCTCTTTCTCTATTTATCTCTCTTCCCCCTCCTCTCATGTGTGTAGACCAGCACAAAGAGTAATTACAATGTAAAACTAAGTGCTATATGACAACTCAGCACTTTAAGTGGCATCCTAACAACTGGTTTACTTTGAAAGAATAAATATAGATACATAAGGAAGGCTAATTACTTTCCTCAGGCTCCAAAATGCACTTAAAACCATGACTAATGTTCACCCAAGTTGTCCTTATTTTCAGTTCACATAAACATTTGGATATGGTCCAAATTCTTCTTTTCTCTGTACTCAATCAGACAATCAAGCCATCAGACATCGCCACCGTACGAACACTCGGTCGCCCGCCTCACCTCATCATGCGGATCATGGACTGCGTGCTGCTGCTCTTCCAGAGGCGGGTTAACATGGTGAAGATCGACCCAGAGAAGAACTGCAACACGCCCTCCTGGCAGGAGTCTTTAAAACTCATGACAGCTGGAAACTTCCTGGGCAGCCTGCAGGTACACTTGTACTCTCTCTTGTCACTCAACATCTCTACCAGGTCTTTTATCTCACTTTTTTATCTTACCTTATGCAGCCTGTACCTTGCGTTGTATTATCCTTTATCTTTTTGCTTCCTTGCCCTTTTCTGTCTGTCTTTACCTGTTATCCACTCCCATACAGTCTTTTTTCCCTCTCATCTGTGCTGTTTTCCTCATACATTCATCTATCCCTCATTTCTGCATCTGAGCTGCTCTACCTTGCCTGTTTCCTATGTTTCCCTTTACTGTGTCTCCCACACCACATGTATTTCTCTCATTTCCTCTGTAGCTTTCACTACCTGCTCCACTTTCTGTCTTTGATTTCTTCTGACAACACAGCTGTACGTATCATTTTTATCTTACTTTTCTTGAAATTGATATAGTTTTACATTCATTGTTTTTAAGTAACAGATGTTGAACACTTTTTTTATGAGTTACATGTGTGGTAAATATGTATATTGTTTGTGTACTGACTGAAATAAATCTTTTGTTCACTGAAATCAGCCCCTCTCACTGTGCCTCTCCTTTCCACTTCTTCAACCTCTTTCTCAATCCTTCCCTCGCAGCAATTCCCCAAAGACACCATTAATGAGGAGATGGTGGAGCTGCTGCAGCCTTATTTTGACATGCCCGACTACAACATTGAAACAGCCAAGAGGGTGTGTGGCAATGTGGCAGGCCTTGCATCCTGGACAAAAGCTATGGCCTCCTTCTTCTCAATCAACAAGGAGGTTTTACCCTTGAAGGTAACATACTGTGAAGTACACTGGTTCCTTTGTGCAGCAGAAAAGTGAAAAAGCAGTTTGTTGACAGTCTATGACACTAAAAATAGAATATCAGTCACGTGAGGTTCTACTTTGGTTGAGTTCAAGTCTGACTTTTAATTTCCCCTTACAAACATAAACACTGTGATGCATCTGTCCAGCAAACAGATATAGCAGCAGCACACACACACTTACACACACGCTCCCTGGGCAAAGTCCATGGCCTCCCACTCTCCCACTCTGTTAAATAAGGGACACTTATGGTGGAGGAAAGCGGTTGTTTTTCTGCAGAAAAGCCCCAGGCTACAGAAACGGCACAAACTGTCTCTGATATGAAAAGGATTTATTCATATTCCCACATTTTGGCAGCAACAATTTGCTGATGGTGTAGGAAATAGAAGCCCTGAAAAAATTCAGACAGGCAGACAGAGAATTGGATTTTTATCCATTGATCATGAGCATACAAAAATAAAAATGGTAGAATTGGGTGCATCTTCAGTAAAGCTCTGAGGGCCTATTTATAATTTAATTTCAGTTAATTTAATTTTAGTACAAACCCTAAAGTGGATCTCCTCAAGCAGACAGCCTGTTCATGAAACTCACTGTACCAGTCACAGAGTAGAGTTCTGAGTGGGATAAAGACCATATCCAAAAGAAGATTTTTTTTTTTAATTTGGCAATTTAAATCATCTCTTATGGGGTGAAATGAGAGTTTGGTTGATTTGTGTGAGTGAACATCAGAGGAGTTATTTTAAGATCATAACTTACTCATCTTTATCTAACACTTTGATCAATTTTTGTATCTTCATTGGAATGTATGTTTTCTTGTAAAAGATAACATCTACAAAGTTATACCAATGTTAAAAAAACATTAAATAAGGGAACTTTTAAGATTCTTCTGATTCTGCTTTTAAAACAAAATGAATTATATATACTGACTTTATCCAGTAATGACAGTGTTTATTTTTTCAATAACAATTAATTCCATACACACAGCAGAAAAGTGCAGAACTGAATACTCTATACACAAAATCCTTGATTAATAAGGGCCATTCACACAGATACACAGACACACATCTGCCTACTAAATCCAGTAATATCATGCAAATGTCCAAATCCCTTTTTTCTTTAGTTTTTCTTCCTCCCAGTGCTGTATGTGGATTTTAGATGCGTACGAATCATTTAAAAGCTTCAGCTCGCAGAATGCATTTGAGGGCCATCCACACCAACTAAAACTAACTATAGTGACTAGAAGTGTGCACCAAAATCTAATCACTTCATCCTTGAGTCCAAGTGGTCATTTGTGCAAAACTTTTAAGAAATTCCCTCAAGATGTTCATGAGATGCCATGTGCACAGGAATGAGATGACCTCAAAACATAATGCCTGTGGTGATATTAAAAAAAAAAAAAGTTTATCAGTGTTTCAAAATGTCTGAATCACAGAGGTCCTTCAGCAGACAGTCATGAATGCACACACAAAAAAGCAGACTAGCTCTGGACAAGATGCATATCCACTAATCATGCACACATATGTCACTCAATCGCTCAGGGACGCACATAGACACGCACATACATGCACACGGATGTGATCGTATGATCCCCTGGTGGGAATAATAACAAATAAATATATCATTTTAAAATTTGTTCTCAAGTGAATGGTGGAGTTCACACCACAACTATAACAGTGACAGTGGTATCATCACTTTCAGAGAATTTTAATGCACAATAGAAACCAAACCTAATTTACAGGTTACATCCTCCAACTCAGTGATTCCAAAGTACACATTAAAGAGCATAATTACCTGAGACATAGTGCCAAGTGGTGTTTGGCACTGATGGAGTCACATTTTGCTCCTTCTTGATGTCCTCTTTGACAATCACCAAGGGCCAGTATTTCAACACTTCATCTAGAGCAGAATGATCCAGATTTTATAATTCCTTTCTTTGCTATCACAGACAAAACCGATCTTGTAGTTTTTGTTATTAAGGAAAACTCAAATCTAATGATTCTGATCCAGAAAGCACAACATCAGGATTACAGAATCTAGATTTGCAGTCTTTAGATAGGCCTCCATCTGTTGTTTAAGGCAAAATTTCATTAAATTGCAGAATTTGCTAGAGCTAGATATGTATCTGTGGTTTAAATATCATTGTATTTATTCAGAAATTTAATGTACAGTTACTCTTGTTGTTATTATTATGTTTCGATACAAGTTGCATGCTACCTGTGGGTTGTTCAAGCAATCAGTGTTTTTTCAACACCCCATTTAGCACTCAAATGTTTTTCTAGTTCTTCCAAGAATGATAAAATATGTAACATGTGTCTTACATGTCTCCACATCCACCTTGAATCCATGCTTAATCCACCCTTCCAGTGGGATCAGGATTATCCTGATTTTAGCATCAAAACTATCCTGATCTGCACCTGCATCTGGGTTTTGAAATACCCCAAAACATGTGATGTGGTTCTGGGTAGGGTTGGCTTACCAAATACACATCCTAGTCTTGTCGGCTCAGGATCACATATCCTAGTTTTGAAATTCCAAATTTTGAGATTTAATCCTACCCAGATAATTCTGGAATCTCTTGGATTATAAACAGAACTCCTCCTGCACAGCCAGTATTAGCGATCAAGTACTGGTAAGTCGGAGGAACATGGTTAGGTTAGGTTTTTGCCTGTATCTTCTTCAGATTTACTCAGCTGACTTTTGTATTGTTACCTCACTTTTGGAATATTTTTACTAAAACTTTGCCTGATGATCACCTCTGGTTGCCCTTCTGTTTCTGTGTTGTTCTTTTTTTACACTATTTCCTTCCCCCCTTGTTACCAGGTTTCATTTTTCTGCTTATTTTGCTCTTGCCACATCTCATTTTCTCCATCTTGTCTGCCTCACCTGTATGCCTCTGGTGACCTCTGGTTTGTTTTTCAAATCACACATCTCTCTCCCTTCCTAGTTTCCCTTATCTCCCTTCTCATTCCCTCATTTTCTCTGTCTCTCTCTGTGTTTTGCACATATTCTGTTTTTCTCTTACTCTGTACAACCTCCATGAGAACTCCCAGCCTCTACTCTTTGATCCTGACCTTTTGCTTTAGCGTGGAGCAAATTGATTTTCTGGTTTCCAGCTCAGTGGTGGCTTCCCTTTAAGCTGGCCAGCCAGGCACAGATGCAGTTGAACAGACAGACAGACAGACAGGGTGGCAGAAAGACAGGCAGGAATGGTCCTCTCAGATGTCAATAAATATTAAATGAATGCTCCAGACCTCCTCTTCCCCAGGCCACCAAAACACACTCAGATGCATGCACACTTACAGACAAAACTTTTCTGTAAATCTCCGTCTCTAACCCTCTTGCAATGCTTTCTCCATAGCACGAGCTCTACCCAGAAAATATTCTCTCTGCTTTTCCTCTGTCGCCCTCAGTCTCCCTTGCCCTTCTTGTCACCCCTCAGTTCCTGTTTATCTTGAGTTTCTCTCCGTCTCCCTCATTTTCTCTTGCAGATTTCTATTCTTGCATCTCCAGCTTGCATCTGCACCTGTAAAATATCTAAAGTCTCATTATTAAGATTTACCTCCCACTGTTTCACCCCCGTACTTGCTTGTTTTATGCTGTCTTGCATGACCTGAGCCAAAACATGTTCCTAACCATTTTTAAATGATTTAATCTCTTCTGTTTTTCATGGTGAGTTTCATACAAAAAGTTTTTTGCTCTCCAAATAGGGAAAACTCTCCTCATTCTTCCCCTTCAATAAAACACTCACTTCTACCACCTTTCCTGTAGTTTTTGCCAAATCCTCCCTGCCTTCACCTCATCTGGTTTGTCTTTTCTATTACCTTTCTCTTTCTTAGCCCTGTAGGCTTTTTATGTGCAATAAAGGCATCACAGATCCCTTTATCTGTCTCCCTTTCTTTGTCTCTTTTTTTAGGCTAACTTGGCAGTGCAGCAGAATCGTCTGGCCATAGCTAATGTGGACCTTCAGAAGGCTCAGGCTGAGCTGGATGCCAAGCAGGCAGAGCTGGATGTGGTACAGGCGGAATACGAGAAGGCCATGATGGAGAAACAGGTCAGTAGCTTTACCTACTTCCTTTAATTTGAAATACAGTTACAATTCAGCTAACCACACAAAAAAGGAGGAGTGTGTGCTGAAAAGACATCTAAAACAACAATTATATGATGCAATGTGAAGCAGATGTTTGAGACTAGGAGATTCATACCATTTGTGTCTTTTATTTGAACAATCTGACAAATAATTGAGACATGAGCTGCCTTACACAAAGTGGTGACATGTTGGTGACTTTCTCTCTTTCAAGACTAATTCATGAACATAGATAACATTATACAGTTTGACATCTTGTGTTAGTCTGTTCCACTGAAGCCTGTAATATAGTGAGGAATTACAACATCAATTCTGCTTAGCTGACTTTTAATAGCACATGACATTGTACTACTTAGTCTGAATTCAAACTGGCAATCCCATTTTAATCCCTAATTAACTTGCTCTTCTGTATGATGGTTTGAATTCATATGGCTGACATACATAGCCATCTTTGTGCTTTATTGATTCAATTCACATTTTCCTGGAACAATGAGATTTCATTCCCTACCTCAGCTCATGTCTGTCCTTTCACAGCAGCAGTACATTTCAGTTCTGGACTGATATGGATTTTTCAGTTGCTGATGTTAAAACAAAGGGAAAGTCCTTTATAATTACATCATTTCATGCACTCTACAATCTAACATACAATGTTATCTTTGCCAGTAACATCAGTGTTAGGTGGATTTTTTATTAATTCACGAAACAGAAAAATACATTGGGTTTTGTTGTAGATTTCAGAATATGACTGGTATTTAAGGGAGAGCAAGGTACAGTACAGCATAAGAGATGTCATTCAACTGCATTATTGTATATGTTATCACATAAAATATATTAAACATTCACCTACTCTAACGTTTTAGAGTAGATTTGCTGTCATTTAGGATGGGAAAAATGCATTAACATTGAACATTTGGGCAAATGTTTATAGCAGGTTGTCTCCAAGTTACAGGGCTTCAAACTAGCTTTTTCACCACCTTCCCAGTACTCACATGGGGCAGCACAGACGTTGTTCCACAGCAGTCACACTGATGAGGCTGCCTGCAAAAGTGTCTGCAGCCATCTTCTTTCTCCTTGTGAGCTCAAGTATTGCCCAATGCCAGTTATCTCAAAATGCTAGATAACTGGCTAGATAGCTGCCTACTACAAGGAGTTTTTAACAGGTTAAGAAACAGTCGCAATTTATTTTTGAAGTCTTGATATGAGCTACATAAACAAACGAGACCATCCACATGAAGATCAGCTATTTCTATATAGTTATTATATATATAATTCTTATTATTATATTATATAGTTATAGCCTGCCACCAGGTTGGATCCCCCTTGAAATCAGATGAAATGAACCTGCATTTGCATTTTCCCATGCAGTGTTACAATGTTTAGTAGTTTTGCCTGCTTTTTTTATTCAGATTTTATTTTTGACATTTTATTTTGTGGTTATTGTGATGGAAACACTGCCACACTTGGGACCTCCAAAATTAACATGATATAAAAGTTTCTTGTAGTAGCCTTAAGCCTAAATTATGTCTGTAATTAGTATCCTTACCTGTACCTATTTATTAAAATAGATAATTTCCTAAAGTTGTGCTCTGTCACCTAATAAGATTTGTAATCAGGTTGTGCTTCTTGAAAGTAGGGCAGAAAAGTTTCGCCAAGCTACTTTAACATCATCCTTATCATATTATAGTATTTTCCAGTATTTTATCAAATGAGCTGCCCTTTGTTAAAATATATGATGAGCCTATGAACTGGAATTACAAAAGTGCACTGTCTTTCACTGTCTAAATGCAGCCTGAAGGCCTGTAATAACTAAAATGGAAAATTACTCAACCTGAGTTATGCCACCAGTAAATAAAAAATAAAATAAAGTAAAAGTAAATAAAACACCAGTGGTAGACTGTTAATTTTGAGTGCAGTTTGTGTGAGTCTGTTTGCTGTGTGTGTGTGTGTGTTTCATTGTCAGTACTCTGTGTTTTGTGATAAATGACAGCATGTAAATGGAACAGTATGTGCATCCACACATGCTGATTAGGAAATCTGGACAGCCCAAGTTGACTCTTTTTATAATTTTGTGATTAAGACACAGAGCTGTTCATCTCCAGGGGCCAAAAGCAAGATTGAAGGGCTCACTGCAGGAGTGTACAAGGCTCAGGCAATTGCTGTTGACTTAGATATGCTTCTTAATTAAGAGAATGCCTATACCAGACAGTCTTTTTTTCTTTTTTTGATGAAACAGACGTTATTGCTTCTGGGCAAACAACCTCATTATTGCCTGTGAGTAGCTGATAAAAAGATAATTGTGTTTAAGGCACTGTTGACCTCTTACTATGTATTTTAAAAAGAAAAGCTACTTTACGCAGTTAGATAGTTATAGCAGACAGATAGATAGTTAGATGGAATAAACATACTGACAAGAAAGTGTAAAAATCCGTCCATCCATCCATGCATCCAACCATTTTCCCTATTATCATATGTCTAGGGCTGCAGGAGTCAGGAGCCTATGAAACCTAATCCAGCATGAAGTTGTCCTCTCCAGTAAATTTTTAAAAAATAAATTATGTAACTGAATATTTCTGTCGAAGTAAACTTCACTTTTGAAATAAATCACATAAACACAACACATTTGGAAGGCTTTGTTTATGTACCCGCTGTCTATCCTTCTAAGTGGTATGAACGACATACACCACTTTTGTCTTATGAAAACAAGCACTGCAGTGCCAGGCCAGTCAGTACATGTAGTGTACATCTGTGGCAAACATTTTATCACAGGTTTTTTAATGATGTGTGCAGATTGTGCAGATAATTCCAGTTGTAATGTGATCCCCTAAGTTCTAATGAGATCTGCCCCTGTGCATTTAAGTACATTTGTCATCAGCTTTATACCAGTGATCCTATGTTGAGTCCTATTGTATAGGGGTTACTCATATAAACATACTTGAGATTGGTATAAATACACACATACGTATAGAGAATAAATAGCTGAATGAGAGCTGGAAGGACAGACAGGGAGGACAAAGACATATCAACCTACTGACCTGTTTTACTGCCCTCCCTACCCATCAGACGCTGCTGGAGGATGCTGAGCGCTGCAGACACAAGATGCAGACGGCGTCTAGTCTCATCAGTGGTCTGGCTGGCGAGAAGGAGAGATGGACAGAGCAGAGCAAAGAGTTTGCTGCCCAAACCAAACGCCTTGTCGGTGGGTTTCAAAGCATGCTTTAAAGCATGACTGTTCAGCATAACATGGCATAAATGCCTCTGCAATGTAAAAATAATCATTTGCTGTCTCATGAATAACAGTGATTTGTTTGTGTGATTTGTGTAAGATTTCTGGTGGATGACAACATAAAATAAACAGCTCCTGCATCCTAAATGCATAATTCCATTAGCAAACAAATAGCAACAATCTGGTCACTATGTTTTTTTATTTTACATTAAATTCCTAATGTACTGCTAACAAAGTAGCAATTCTCCACTACTTGTTAAGATTTTTTACTTTTTATTGCTAACATAACCTCCCACATCACGGGCTGTTTTCTGATTGTACTGGCATTACTCTTCCAGACTTTTTGCATGTAATTACCAATAACATCTTTGCCTTCTTGTTCCAGGTGATGTTCTTCTGGCCACAGCATTCCTCTCTTACTCCGGCCCGTTCAACCAGGAGTTTCGTAATCTTCTGTTGAGTGACTGGCAGCGGGAGTTGAAGCAACGCCGCATCCCATTTGGCAACAACCTCAATCTGACCGAACTGCTCATTGATGCACCCACTGTTAGCGAGTGGAACCTACAGGTCAGTGAACTATTTAGATAACTAGTGGCTTAAAAATCAGCTGTTGTAGCACATATTGATTCAGTGTATACATGTGATATTTCTATACTTTATGTTGTTTACCCCATTTCTAAGATAGGTACTTGGTAGACAGGGTTTGCCTATTCTTTTTCACAACAGCCAGATAATCAGTGTTTCTATATGTATATATATATTGATCTCACAAAACAAATAAAACCTCATCATTCACCATAAACATCTACTTGGAGAATTTAATAAATGTCACCGTTTCTCTGTGAAACATAGTGTACCTTCAAGTTGTGTCTGTCAAGTTGTGTTTTCTGTGAAGATTTCATATAGCAGTTCTTGGCTGTAGTTATTTAATTTTTAATAACTGACATACTTCTTTGCATCATATATCTATTTATCATTTAAAGGTTTGCTGCTGTTAAATAAAATACTGGATGATAGTGAAACTTAATTGGTTAATTAAGTAGAATATTTGAAATAATGAATAATAAAAAAACCAGACTTAAATTATTTAGCTGACATTTATTTATACATCATTTACATACATCGTTTATTTTATTTAAACATCAGTATTGAGTCTTAACTGTTTGTCTTCCATCTTACAGGGGCTTCCCAATGATGACTTGTCCATTCAGAATGGCATCATTGTCACCAAAGCTGCTCGCTTCCCCCTCCTCGTTGACCCCCAGACTCAGGGAAAAATCTGGATCAAGAACAAAGAGGCCAGGAATGAGCTGCAGGTTTGGGATTTTTTTCACCTGCGCCTCTGCTTTAAAACGTGATATTTTGTTATCAAAGAAGCAGCTCTCATCAGACTCAGTGAGCCATTACACATGCAGTATGCTTGTACCATGATCTAATGATGCTGGTGGTTGGCTGTCCAACACTACGTTACACCCACAGACAGGGATTCTCACACTATTTTCTCAGTGCTACTTCCACTATGTCACACTACTACAACCACTATTACAATTACTACTATTACTATTACAACTACTAATTATTCTTATTGTTATTGTTATTTTCATTTTTATTCTTCTTTTTATTCTTATGCATATTTTTATTTTTGTTCTTCTTATTCTTATGCTTATTCTTTTTTATTCTTAATCTTTTCCATTAGTTTCTTCATTTTAGCCCCGTTATACAGGTTCAGTTCAGGAATGGTATCAAAGTAAGACGTAATGTATCTGTACTGCTATAAAACATTTTTTAATGATAACAGCCCTCTTTTGAAGCACCACATGCAATGTCTTTTCCTTTCACATCTCCTGTAACAGTTTTTTTGATGAGAGATTTAGATTTTTATCAATCTCTAAAATCTTAACATTGCTTGGAATTGAATTGCTTGTTCGTCTTCTGCAATATACTTTTTCCCCCTCAAATCTTTTTCATTTGTCTGACATGCTATTCTTTTTGCACCGGGCCTTGAAAGAGAACTGCAGAGTTTTGCAGCTATAATAAGACCAGCCAAGGTCACTGGCCCTGTTAGGGGCAATCTCTGAGCCGAGTGAATGCATTCTGCAATCCCATTATGAGTGTCCTGAAGACACATTTCCCGAAGCCGTGGGTTTAAACACTTTTCACAAGTGACCTCATCAAATCAGCGGTATTTATTTTGATAAGGTTTTCTAAAAATGGCTCATCTTAAAAAGCAATGTGTCATTAGTTTGACTGGTCACATTTCACAGACAGACCTTGGCCTTTGTAGTTTGGTAGGGAGAACTCAAACGTGTGTCTCCTTCATTTGACTGAATCAGATGTTTCTCACTGTCTGTTGTATAAATTTGCTCATCAGTCTGTTGGAAACAATGTGATTGCTGCTGGGGTCACTTTGTAAGGTGATGGCTTGCCCCCATTAAGACCATATTCTTATGAAAATATAATAAACTTGTTCAATATGGAAGTAAAGGGAAATGCACAATTATAAATGCATTACATGTTTATGTCACACAGTTACCATTTTTTATATGCATGTATTAATAAAGGTTCTATATTCTAATCCCAGATCACCTCACTGAACCATAAGTACTTCAAGAATCACCTAGAAGACAGTTTGTCTCTTGGGCGCCCCCTTTTGATCGAGGATGTAGGAGAGGAGCTGGACCCCGCACTTGACAACATCCTCGAGAAAAACTTCATTAAAACTGGCTCCACTTATAAGGTAACGTAGCAGAAACAATCCTCCTGTTACTTCGGTTAGAAGAGTGTGAACTGGGCAGGTGTGTTCTGAGCGCAGGTGGGAGGCATGATGGGACTTGGCCAGGTCCCACTTGCCACACCAACTGTCACAACTGTACTACCACAGGTTGATTAGTGCAGAGAGGGGAAAACAAGCCCAGTCATTGACACTGCACAACATGGGTTGTGCTGACTGGAGATGGAGAGGGTCTTTGATTTTTTCCAGCTGTGCCAGCTGGAGCATCAGACCCAAATCATGTTAATTGTCTTGGGACAGATTATAGTGTGCTCAGTGAGGCATCACAGAGAGTATTTTATTATGCCGAGTGTAAAGGTGACTCCTTTCTGGTTCTCTGTGTGTGGCAAAATGGATTTATTTATATACTTTTATTTTGTTCTTTATGGTAATATAGAAGTTGAACGTCACCAACGCTTGAAAAGGCATTAGATTGCAAATAGAAAATTTGGTCCTTTTTAAATCTTTTGAATTTGCATTCTGAAGGAGCACCACTAAAATCCTTTTTAACAACAGAGAGCTGTGTTCCAAATCACATACTTTTTCTTTTTACTCTTAGAACGTACTGCAGCTGGCCTTACAAAGTACATAGTGTTGGATACCAGTGGTGGACAGTAAAGAAGTACATTTACTTGAGTACTGTACTTAAGTACAAATTAAGTACTGTACTTTACTTGAGTATTTGTTTTTTTGGAAACTTATGACTGTCTCTCCACTACATTTCAAAGACAAATATTGTACTTTTGACTCCACTACATTTCTAGGAAGGTTGTCATTACTTTTAGTCTAAGCACAGCTTCGAAGTCAGCTGTTGCTGTTTTTTCAATTCTAAAATGCAGTTGACCACACACTGTGTTCCTCACAGAAGGAAACCAATCACAGTACCCACTCTCAGCTGGGATTGATGTAAAAGCAGAGATATGTCAGCCAGGCACACTCTGTAACAAGCGCAAACAAGCTCTCCCTCTTTCATTCAGACAAAACTCAGTAATTGTGATGGCAGGAGAGAGACAAAATTAAATCTCAAGATGTTATTACAATCAGAAAAATAGAAATAATTCCAGGTAGACTTTTAATGTTTGATTGTTTTTTATCAGGGTGAAAAATACCACACAATTAACGTATGTACTGCTCCTGAAGATAGAAAGAAATCTCAATTATTTAACAGACTTGGAGAACTCCTTACAGTTGGCTTCAATCTAATTTTATGGGGTGATTTTAATACATAATGTCAGAAAATGACAATAGTTGTCCATTTTGTTTTTGATTGCATTTCTGTGCTGAAGTTTTTATTGATGTTTCTGTAGGCTTTGTGTAGCATCGCGGTTCAAGCAAGTCATGCACTGACTACAAGTAAGTCAGTGCATCATTAGGTGGTTTCAGAGAGTTACTTGGTTCTGTAAATGCATTGTGAAAACAATACAGCATGTATTGATATTAGAAAATGTACTTTGTAATTTGTACTTTTGAATACTAAAGTATTTGTAAAAGCAAACTTACTTAACTTTTGACTGAGCAACTTTCCCTTGTAGTTGAGTAATATTTGACCAGGAGTATCTATACTTTGACTCAAGTACTGGGGCTGTGTACTTTGTCCACCATTGTTGGATACATAATGCATGCAATTAGAACACACATCTTCGTCATAACATCTTGCTCATACATCCATCACAGTCTGTAGATTGCAATTAGAGATAAAAAGAAAAAAGTATGTGATTTGGAACACAGCATCAATGAGCTGTCATCTGCCTGTGCTCTCTCAATGGCTCAGTTGATGTGACAAACCCTCCAGAGGATTGTGTGTTAGAATAGCCAGAAAATTTTGCTGGCTTGTGTGCTGCAAAATGCAGACGGATGCAGTTCAACATCCTATAGTATTTTTGGCACACTGCACTTGACATACTGTGTAATGGTACATACTTAATCTTTTTTTCTGCCATGCTAAATAATATGGTTAGTGCTACTCGTAAAAGTTATGTTACAGCTTTACCTACTGAGAAAAGTAACTTCTTATAGTACTTTTGCATCACCCAAAACTAAAATAACTTTGTGATTCCTTACGCATGTTGGTTATATTGTCCTGATGATCTGGACAGTGACATACTATAAAGCTGAAAACAACAAGGATTGACTCATTTTTTTCATGCAACAGTACATTATGTTTCAACATGTGACTAGTTAGATTCTCAAAACATATGTCTGCATGCAAACTATAAAAATGCACAGGCTTTTCAAATCACATAGACTCACCCAAACAATGTTCTCTGCAGTTTACTCTTTTATAATGCAGAAGAGAAGGGTTTTCAAAACATCTGTTGGATAGTTGGTTCCTCTGGTGAGACGTCCAAGGCTATAAAGCCTCTCTGCAGAGATGAACTGGTCTGGATGATGTTGGAATATTGGCTAAAAGAAAGATTTGATCATGGGGAATTTGTTACACATCAATCTGCAGACCCAACTTAAGACTGTCTGTCCTCTCAAATGAAAAAATCACCCTTGGAGTCTCCTCCACTGACAAGTGCAGGCAGCTCGACTTGCAGTGCAGTGAAATTATAATGGTAACAGTGCTTATTTGTAAACATAACTAACTAATTACTAGTACTTAAATTGCTAAACTAATACATGACATTGCTCGTTACAGCAAAAAAGTAATTTGAGTACTCTAACCTCCAAACCTGAGTATGGCCATTGGAACACAGACCCTAGATGCTCACTAACCAATATAACCAGGAAACTCAAGTATTTACCTTTGTCTCATACATTGAAACTGTAAAATATCAGACACGTTACAGGCACTTTATTTAGCTAAATTAATTAAATTAAATAATTAACAGGATTGATGAAGTAAGTGCTGTAGAAAATGCTGCTCATGGCATCAATTATTTAGTATCTGTGTGATGTGACACAAACATTTTAATATCCAGGAAAAACCAATCAGGCCTTAAATATCCACATTAGTGAGGTTGTTTAATTAGCACTTAAAGTAATTTCAAATGAAATCTAATAGTCAAACAAAATGATCCTTCATTTAATATCTAACCACATTTGAACTGATGTCTACCATGGCAAGTCTAATGAATGAGTTAATAATGAGTGTCTGTCCCATTAAACAAAATTACAGTGTACTTGTATAGAGGGTCTCACTGGCCTCAAGTCCAATATTGTATAATCAGAAGATATTGCACCCCCACCCTGCCAGATATTTTTTGCTTGTGCTCTTTTCATTTGTGGCTAGACGGTGAAAAATAGACCACTCTCTGTCTCAGCATCCTCATTTCCTGTAATGTACTGTTGGAGTTGGATATTTTTAATTTTGTAAATTGCAGAGCATAGCTTGAATGGTTCTCATTCTGTCTGCAATTTATTAGCCAAAATGACAGCCCTGAATCAAGCTTTGGATGTGAATTCTGAGTATTACAGGAAATATAGAATGGTGCATGACAAGGAATGAAGCACTCTAAATTGGTCTCTGCTAATAAATTGGTTTGAACTTTCAAAAAAGTATTTTTATTCCACACATAAATGTCTTTTCATGAGTTGTTTGTAGAGTTTGTAGAGCAAGTTTCCACAAAACACAACTGAGAGGTCAGTCGAACTGCATACTGTTTGTGAACCGTTCTCATCCAGTTAACCTTGAACTTCTGTTATTGTATATCACAACAAGAATGGATTTTTAAACCTGTCATTGTGATCGCTCTCACACACACAACAACACACACACACACAGAGAACTAAGTAATACAGATTGTAAGCGGCTGCAGGAAAGAGGCAGAATGAAAGTCTGCTCCTAGGCATTTCTCTCGCTCTCATTATCGCCTCTCAACTCCTGGCTCCGGCTGATGCTGGTTATTCAGCAGCTGACACTGCAGCTGCCTCCCTCTGTCTCACACATGCATCAAACACACACGCATGCAGTAACACACACACATACACACACACACACACACACACACACACACACACACACACACACACACACACACAAACGCACACTGCAATATAACTGCAAAACATGCACACATGTTCACACCCTAAAGTGATTTGCAAGTAAGCACGTGTTACGTGCAGACAACACATTGAAGCAGAAGTCTCTAATGAGAGGCCCGATTAGAGGTGTCTACACGCTTCCTCCCACCCTCTCCTGAAAAGCTTTAATTTCTATTAATATCCTGGTGTGAGGAAGAAGTGAAGGTGTCTGCGACCAACGGCTCCGGGGAAAAACCAGCAGATAGATAATTAGAACTTATACTGCTATGAGTAATTAAATGCTGATCAGAGCAAATATAAGCATACATTCATCTTCTTATACATTCGTATACAAACATGTACACACACAGGAAATATTTCTGAGCACAGGATTTGTATGGGTGCTGGGAATCCTTGAAAACACTTGAATTACAATGTAATGTAATGTTGAAACTGCTTGAAATTACAATTGCATTAATTTCATAATAAGTCAATACTTGACTGAATACTTTTGCTTTTTAGAAAGAGAAATAAAATAGATGAATATTTGTCAGGTTAGAAAGGATGCTAAGTCAAATTGAAACATGAAACCTTGTATTATAATTTAATTTGTCAGCCTTGTGATTGATGTCACACAACATAATTTTAGTTGTTGATAGCACAATAACATTTGATTCTGTGTGATAAAGAAGTGAAATAATCATTTTCAGCATATAATTATGTAATTTACCACAGCTGTAAGATGCTGGAAAAGCTTGAAAATGTACCTTAAAAAGTGCTTGAATGTGACTTTGGAAAAGGTGAAGGAACCGTGTGAGCAGCTGTATCTGCAAAGCTTTTTTTTCTGCTAACACCAGGATACCGTTACCGTATTTGTATGGTCCATTCATGTTTTCAAAGACAACTGCTCAATGTCTTCAACTCAAATACCTGAATGAAAATGGGTTCTATGGGTACCCAAGAGTCTCTCATTTACAAGCATGCCAAATTTTTATGCTAATCCCATGTAGTTTTAGACAAAAACCATTGCTATTGCATAAATTGGGTATGACTGGAAAGCTTAGACTCTTGTAGTCACAGTCTGCGTTCTGTTCCCCTGCTCTCCCAGTATTTTTCTACTCTCCCCACATCTGCCTCACTCCACCTGCCACCAGCCACTCCCACCTGGTCACCCCACTCCACTCACCTGGCTCCACAGCTGCAACTCATCAGCCAATCAGCCCAGTACATAAGCCTCTCCAGTTTGCTTGCTCTTTGCCAGATTGTCTGTTGCCCACATGCAAGACTTTCTAGTGTTTCTTACCTGCCTGCCTTGTCTGTGTCACAATAAAGAGTTCTGCCTGTGGTTTTGTGGCGTCTCACTGCGACGATGCTTCGGCGCGAGTGTTTCCATCTGCTAGTCTGTTGCCTGCTGCAGCTCAGAGGCTGTTTGGGAGAAACCACATGTTGCCTTGTGTGTGTGTTCTCCTATAGATCCTTTTACAGCCGATGTCATTGAAAAGCTGCGTGCGCATTTCGGCAACAGAAGTAGCGGTCTCCTCCAGTCATTCCAGATGAGTTATCAAGCTGCTGTACAGGTAGAATTAAACATTTTACCAGCACCAAAGTCACCAAAACGTCTCTTGAGTATATGATACCTCAGAATCGATATTCCAGTGGTCAGTATAAGTTGTTCAAAATTCTGACAGGATCATGACCATTTCAGAGAAACGGGTGTTGTCTGTGGCTGCAAGCTATTAAATGTGTTGACTGGACTGAGGATGCAATCAAAACTGCTTGTGTTTGCAGTGGCCTGTTGACAAGCTGTTGTGGTTACCTGTAATTCTGTTGCCAAAATGCGTGCGCAGCTTTCTCATTGTTTACAAACTGTCAAAGGGTCTATTACATACCTGTCAGTTCCTCGATCCCTCGCCTGGCTTCGTCTCTCGTTGGCTTGTCTGCCTGTCCTGACTACTCATCTGGTTCCGACTCCTCCGCCTGGCTCCGACCTTCCTGCTCGACCATTTTCGGCTCTGCTGCTCTGTCTGCCTGCTCACCTGGTTCTGGACCCCTTTGCTTCGTCGACCTTGTAAGCGCCTCTGTGACACCTCCACCTTTGATCAAACTGAACCATTCAGGTCCACGTGAACACACCCCCGCCCTTGGTCCCGCTTCCAGGTTCAACCCGATTCATTCCCTGAGTCGCAGACTCAGACTGTGTGTGGGCTCAGGGCCCAAAGAACTGTTGCCATTGTTTCTTCATCTGCCCAAGTTACTGTTTTAGCTGTGTGTAAATAAAGGTCTGTTGCCTGTGTGCTGCAAGTGGGTCCAATACACACCTGTTACACTTGTGGATTCAATGAGCCCAACTATATTCATGCATGATGATGTTGTTAGTCTCCACAGCAGCTATTTCATTGTAGTGGAAGCATTTTTTTATATAATTTTTTTTGTATAAAATGACCTATTGTGACCTCTAAATTGATTGCAGCCTCATGAAACTACAACCTAGAGAGCTGGGTCACTCAGAAGTTGTATGGCTATAGGTATATTGACAGTAAGAAGGTTTGTGAGCAGTTATAGAACAGAAGTGTTCACGATCCAAAAATGAACTGAAAAATGCAATTCTTAAATGCCAAAAATTTTAGAGACCAAATCACAGCATTATTTTTTCTATGGTGATCCTTAAGTTCTTCCTGTCTTAATGTGGTATTGTGGAGAGATTTTTCATAATTTCCAAAAAAGTCAAATATTGCTCCAAATCTGTATCTGAATAATCAACCCCAAAATTGCTGTAATTATAATATATGATAGTGCATCGTGGGACTGGCCATCATATACCTCCACTGTAATGTTCCAAGTGCATAAACACTCTAAACTTTCAAAATTAGAGTAGACACTTAAAGAAAACGCAATGGGTTTAGAGATTTATGACTAGAAAAACTTGACCCATCAGCTCAACTTGTTTCCCACTGTACATTTGTTTTTGATGCGTGTGTTTATGTATTATGGTAGCTGTGCTCTTTATTTTGGTGTTCTGTTAATACAATTCACATGCTGATGGATAATGAGGACGTGTCTTTCCCTCCCTCTATCCTGCTTTGTGCAGGTGAAAGTGGGTGACAAAGAGGTGGATGTAATGAAGGGCTTCAGGCTGTATGTGACCACCAAGCTGCCTAACCCAGCTTACACCCCTGAGATCAGCGCCCGCACCTCCATCATTGACTTCACCGTCACCATGAGAGGACTGGAGGACCAGCTGCTGGGTAGAGTTATCCTCACAGAAAAACAGGTAAAGTAATGGTAAACATTACAGCCACTGTATACATATTTAGCTGCATATTTAAATTGATTTACCCTGCAATATTATATTGTTGGCAATTAAACTTATAGTATGTTTCCATAGAGAGGATGCACCTCAGGCTTGATGCAAATAACTTAGATTCTTATAGTTCCTTGAAAAGCCGTTGGAGACTATTTAAATTTACCTCCCCCTACTGCGTACCTCATTTTCTCCCTTTAGCAAGCACAAACTGTGTGACATTTTAACTTGAGAGATTTTCTCACCTCGTGAATATAGAACACAGCAATCATTACAGACCTTAGACACAGTGTGAAGAACCAAAAGAGTGTGTATATATACACCAGTACCAAATATACACACAAAGTTACACACATCTCAAGTGTCTAGACTTGATTCATTCATTCTGGGCAATAGACATGCATTATAAATGCAGTCAGCGCATACAACATTGATTGTCACTGAGAAAACAGTGTAGGAAGTGTAGGAAGGCCATTGTCCCTCTAGAATTTCTGCCACACAGGTAGAAAGTTGCTTTTTATCTAAATATGGATTTCATCATAGTGGGAGCTGAAGCTAAAACCTGAGATCTTTGCACTTCATGCAGCATTTATATGCACAGCATCATTGTTCAGTTATTTGCTTTCACTTAATGCCACAACTTCTGTGTGTTCAAGATAATGCATTTGCACTAATGTGAATGAATAATTGAGAGTGTCCCCTCAAAAAAACACTAATGGGCTTTAAAGCCATTAAAGACAAACTGATTAAGACAATATAAAGACAAAATTAACTTTTCCGTCCCTCTGATGTCAAGGCACAGACAGTTGTCTTGACCATATTTATGTTCACAGCGTGAGTACATTTATGAGTTGAAATCCGACACACAGTTTCAAAGAGGCTTACATTTCCCCTGAGTTTGCTGTGGGTGACTGAGGTTTTGGATCATGCTGCTGGAAGGGTGAAGTCTGTTTAATTCATGGAGTGTCAGACTGACACTGAGGGCTCTGGCACTGCATGTTACTGTGGTGTTTAATTTTGTCACCTGAGTGCTGATCTGGCATTTTCTCTGCTCTCTACTTTTTACAGTATTGTTACAATAGTATATACTATTTATTCTGTATATTTGCCCTGCAAAAATTCAATTCATATCAAGAGCATTTAGGTTTCATAAAAACCTTCCATCTAATTGGAAACTTTGCACGTTTTCTTAACTGACTGAAAACGTTCACGATCAATAATTGATTAATTATTAACAGAATATAAAATGCTGTTAATTCTAAGTTTTGGCTGAAACTTCTAGCAGCACATTAGTTATGTGAAACATAAATTAATGAAGCAAAAACTATTCATATTAATAAAATAATTAAAAAAATAAGGCCCCCACTTGAAATATCTGCTCTTGTCTGCCTGTCCCAACAAATGGTGCCACCGAGCAAAACAATTTCAAATGTAGAGCAGTTATTGCCATTTCTAGACCAATGAGGCAGATCAAACCAGACTGTGAGAAATCCAGACACTGGCTTTTAGGAAAGTGTGCTTCTAACCTGCAGTAGCAGTGTAAACAGTTTAAAACAGTTGTTGTTACTTCTGACTGTTTTTACACTGCTAACAGCAGCGTATAAAAGATGACAGTGTCAGCGGGTCCGTCTGTGTACCAGGGACCAGACTGCCGTGTGTTCTGGTCTGAATAACAAGATAAGCCCTCCATGTACTTCACTTTCATCTGGCCCACTCAGGCCAAAATGTCAACATACAGTATCTCATAATCCAAATCCAGTCCATCTGCTGATCAAATTCATACTCCTTAGGAGATAAAGCCTTTTGATTTTAATGATCCAATGGCTTTTGCTGTTGCACCTTCTGACCTGTACGTATGTGTGTATGTATCTGTGCTTATGAAATCAGGAACTGGAGAAGGAGAGGACAGATCTCTTGGAAGATGTGACATCTAACAAGAGAAAGATGAAGGAGCTAGAGGACAACCTCCTCTACCGACTGACCAGCACACAGGCAAGGAAATATACCTAAAACTGTGATGTATCAGGAGAGATTAGACAGCATTGTCTCCCACTTGTCTCCATCTTGTACATGTGATAATCACAAGGAAGCAACTGCTGTATGTTATTTTTTTAAATTCTAAAACCAGTTTATCTGATTCCTGGTGCTTTTTGACTTTATTAAAAAATACTGTTTGAGCTGTTGGTGAGATTTCCTGGGACATTTGCTCATCTGGAATTCATTAAATGGTAGAAATTCAGTTTTTCCTAGTTTCAGAAATGAGGTAACCTAATGGAACAATCATAACAAATGTACATCTGTTACAGTCATGTCTCCAGTGTTGGGTAATGTTAGCATTTTCATCTGTTTTCTGACTTATTCTGGTAAATATGTGTCTTTGTAGGGTTCACTGGTGGATGATGAGAGTCTTATTCTTGTCCTTGGCAACACCAAGCGCACAGCTGAAGAGGTCACACAGAAACTACAGATTGCTGCTGAGACAGAGATCCAGATTAATGCTGCCAGAGAGGAGTACCGACCTGGTAGGTCATGACAACTGGCTGAAAGACAGAATTTACACTTCAGTTTACTCCGGTCAGTTATTGTGTGTCTGCCAAGTTCAGGTTCAATCACATGAAACGGATTCATTCTCGGTGTATAATTTAGCTGAGACAATGACTGGGAAAATTTACTCACCATATGCAGCCCTCTAAAACTCTGTGTCAATCTGCACACTGACAAACAGACATCCTGATCAACTTCATCATTTATTTCCCACAGTGTAATTAGGCTAATAATTTTATGAGACATGAGTGACAGGACTTTGTTTGCATTTCTATCATAAATAGAATCAACAGATATCTCTTTCTGGATGGTTTTTGAGAGGATAAACACTTCTGTTGTCAAACCTGTTGCATCTTTTGTGTTTGTTGTCAGTGGCCACCAGGGGCAGTATCCTGTACTTCCTTATCACGGAAATGAGTATGGTGAACGTGATGTATCAGACCTCTCTGAGACAGTTCCTGGGACTTTTTGACCTTTCCCTGGCTAGGTGAGAATCCTCTGCCTTTTGATGCTCCCTGTGCAGCTCCATGTTGGCCTTTGTCTTACAAAACTGGCCTACAAATTTTGCTCCTCTCATTGTGATTTATAAAGTCTCAGTTTGGGATTTGTTGGGATGGTGGAACTGTAAGTTGGTTTCACTGAAGCACTTGGTGTGCTGTCTAGGCAACTGAATGCAGTCTGTGATGCTATATCAATCTTTCTCAAAATACTGATTTCCAAAAAGGGCAAAATAATATTGAATTTACATCAGACAGCTCATACTGTATAATTCAAGTGTCTTAAAGCCAGACAGTTACAATCTGTGGCACAAAACCTACCTCATTATCTTTCCATTATTTTTCCACTTGTTCCACATTTCCTCACAGTGCCAACAGCAGGGAGGACATGCTGCCATATGTTATCAGAACTGTTATAATTGTAGATGGAGCACATTTGAACAGCATGATAAATTGGTAAATATAGAAGTGAAAGTCAAATTGCACATAATTACCAAGATGCTTATATATACTCTTTAGTTAGTTTTAGTTTTTGTCTGTTTGCTCTGACTTCTGGCAATTTACTCCTCTTCACTACACCTCTTTGTAACAAAAAGAAACTGTGCAATGAGCTTTTCTGAAAAAGCAAAGAAAGCTACCTTTGTTTCAGGCCTTATTTTTATGTTTAGGACTGTATACATGTATGACAGGTTGTGCTTGTGACATTCATAATTTGGGGCTTTCGGGGGGGGGGGGTGCGCCTCTTGTATTAGACCTCTGGAGCACAAGTTTAGCTTTGTGGTTCAAAATCTAGCAGATAATGAGGTAAATTGGGACTTCATTAGTATCTTTGCAGTCCTGAAATAATACAAACACCAAACAATAGTCTGACTCAACATAAAAATGCTAAAAAGACAAGCTGAAGCTTCACCATCAATAAATATTGAATATTATTAGTTTCGCAAAGGTAGTTTTTGTTGCAGGGCAATTGGATTGAATTGCCTCAGATTTAACAGATGTTCAATTTAGTGTTTCTGCCTCTGCAGATATAAATCACATTCTCCTTGAATACAGGTGCAAATGAGGTAACAGCCTTATCCTCATCCATTTTCCCAGTTCTAATGAAAGATATCACTTTTAATTTTTAGTTGGTATGTCAGCTTTTCCACTGAATGCACAATCCTAATCCTGGACAATCTTGAACATTGTTCTCTCCCTGGTTTCTTGGTATAGCTTCTTTGCTTGAATTTTTGCTAGATATCTGTCCTTCATTTGTGAGGCATTCTCAGTGTTCTCAAGGTACATCACAACACAGGTGTTTGGAACAGCATATCCCAAGATCATTTGCATTTTAGTTTAGCTCCAGGTTGCAGATGCCTGTTTTCTAATCTCTATAATTTATCCTGTCATAATGTTACTTACTTTCCTTCTCATAGTTTGCAACTGTTTGCAGTACGTATGTGAGATAAATATGTTGTTCACACCACCATTGCACTCTTACTGTGGCGTTTTATTTTGAAAATACCACCTTGTGTGTCCATTGCTGTTTATGCACAAAACAAAGCGTTTGAAGTGCCTTAGGCAAACATCACATATAGTCCGTTTGACCCAGCTTAACTAACTACTTCTTCTATAATTATTTCTCATCAAACAGTACAACTAATTATATTGCATTCCAAATACCTTAATGGCTGACAGTCTGTACTGTTTATGCACAAGTCAATAAACTAAAACAGAATGTTCTGTGCTCATTAGGTCTTACCCATGCTGTGATCTCCAATTAATATTGAATTTACAAGAGCACTAATTGTCTAATCAGTTAATAAGCTGTAAGTCTGATGAAACTTTACATGTGACATCTGCTATGAAATAATTCTTTATCAGGTCCTCCAAAAGCCCCATTACCAGCAAACGCATCGCCAACATCATAGAGTTTATGACCTTTGAGGTGTATAAGTACGCAGCACGGGGCCTGTACGAGGAGCACAAGTTCCTCTTCACTTTGCTGTTGACGCTGAAGATCGACATGCAGAGCAACAGGGTCAAACGCGAGGAGTTCCTCACACTAATTAAAGGTAAGTGAGAGAAAATGTGAGCAGTATGCATGTTTTATTTGTAAAGGTTCTGCTTTCTTGTTTTTTTGTGCAGGTGAAAGCATAGATTGATTGGCTTGTACCTTCAGCTTTTATCTTCTAAGCTCCAGTGCATCAAACCATCTTTTTAAACCATCTGTTCAGGACTCTGTTTTTCAAGAATAGCACAGGAAAGGTATTGTACATTTCAGGGATTTGTTTATAGATAACACATTGGTATCATTCAAACAGTTAAGCGAATAAAATTCAGCCTTCCTAGGCCTTTTTTTTTTTTTTTTTAAATATCTACAGGCAAGGCATTATGTGGTTTATCAGTTGTCCAGCTCTCCCATATCAACAGACACAATCATTGGTTCTTTGTTTAAATCCCTCTCACCAAAGGCTTTTCCAAGCCCTCTATGACATGGTGTTGGACCTAAGGCATGCCTGTATGGACAAGCTGGTTAACTGGTTCTAACTCGACGTGTGTTCTTGTCATGGCTAAATTCAGCTCAAAGTGGTGCATATGGCACATATTTCAAAAGCCAAATTGTAAATATATCTTGAGCTTAATCCTTACTGTGATAAATGCAACAGTGTTGAAGCCAAGCTTCCTTCTTATGTTCTGGTCATGTTGGGGTATGCAGTGTACATTTGGCACATAAAATTAATTCACCAACAAAGAAGTGAAAATATTTTGGCCCTACAGGCCAAACAAGCCAGATTGGCAAGGAACTCAGCTAATCGCCCATCCCTATGACCCGCCCACTCACATGCAATGGTTGGTGGACCCAGATCCTTTAAATGCTTGATTATTAAGTGCATCTATCTGCATCAAACACTATTCACTTACTCACCTCAAGTCCTCAGTGTGGCTGGTAGATATCAGTATGTACAGTTTTCGGACAGTGACTGGGGAGGAATCGTATATGCATCGCTTTTTTTGTTTGTGTTGATTGATATTTTGTTTATATGTTGACATTGGTGCCAGCTGCTGTTATTATATACTCATACTCATCTCATTTCTCTTTAATGAACGAAAACAGCGCTGCACTCGAGTTACCCTTGATTTAAAACACTCTCTCAAATCCTGAAATTTCTCTCAAGTGTAATGTTGTGAAGTGGTGATTTTGAAAACATCTGAGCTGTGAATACATTTCTGAATTTTAAGAAGCTATTAGGCACTAAAACTAAATCAAGTACTGTATATTTCAGACACAAATATTTATATTTGTATAAGAACTGAGCTGCTGTAAACTCAGCAGTAATATTTGAAAAGTTTCTAGGAATAAATATTTATCTCTTTGATCCTTCACCCGTGTTTCTTCTACCAGTCTTTTCTGTGTTCTTGTGAGATTGATTTGTTTGTCAGTGCCTAGAATATATAGTCAAAGAAAGATGGTACATACACTGGCGTACCAGATCCCTGTCTCTGAGACTGAGACATTCAAATCTCATCAGAAAAAGGAGAGAAGCTACAAGTGCTGTTGTGCAGCTACTCCAGGCGCTTTGATGAAGTTGAACTGAAATTGCCATCTATTTTCTGTTTGCTGTTTTTTATTCATTATTTACTTGGCGGAGATTGATTTCTTTTTTTTTTTTAAGCTCATCTCAAAGTTCAGACACATTTCAAACATATTGGTATTGTAGCAGTTCACTGAATCAGAGATATGGAGTGCTCCTCACCACAGGGATAAAAGCCAGCGATGGCAACTGGCAAGGCCAGAACAGACAGTCTGCTGCATGCATGCAGCTTCACCATCTGTCAGCTCCGACCCGCTGAACACGGACTCACACGATGACTTTTGTGTATATTTCTGAAGATTGTGTTTACATGTTTGCATGTATTCGAAGCATTTAGCATTCTGTATTTTCCATTTTAATTTACCATATATTTTTGGGGGGTCCTCCTGTTTGTGTATATGTGCACATGCTCATGTGTCTCTCTGTTTGTGTGTGTTTCATCCAGGAGGTGCATCTCTGGATCTTAAGGCCTGCCCTCAGAAACCAGCTAAGTGGATCCTTGACATGACCTGGCTCAACCTTGTAGAGCTCAGCAAACTGTGGCAGTTCTCTGATATACTGGATCAGGTACAACACACACACACGGACACACACATACACGCACACACACAATGTGATCAGTTTAAGTGGGCTCTGACAGGTGTATGATTTCTTTACCTGAGTTTAGTTTTTTCTACTAAGTCTGCAGATAACGGTGCTCATCTGTCATCTGTTTCCCACACACAGACAAACAAACACACACACACACACACAGATTCAGCAGTGGTCTCTAGGTGCTTATTAAATATTTTTCACAGCTCTCTTTTGCTCTAGTAAGCATGTCAATATCAGTCTCATCATGTCTCGCTTCATCTCTCTTTTACACACACACACACACACACACACACACACACACACACACACACACACACCACAAGTGACTGTCACTCACCCACAAATACACACTGCCTCATGGGTGACTGACAGCTTGGTGGCTTCTGAAGAAGGGGCAGGGGGGACATTTCACGGGGCTCAGTGCTCTGTGAAATGAGCTTAGTTTGGAGAAACTTCCAGTCAATTACTTTTGGCTGAGCGTGTGCATACACACATGATTGTGAACGTGTACGCAACCTTGTATTCCTTCACATACACAAATACATGTGTATTTTTGTGTGAATGATTAGCAAAGAGAGGTGGATTAACAGTTCTTTGTTTAATGAAATCAGTCTCCCAAGAGGAACAGACGAGGACAGAATTGACAGAACTGTGATGTCAGTCTCCCCCCAGACTAGAGAGACAAAACCATCTGAGCCCATGTCTGACTGTCTTCACATGACAAAACTGCACTACATACAGGCCATAGACACACACTTTCACGCACAAACATCATATTCAAGTAACCATTTTATCCTTGTGGTTCAAGAAGTTCACTCAAATCCCCAGACTGCCTCAGAAATGTGTGTGTGTGTGTGTGTGGGTGTGAGTGTATAACACTCTCCTCTAACTACTGTTGCTAATGTGCTCTTCAACAAAGTACTGAAGCCCCTTACACTCTTAAGTGGGGGTGCTCAGTGGCTAATAGACAAAGACAAGCAGCTCTCAGCAGTGAATGTGTTCAACTATATGAATGAGCAGCAGGTGTTTGCTTCGGTCTCCAGAAAAAATATTCATTAAAGAAGTCAACCGATGACCTACACATCTATTCAACCTGTGTATAATATATCTTCAAGTTCAAGTAAAGTAGATATCATGCCCTCTAGAAGCCAGATGATTTCTTAAACATAATGAGTGTAGGAAACAAGTTTATTTCTTAAAAGTTTTATGACCTGGTTAACACGGCTGCATTCCTGTTGCAGAAATCTGGTCCATGTATCTGATTTTACTGGGTTTCTAAACAGGTTTTATATATGCACATGTTCATGGCAAGAGACTTCAGACAGGGAAGGTATCAGAGTCCTGCATGGATCTAATTTTGTAAACCTGCACCTGCAAAGCTGAGTATTAGAGCCAACAAGTAACATATTAGATACTACAGGACTGATGTATCTTTTGGTGTGCTTTCATTTGAGATACCATGGGTTAATATGGTTTACTTTTCAGTGTTTCAGCTGCCTCCAACCACTGTGAGAACTGTTGAAACTGTATGAAATTTAATATAACAGTCTTGTCCTTCTTGGTGAAAATATATCAATTGTTTTATTAATAGGTGCACAAATTTATTGTTTTTATATAGTGTATTTAGAGTAGTCTCTGAATTATGAAGGAAAATATCAATAAGGGTTTCCCTCTGAAAATATATAGAGTTAGTCTCTCAAATGAATGAGAAATTTTTCAAAAAGACTTAATATAATATAATATTATATTATAATATCTTAATATCTTAGTAAGTCATTTTGAGAAAGTTGCTCATTGTTTTCAGGTATATAGGCAATATTTTGAAATACTAAATCATTATTTTGAGATTAGATTAGCTGTGACATCAGAAATATCTCTTATAGTAGTGTGTCTTTACATCCAAAACAGCTACTAATTTACTAAAAGCAGAAGCCACAAATATATGTGCACACTAAGTAAAAACAGTGGATTCTTTCCCTGTGAGACTTGTCTTATCAAATTCATAAAAAAAATACACTGATTATTTTAATACTGATGATGCAGTTACTAGGTGATTGCAGCACATGTACTGTATCTCAGATTTCCTGATTTAACCTGATTTTTCCCAAGCTCCTGGTTTCCTGCGTGCATGTAAACACAGTGATTAACAGGCCATGTGATGTCACATTATATTTGCATAATGTTGTGCTATCAAGCATTCATGTCACATCTCCACAGCACATGGTGTTTACATGGATCCAATATGAACTGCTTTCCAGGCAATTTGTGCTAAGTACAGTATGACAAGCAACAGTTCAGGACCTCTTGTTCATCATAATCTGAGTTACATGATAATGTGTGTCAGTCTATATTTAAGACATACTGTATGTTATTGCATTGACATAGAGGACATTGCCCATATATTAAAGTGTGTAAATTTCATCTGCAGCCTGTTTTTGAGAAGGGACAAAAATAGTAATAATCAGCACTGAAATATGCTGTGCAGGTACAGACGGCCACATTGCTGTCATGGTCTTTAAGCACTTGTCAAAAATTTGGACAATTTGTGGTGTGCATGTAGATGGAACACTGAATACATTTTAATATTTAACAGAACTGTGAGGCACATTTGATCTTTGCTTTTTTTCTTTTCTTTTTTTAGTTATATTTGAATCTGGGGCTGCTTTGACTATCAGTGTGTGTGTGTGTGTGTGCATCTAAATGTGTTTGCCTGCAATATGTATTGAATTTATTTCACTACGTCTTCTCCCTCTGTCCAGATTTGATGTAATAGGAAGCAATGAATCATTTTCATCTGTATGTTTCTTAGCCAGAGCTGTTTACACATTTCTTCCAGATAAGTCGGAACGAGAAACAGTGGAAGTCATGGTTTGATAAGGAGGCCCCAGAGGAGGAGGTGGTCCCAAACTCCTATGACCAGGCTCTTGACTGTTTTAGACGCCTGCTCCTCATCCGCTGCTGGTGTCCTGACAGGACCATTGCACAGGTTAGAGAAGACACGTCTGTGTATGTGGTCACAATGTCAGGATACAGGGACCTGCTGGCTTAAAACCAAATTTTCTCACAGTTGCTCGGTTGCATAATACATGTGCAACAGTATGATACAGTCACGCTAATATAAACTTAAGTTCAAATGAATGAATAACCATGAAAGAAACACTGCAAAATAGCCCAAAGCAGCATATTCTTTATTAATTGATGATTCAGGGCTGGAAAAGAGATGCAGGTTTACTTAAAAATTAATTTGCATTAATGAGACTGGGCTCAGTAAAACAGAAGAAGAAACAGTTTGAAAATCTCTTAATCTACAGTAATACCTCCCTTGGCCTAGTCTTTCCTTGAAGGGAAAAGTGGAATACATTTAGTAAAATGGCTCTCTCTCTGAAGCTCGCTGAGCCTGAATATCTACAATGGCTAATGGACATCCACTTCTTACTGATGGGTAGTTTTTTGGTCCACTGCAGACGAGCCTGGAGTGGAATTTATTTTGTTGCACTGACAAACAGTCCAGCAGTTGTCCTTGTCTGACCTCCGGCAGAAGTCTCTACTGCTGACTGAAGAGAGTAAGCCAGTGGAAAAAAAATCCTTTGAACCATTCACTCTGTTCTTGGCCTTCCAGAAAGTAAATTTATTCCAATTCTTTTCTGAACAAGTGTTTTCCCCCTCGTGGTTTAACGTTTTGCATTATGTAGCAGTACACAAAACATGCCTACTACTCTGCCTCATTTCTTTCTCTCTCTCCTCTAGGCCCGTAAATACATAATGGATGCGATGGGAGAGAAGTACACTGAAGGGGTGATTCTTGACCTAGAGAAGACTTGGGAGGAATCAGACCCACGAACGCCTCTCATCTGCTTCCTGTCAATGGGCTCAGATCCAACAGACTCCATTATCGCACTGGGGAAGAGGCTGAAGTTTGAGACCCGATACGTCTCAATGGGACAGGGACAAGAGGTCCATGCCCGCAAGCTTCTGCAGCAGACCATGGCTAATGTGAGTCAAGGGTGTGAGGTTACTGCTGCTGCTGAATCATTTGATGTAGCAGAGTTGTTTCATGGAACATGTTAAACTATACAGCAAAGTACAATCTCTGAAAAATGTGCTTTTAAAATGTCTTTGAAGGGGTAGTTTGGATATTGGAAGTGGAGCTGTAAAATGTATTTTAGCCACATAAAAAAAGGTCCACCTAAAAATAATCTATACCAGCATACTGCATGTGTAAGCTGTATTTAGAATATTTTCTCTGCTTTAGCTTACTGTCGGGCAGGCGTTTATAATAGGAAACAGCTGTTATATAAGCCAAATATCACTGTCTTCAAAGCAACCAGACTCCTTTGGCATTTGTCATTTTACCTTGCAAAACAAGGAAGTTGCAGGTGTACAGCTGCTTCTGCCTCATCTGTTCTTTTGTTTGTGTTATTGTCTGACAGTTTCTGGTCAGAAAAACATATTGTCCAATGTCAAAATCAAGCTGTGAAAATATTCTAAATATAGTGTGCACTGTAGCCCGCATTTTTTAGGTGGCTGGCTTACACCAATACTGGTGCTGCTTCTCCAAAGTAGGGGTCTGCTTACTGACGTCTCGTCATAAGTACTGCACTTCAACTCCACTTCAAAAAATTCAAACTCCCTTAAACAGTCAGTTGCTCACATTTTTTTATATGTTATCATCACTCAGCAGTCCTCGACATACATGATAACCATTATTCTTCTTAATTTTCCCCAGGGAGGCTGGGCCTTACTCCAGAACTGCCACCTGGGTCTGGACTTCATGGACGAGCTCATGGACACAGTGATGGAGACAGACTTTGTCCACGACAGCTTCCGCCTGTGGATGACCACAGAGGTCCACAGACACTTCCCCATCACCCTTCTGCAGATGTCAATCAAGTTCACCAACGAACCACCACAGGGCCTCAAGGCCGGGCTTAAGAGGACCTATGGAGGTGGGGCAAGTTTGGTTTAAAACTGAATGATTGATCAAAAGTCTAGAATACTTAATCAAATGTCAGAATGACTTAATGTCATTTACAAAGCAAGCTCCAGTATGAAAAACATTGCTAGGCACTGAACTATAAATAAGACAGAAATACAAAATGTCAACAGATTGATTCTTAGTTTATCAAAACAGGGGGATCAGACCCGTGCATGTCTGACTGAGATAGAAATCATCAAGTGAATAAAATAACAGACTGATGAGCATGCTAGATAGGATATCTTGTTATTTTGGTTTTTGTACGTGTGTAAACAACTCATTTGTGGACTTATTTGTGGACAAAAACACATGCACGCAAGTAGACCTTCAATAAGTCACAAAGTCAATAACAAAAAAGATGTCTGTGTATTTGAGGGTAAAGGCAGTGGGAAAGAAGGCAATAAACAACTGTTGGCGGCATAGTTTTACACCTACATGCAAAAAGCTTATAAGGTTCATTAGATTTTAAATATGTTGAAACATGTAGCTTGTATTTTTATTCAAGCCTTCAAGAGGGAGAAAAAAGAGAATATTATTTAATATGTATAAACCAGCTGTCTTTGCTCAGCTCATATTGAATATATGAGGTTTATCTTCAGGTCTCGCTCTGCTACAATTAAATACTGTATATCCTCATCATATTGGAAGAAATCACTCTAATTGTGACCAGTGCATTCAGAAACTTAAACTCGATTGTCAGATTGTGGATGTTTACTGCTGAAAGCAGTCTCCAGTTGTACATGTTACAAATGATGCAAGGCTGATCCACCTGGATTGGGAGAAGCCAAACCTCACACATGGGACTGCCTATTAGGCGGATGATATTTTTCAGTGTCTCAATATTTCAATTTCAGCTGGAGTTTTAACTTCACCCCCACCCCCCAATAGTTTACAGCACTTCTGTATGTGTGTGTCAAACCTGAAGTTAAAGAAAAAAGCTAAATCTTAAAATTTTTAAACTACAAAAAACCTTCAGCAAATATGTATAGCATTTGTTCCTTCAGATCAGACGTTCCCAGCTTAAAGCTTTTTTTTTTAGTCTTTTATTTTGTCTTTGAAAGGGGTTTCTATAGTCTGCTATAGTAGAAGAAAGAAACTTCATGTAGCTGGAAGGTATTGGATCACAGCTCCAAATGTTTGCCACCAAACCTGATAGAACCACAATGATTTTCTATCAGTTTAACTCGTAGCCTCCTGTTAAAGAGAGCTGCTCATGTGTTCACCAGGTATAAACCAGGACCTTTTGGATGTCAGTAACATGGTGCAGTGGAAACCAATGCTGTACGGAGTGGCGTTTCTCCACAGCACAGTACAGGAAAGGAGGAAGTACGGACCTCTAGGCTGGAATATCCCCTACGAGTTCAACCAGGCGGACTTCAATGCCACTGTGCAGTTTGTTCAGAACCACCTCGATGACATGGACATTAAAAAGGTAGAAGTGACACTTCCCAAATGCCTAGCAAACTACAATGATCATTGAAAAAAGCTGCTAACAACAGTGAGACTGAAATAGAGTGTAGAGTTTCAGAGTGGTGGTGGTTTGTGTGACAGGCTTTTCCAGGCATAAAGTGTGCAGCAAGCTGTGGTTGTTATGTCACACAGTTTTCCCTCTAACTCTCCAGTTTCTCAGTTGAGAAAAATATGTGTAGTCTTCAAATAAATAAGTTATAGAATGTACTAAATAAGCAAATAGCGCAGGGTATCAGATTCTAGGAATTGTGCACTGCGGCGTCATAGTAAAATTTAATGAAGCCATCATTATTGAGTCTCTCATTATTTCTGTACTCTTCTAAGAATGCATTATGTATATATGTAGCTAGAGTTAACACAATAACTTCAGGCTTATCCTTACAGTTTCTGTCATACAAAGATGTGAACACTTCTCTAAGGAGTTGATCAGTGTTGTCACCTGACATTAAATAAATTTGTTACAGGAAATGTTTTATTAGCAGAAAGATGTCACATTTAATTTTCATGAACCTGCCAAACAGAAATAATAAGCACAGTGTTGAGAAAGTCTGCCTCCTACTAGTCTACTTTTTCCATGCTATTTCACATCTCCTCACAACACACTGAACAAATCAAATGTCACACTCATCAGCTGCCTTTGCATCCAACATCTGTATCACCATTTCATACCTCTTCAGGGTGTGTCGTGGAACACCGTCCGATACATGATCGGAGAGATTCAGTACGGCGGCCGTGTGACTGACGACTATGACAAGCGGCTCCTCAACACCTTTGCCAAGGTGTGGTTCAGTGAGGACATGTTTGGACCTGCCTTCAACTTCTACAAGGGCTACAGCATCCCCAAATGCTCCAGTGTTGACCAGTACCTGACATACATTCAGGTGAGTCACATCCAGTGGTGGATAAAGTAGAACACTCTATTACTTGAGTCAAAGAATAAATTCTGCTTGCCGAGTATTTCTCCAATACAGCTGAGAAACTTGCAGTTTATTTTATTTTTTTTAAATGAAATGTGTAAAATGCCAATTTTAAAATTATAAGATTTTTTGGACATGAGGACAAAAAATTAGGGGAAATGGTGGTCTGTCAAAGTGAGGCTCTTAAAAACACTCTTTTTCAAATGTTGTGTCACATTACGTAGGAAGAGGAAGTCACTGTGTCTGAGCCTGCCTCTTACGTACATGCAGAAGTAGGTGGTATCGAGTCTGAACGGTCATCTTTCAATGATCTTTGTCTAGTTTTACAGTGCTTTTCATTCCTGGTGACAATGCTGAATCATTGTGTAGCTATGGGCGCACAAACTCCTGCCTGTCAGGATGTTGAGTCCGTGGTTATCCTGACAGGAGAAGAGCGGGCGCTGGCTCTCGCTCCTGGGTGCGTTTCGTGCAGGTGAAGAGGCAGAACGTCACTCCTGCTGGCTTGCACTGACCACACAAGCACCACCTCTCCCTTTCCCCTCCTCTCTCTCTCTCTCTCTCTCTCTCTCTCTCTCTCTCTCTCTCTCTCTCTCTCTCTCTCTCTGTCTCTCTTTCTCTCTCTCTCTCATAATCATGAGCTTGTGGTCCATCATATTCATGTGAATATACATTTTCAAAGAAAAAAGCAGGCATTGGGATGCATATGTGACATGGAAGTAAAATTCTCTCACAAAAACAGCTCCAGAAGTGTGAGGAGAAGCTCGTGCCAACACAGAGAGCATGGGAAAGGCTAATAAATTACACCAAAATGTTAAAAATGCTGATAAAATAACCTGTAACTTTAGAGCTTATCAATAGTACAATCTAAAATGTCCCCTGGACCTGTTTAATGCCAGGTTTCAGTAGCTCCAGTACCTGTGTTTATTTGACAAGATTATTAAAACATATATTTATCTTTCTCTAGCTAACTAGTAATGTTAAAATCTATAAAATCCATAAAACGTCACTTGAGCAACCACAGCATAAAAACTGCAACTACTACAAGCACAGAGAACTTTGGGTTTACATACCTTGACCTTTCTAAAGTTAGTTTGTGGTGGATCAAAAGTGCAAACTTTTAAAACAATATGAACCTTTCTTCATTTCAGAGATCGTGACTGACAGTGTAGGAGTAGTTTCCTGTGATTGTGTTTTCCCCTGTGACGAACACAGTGTATGGTCGATTTCATTTTAGAAAAGAAAAGAAAATTCATCCACTGACTTCAAAGCTATGCTTCAAGGTAATAGCAATAATAGCAGGAACTGTCATAGAAATGTAGTGGGGTGAAAAGTACAATATTTATCTCAGAAAATGCTTAAGTACTGATACTCAAATATCAACTTAAGTGCAATAGCAATTGAATTAACTTCTACATGGATGATGGTTGACTGTGCACTCTTATATCTGTCTTGTACCAGTAATACAACAGATTTAAAGGCATTTGTATGACTGGACATGGCAAAAATGTCACCGTCAGTTTTTGATAAGGGCTGCTGTCTTGAGTATTTCATGCATGTTTGCACATTTATTACACATTTATGTCCCATCTTTCTACATTTGTTACATTTCTGCACTTGTTATGTGATGCTGCCGTGTGTTCCAGTTCTTTTGTGCCGTCAGCTTTCAGTGACATCACAAATGGTGAAAAGAGCAACATTGACAACACAAGGTTTCTGCAGGATGCTCTTGTCACATCCGGATATACGCTGCCATGTGTGAATTTTAGATAAAATGCAAGCATGCTCATTTTATTACAGATTATGTATGATTTATTAGTGTGCTTCTGCGCTTAACTGGTGTGTGTGTGTCTGTGTGTGAGAGTGTATCTGGGGGCAGTTCCTGAGCTAGTTTCATTAAAGCTAGTTTCATTATGATGGATGCTCAGGGCTGCCAGGCTCAGCAAGCTTATTCCTCTGCACCGCCTCTCAAATAGAGAATGACAAACACAGCCTTGGAGAACACACTCACACACAAACACGCACGATTAAACGAACTGAGGCAAAACATTCAAACACATACATACTGTGGACACACAAATACATGCATGTTCACAGACAAAGCACACAACAGAACTGTGTGTCGATGTGTGTATCCACATGACTGCATATTTAAATTCAATTCAGACCGACAGGGACAAAGCTAGAATTCCCTGAGAGGAAACAAATGACCATGGCGAGGGACAAAGGCTATTCTGTCCAGCACTCAGTGAGACTCTCTCTTCATCACCTCCCATTTTTCTCTGTGCTGAGAAGCCGGACTCTCTCCTGATTTTTGACTCTATTTGAATGCACAGTATGATGGATGTTTGAGGGATAAACAAGTCAATGACAACATCAATCACAAGAGTCTTTATTTTCCCCAATGCAAACTCTGAGAACGAATTAAATCTGATAATATCTGATAATATCTGGTTCAGCCGAGGAGAAATAAATGTGAACATGGAAAAGAGGAAGCACTATTTTCTGTTGTCGTGTTGATGTGCTAATTGCAGTTTCACACCATTGCACCATTCTTGATGTGTTAAAGGTAATTGGAGGTTTCCCTAAAATAAAACAAAGTGTACAACATGAAGCTATTTTGGTTTTTGAGTGGCTTTGCTCACCTGACATTTCTGATCATAATAAAGCTGTGTGCAGCCATTATGAGAGTAGGCTTGTTTGAATTTAGCACTTTTGTAATCAGCCTCATTAGTCACACCGCTGTAACAGATGGTCTGAGACACTAACTGCAAGATATCTTTGAACCAATTGGAGCATGACAGTTTGAACTCTACATCTTCTTGAGCCCCGATTGTAATCCAAAAACATAGAATCTGTCCCAATTAAAATATCATCAGTGACAACCTTATAACCCAAATTAGGTCAGCAGTTGTACAGTATCAATAAACCATATTGTTGAGCCAGTTTATGTGCTTTGTATTCAGGCTTTGTATTCAGGTTTTTTCCTGAAGAAATAAATTAATGAGGGAATACTTGCCAATTGTTGTATTATTTATAGTAGGAGACTAGCTGGAAAATTGGTGTTGACTGGTACAGAGATACTATCAAATAACACAGGGTCACTAGGTGAACATAAGAGAATAAACTAACATAATATCAAGCTGTTTGCTGCATTTTATGCCTTTATTAGATAGTTACAGTGGAGAGATCACAGAGAACAAGACAGAGAGAGATGCAACAAAGGTGCTCAGTAATTGGTGCAGGCAGCAGCTGTGTACATTCAAATCTCTGTGATGGTAAGGTTTCACAACACACATTTTCGTATTAGACCCCAACAAAGGTTTGGTGTCATGGTGTTTCTTCCTGCATCCAATGATGTCACAGTGATGGAGCTGGTGTTAAGGACTGTTATGGACTACAGGCTGTTTCAGCATAGATTTCTAGCCTCAACCTCTTGGTAGCCAGGGGTTGTGCTAAATGAGTGTGCTGTGTTTTTGCTAACAAAGTAGTAGCTACAGGCGGGAGTGGTGAGACACAGAAACATGTCTGCAGGTGTCAGAAGCTCACCTGCAATGCATCCTAGTGCATGTAGGCAAGTTTCCACAAGCAGAGAACTCAGGTTTCTCACTCAATATGGCATGGACTGAGGAATCTATTGCTGTAATTGACCACCTTTACTGTCAACACTGATGGGACCTCCACAAGAAAAGTGCATAATTGCTTGTTTCAGGGCATCAGACAAAACATATAGAAAATAAAAGTGGCCTAGACAGACAACTGGGTTAAAGCCATTTTTTTCTTTTTTAACCAATTATCAGTCATGTGAACTAAAGCAGAGTTAGTAGAATGACCAGTTATGACTTTATGTCTTTATTAGGATCCCCATTAGCACCAGCACACCAGCATAACCATCGACTATTCCTCCTGGGGTCCACACACACACACACACACTCATGCACACTTAACACACTACAACTAAATAAACACAACAAACAGAACAGCTCATCTTGTTAAATTAACATATTTACCATAATGTGGTCTCACACATTGAATTCCAGGAGATAGTGCACAAAAAAACATTTCACATTCTCTGCTCTCACCAGGTTTACATTCTGTTTCCATGCCATTTTCCCTGACTGTGTTTCCTTAAATAATAGTAAATACTGTTTTAACAAAATTTTGAACCGGTCTTTAGTACCCTCTTGAACAATATGCAGTGGAATGAATGAATTCCAATCAACCATGGCTCAGTACATGACTGTTTTCTGCATCATACTTGTTTTTGTTTGGGGTAGAATTAACCGTTGTTCTGTTTCATATTGTGTTTGATTGTGTTCTGTATGCATGTTGGAATTTTGTCATTAATTCATTGATTAAAAAAATAATTTTAAATTTGTCTAAAAATGAACCTTTCCAGTATTTTGCTGAGGACAGGTAGAAGATTAACAGACCTACTATTAGCTCCAAAAAATACAGGGTTTTTATCTTTTGACAAAGGGATGGCTTTCTCTGTTCTTTTGAGAGTTTGGGCCGCAGTCAGACAACTGTTAAAAATCTATGATATGGGAACAAATAAATATCTGGCTGCAACTTTGAGGAGCTGACCATCCATTTATCATCAAAGGCTTGTAACAACATTTTTTATATACCATATTTACATCTACTTGTTTGAACTTAAAAGTTCACTACTGTTCATTCAATGATAGTTCTTAATAGTTCTTAATTAACACACCTGAAAGAGAGCTAGGTGTTTTAGCCACTAATAATCATTATTAGCTCTTAATGTTTACTGTATTGTTAATGAAAAAAAATGTTAAAATAATTTGTACTTTCATGAGGTTTTGTGATATAGGCACCCTTACAATCTGTGCAAGTGGTGTTCCTATTTGATTTCCTTTTCATGATTTTACTCACTTTCTTTCCTATTTTCTGCTAACATTTTTGGCATTGCTTTTTTTTCTGTTGATAGTATTGTTACTTTGTGTTCTTGCTCAATTTAGCAACCTTGTTTCTTAATTTACAGTACAGTTCCCTATCATACAGGCAACCTGACAGTTCAGCAACCCTCTTGGCGTTATCATGCTGAGTCATCAAAGCTCATCAAAGCTCACTCATCACTTTAGCATGGGGCATTATTATGTTTCACAGTATGTTTCTTAAGCCAGCTTATTTTTTTTTTTTTCCATAAATGTATTCATAGCTGTTACTGGATCTTTTTATACAGATCTGACCAGTGCTCATCTTTAACCTCCATCACAAACAGGTCTTGAGTAAACGTCCTCCTCCGGCAGAAAGTGATCTTTCTGTATTCATCCACCACAAACATCAGATATAGTCACAGAGGTAGCACAGCCATCCATTACTATAGAAATGGGTGTTTAGTTCTCAACAGTAGGACCTCTGGTTGATTGTAACTACGCCAGGAATTCATACTAGTTCTTCAGATATGTGTTCTTTTGTGCCAGGAGAGATCCCACGTGTTACACCATGACGGCAAAGCCCTTCACTGCAGGGTGAAAAGAAGCAGCTGGTGACACTGTGTGTATCAGAGGAGACACTTGGCTGTCTACACGTTACCCTGGCCAACAATGGCTTAGCAGTGACAAAAACCGCAGTACAGGGAGATTAGTATTTGAAAGTGAGGACGAAAAGGGCAACCAACCAAACCTCCGAAAAGAAAGCAGCACATAAAAACCTATCGCTGGAGACTTTTACAGCTCTGTCAGCCTGTTTCTGCCACCCCAGTTTATGGTGGTAAGCTGTTCCACAGAGGCACTACAGGGCCGTTACTTGTGTTGTGAGAGTTGAGGAAATATATCTTGGATTTTTCTTTCTGAAAATGTGGTCCAACCAAAGCGATCTCTGGTTCAATAACTGTTGCTGCCTTTCTTGTACAGGGTCTACCAGCCTATGACACTCCAGAGGTGTTTGGTCTTCACCCAAACGCAGATATAACCTACCAGAGTAAGCTGGCCAAGGACGTACTGGACACCATCCTCAGCATTCAGCCTAAAGACAGCTCGTCAGGTGAAGGGGAGACCAGAGAAGCTGTGGTGTCCAGGCTGGCTGATGACATGCTGGAGAAACTGCCTCCTGACTATGTACCTTTTGAAGTAAGCCTGCATGTATGTGCGTGATGCATGTGTGCGTGCGTGTGTGTGCACCACGAGCAGCCCGATGTGACTGAAGCAACATGTGCAATGTTCCCCCGTTCACCATGTGTGCTGCTGTGGTACAGTACAAACAGAGCTGGAGGATGTGTGCTGCTGAGGTGATAGAAAGTTGTGTGTGTCTGAGACGGTGACAGACGGCGAGACAAGACGACTAGAAATAGAAAGGGGTGTGAATGTCGCTGGGTTTTGCTAGCTTTGATTTATTTTGGGTTTTCTCTCCTTTTTTGTCACTTTAGAGAAACTGAGGTGAGAATGTGACTTCTGAGGCAAGGTGCAAAGCTTGTCATGGAAAACTCGTCACTGTATGCCACACCCTCCATCTGTCACCTTCATTTCAATCTATCTGCCTGTTGTCGGTCTGTCTATAGAGAATATGAAAACAGGAAAATCTAGATTAGCCTCCGAAAAAAAAACAACTTTAAAATGATGAATAATCTCACAGGGTTCAAATGGCCAACAGAATGGAATGAAATACAGAAATGTTAAAAAGAAGCTTTTAATTCTCTCCTCTTTTCTATTTTTATAAGTAGTTGTAACTATAGAAACCTCACGTCCTGTGCTCAGTTTGAACCTGAAGCATGTGAACAGTTTGTGCCTACAGGTAAAAAGGAGAAAAGCTTGTGCAACACTATAAAAGTTCCAAATCAAATACATGTTTATTTTAAGAAGGTTAATTGCAGTGGAGGTATACTGAACTACAGTGAGTCTCCTGAACATGTTTTTATGTGTCTACATGTCAAGTCTGTCTGTGTGTGCTCATGAATTGTCACTCCATGTGTCATCATTTCTTTAGGATACTGATTTAAGTTTTCTTATATGATTTTATACAACTGTAACCAGGTAAGAGAACGCCTCCAGAAGATGGGTCCCTTCGAGCCTATGAACATATTTCTGCGTCAGGAGATTGACCGGATGCAGAGGGTCATAGTTCTGGTCCGAAACACCTTGACGGATCTCAAGCTGGCCATTGATGGAACCATCATTATGAGTGAAAATCTGCGGGATGCCCTGGATTGCATGTATGATGCGCGCATTCCTGCACGCTGGAAGAAGGTTGGTTGAGAGAGCTGACTTGACTTAAATTTTTAAACTGAATTCATTGTGCCTTGAATGTAATATTGCTCTTAATAATTCACTTGTGGACTTCTGTGTCATTTTGTTAGTTTGGTGGTTTCCAGCTGGTGCAGGTGTAGGTTTCCCTGTCTTGAGGCTACAGAAAGTGTTGTATTGACCAAGGAAAACCTGGTTTTAAGCCAATGGTGCAGTATTTTCCTGTCAGGTTGTTATAGACTTCTGTAATCTCTTGATGATTTGGAGACTGATGCCAACTATCCTTATGAACCCCCTTTTGCTATCAAAGTCACTGCTGCGCTGCATTTTTATGCAAATCACGGATCCCTTGAGTTTGCGCACGAGCTGATCCATTTACCCAGCAGAAAACATACTTAGTACAAACCCTTTGCATCTTAAAGTGGAGTTAAATAAGCCCTAAATGCACTTTTGCTATGCATAGACCATGTGCTATAGATAATTTAAAGAGGCCCTTTAATGTCCATTGTTTTCAATAAAGAATGCTAACAATCCACTTTAGGGCACCTCCTGGTATAAATTAATATCTCAAAGGTCTTATCATTACTTTGCAAGTACAATCTCTAGTATTACTTATTTCTCTTGAGTAAATCAAAAGTTTACTTGTTTGTTTCCGATAACATCAGATATGTCTTGTTTAGCCCACAGTGATGCTCCTTACCTATTTATTTATGTACTTTATTTTAAAATTGCAACCACAGCACACAAGTCAATTTCTGATATTAATAAAAATGACTCTTCTTCTAACAAACTTAGTTGAGGAAATTGCTGGGATACGAATATTGAGAGATGGAGAGACAGAGAAAACAACAATGACTTTTCCCATATCTTATATTGGAATCATGCTTTTGGCATTCAAGCCATGCTCTCACAAACATTAGAATAATTTTGACCTGAATGGCTTCCTGGCTGGGATTCAGAGGGTTTTTACCTACAGTGCAATCTGCTTCTGGCTCCTTTGCCTCCACTCTTCTGTGTTTTGCTGTATTCTCATCTTTTCTATTCAATCATTCTAAATTTTTTGTTTTTCTCTTGGCACACGGTGATTCACAATCCATTTCCTTCATGTCTCCCTGGTCTTCTCCTCTGATCAGTCTGGACTGGACATATTTCTGTGTTTCATTGTAATGTTTTGTTCACGTTGTTGTTTGTCTTTGTTTTTCAGGCGTCATGGGCCTCCAGCACCCTGGGGTTCTGGTTCACAGAGCTGCTTGAGCGGAACCGGCAGTTCCAGGCTTGGATCTTTGAAGGGCGGCCCAACTGCTTCTGGATGACAGGCTTCTTCAACCCACAGGGCTTCCTGACAGCCATGAGACAGGTACACACGGCATCAGGCTACCTACCTACTTACCCACCGCCGAGGAGGAGACCAGATGGCACGCAGAGGGACAAGCAGGCACAGGGCCACATTCACACACGCAAGCAAGCACGCAGCCACACACATGCATGTACACACTCACGGTGGCAAAGAAGCAAGTACACACACATTTCCCTTTGTTTTCTAATGAATTCCAATTTCTATTAATGTCGGGGTTGGGGGGGTGAATAGTACAGAGGGACGCAATCTGAATGTTTAACCCTACTTGATCCAGATCTGAGCCCTGTTGTTAGGGGTCATTATTATTTCTTATAATTATCTATCTACATTATATATTATAACATTCAGCGGTATCTAGATTTAAATGAAAATTAAATGAAAAAAGAGAGAGACAATGCATTCTGTAATTAACAATTTATATGCTATGATATATTTATACTGTATTTTCTTTCACCTTGAGGCTCAGCTTGCACATTTGCATTTCTCACAGATTTCCCAATGAAAATCTCTTCTGAGCTGTCCTTTTGTACAAGAGGACCTAAACTACATTCAACAATGTATGCTGTAGGAATGCAACATCCTTTAAAATTTTGACGAAACAAATAAAACCAGTCTGCCCCATTTAAGTAAATCTTGGGGTGGTTTTGGTGAACCCGATGAGCCTTTTCATTTACAAAGTTTAAAAGGTCTAAAATGTCAGGATTTTTGTTAAAAATCAGGACAAAGTGATTATGTTACCCTTCCTAAAACAGGCATTTAATTAAAGGTAGAATATATATTCCTCATTTGCTGTTTGTAAACACAGCATTAAGAGATGACCTGACCTCCTGGGCTTAACAAACGAGAGAGAGAAAGCAGCAGCAGCAGCATTGGTTGAGAGAGGTAGAGAGTGAGTGAAGTGAGAGAGCTGTGCTAGCGAAAACAAAGCAGTGAATCAGAGAAACAAAACGTTATTTACTGATTATTTCAAAGCGGTTATGTTGAAATGCACTAATAAACACACCCACACCAGTGCTGGATTTTTTTGTTAATGCAATGAAAGTGATCCTTCATTCTGTTGCCTCAGTCTGTTCTGCCTGTGTGTGTAGGCGAGTCTATTCATTTACAGTTAACAGAGAGCACAGGACAGAGATAGAGACAGCGATGAAACTGTTGGTCACTACATTTTTATAGAGTTCTGATCTCCAAACCTGCGCACTGTATTGTCTTGGGGCTGCACACTACTACCCAAGGGCTGACGCCAAAAAAACGCTCTGATAATAGCGAGATTATGAGAAATAAGAAAATACCAGCAACGGTCAGGGTCTCTGCCTCAGTAAAACATCTTTAAAAGCTTTTCATTTTCTTGATGATTGGTGGCCATGAGTCATTGAATATTTTTTAACTGAATTTGGTCCTGATCCAAATATGATGCGTGGTTATTGTATAACCTAACGATTAAATGAGCAGAGATAGAGACTTGAGGGCTGAATTTTTCAGGGTCAACAAATCAATTTACTTTTGAATTTAAGTAGGAATAGGAAATCATTTGGCATTGGTGTCAGGTTTGCATGTCTGACGGCCTTCTTATTTATTCCACTCTATAGAAAAATCCCAGTTGCATGCTCAGAGAGAGAAAACACAGTTGATGCAGATGTCTGTATTTTACTGAGCAGGGATTTGTTGGACTGCCTGTGTTAGTTCCCAAATCTAGCTGTCATTTTCTCTCACTGAGCTTGTGTGCTGCCTCCTCAGGAGAGATGCTGCAGCTTTTGTTGGGTCAGTGGCGTCACATTTCGTCTGTCTGTCCTTGTCATTTGTTATGAGTCCCTATCTGTTCAATTTTTCCCAATAAGGTTTTTGTCAGTTTTTTCCTCCCTCAGAATGAGGATAAAATGACTGAGGGGATACAATACTCACATTTCATTTATTCATTGTACACTCTGCTCTCACTCTTTGCTCTTTTTGAGTCATATTGGATTTATTTTCTTTGTGTTGGCACAGCATCTCGCAAAACAACGCCATTGATGGAGTGCACTTCTCTGCCCTGCAGTGCTTTTTTATTGTACCTCTATTACGGCCCTATCATCAAAAATTGATTTTTTTCTTCTGTGGGTAAACAATTGCCAAATGGTCAGCTCTGTTATTCACATGTACTGCTGTGTCACACCGCCCACGTCACGGTGGATTTGTCCCTGCACTTGTAGGAAATCACTCGAGCCAACAAGGGTTGGGCCCTGGACCGCATGGTGCTGTGCAATGAGGTAACCAGGTGGATGAAGGATGACATCACCCAGCCCCCCACAGAGGGGGTGTACGTCTACGGCCTCTACCTGGAGGGAGCTGGCTGGGACCGTCGCAGCTGTAAACTTGTCGACTCCAAACCCAAAGTCCTCTTCGAGATGATGCCAGTGATCAGAATGTACGCTGAGAATAATGGTGAGATTTCATGTTTGAGATACATGACCATACTCTGACAATGCAACACTTAAAGGGATGGTTCACATTATCTAATGTGGGCTTGTATGTAGTACTTATTGATTGTCGGTGTATTAGCTATAGTAGATGCTAGTCTACAAGCTCCCACTTTGGAGAAGCAAAGAGGGGCAAAACAACGAACTACTGTGGACGAGGTCAGCAGAAAAACATAACAAATCAACATGAGTTGAAGAGTACATATTTAGAATATTTTCATTGCTTTACAGTTTCCCATCAGAAAAGGCTTTCTGATGGGAAACTGTTGTTATATAAGACAAATATTGCTCTTTCCAAACCAACCAAACTCCATAGACAATGTCGTAATTTTACCTCGCAGAACATAGAAATTGCTGGTATACCACTGATCTTGATATATTAGTTTGTTTGTGTTATTGTGTGACATCTGTGATTTAAAAGGATAGTTCAAATTCACCAAAGTCACAAAATAACAAAAACAAACTAATAGATAGAGGCGCTGGTAGACCAACAACTGCCGTCTTCTGCGAGGTAAAATGATTGATTTCGCCTATGGAATTTAGTTGGTTGGGAAAGAACAATATTTGGCTTATATAATGGCACTTTCCAGTCAAAAGGCTGTCTGATGGCAAAGTAAAGCAGTGAAAATATTCTAAATATAGCATACCTTTAATAAAGGTCCTTGGAAAAAAAAAGAAAAAGACAGTTCATTGCTTCCATGCTACTGCCCCTCTCTGCTTCTCCAAACTGGAGGCATGCTGGCCACCATTTACTGTAGCTAATACAATCTTTTTACAATCACTCTTTTCTTATTAGGATCGATCTTTCTAGTCTTTGTGTCTCAGTCTCAATCTTGTCTCCTCCTCAACATTTGCATCCCACACAATCACTCAGAATGGATGGATGTAACATTTAAATGTCAAGCAGACTAAGTGCTATTTATTTTGTCTGCGAACAGATTACCAGCAGTATGTGGCACAGTGTTTGTTCTGGATAAGACCAGACTATATTCAGGCAGGCAGCAGAGAGACAGGCCCCAGTGGACGCCTGCGAGCAAGGCTGCCTGGGAAATGAATTAATGATCCAATGATACGCGTAATGCAGTTTGTTTACACCATGTCCCCTCCCAGCTCTTCCCACAAGAAGGCTGCCTGCTGGGTCTGAGCGTGTGTGTGGCAGCGTAAAAGAGACCGGTGGAGGGAAGCTGCTGTACACAAGTGGTTGCAAGAGCATCTATGAGTTTGTGTGAGACGTGTGTGTGTACATCTAAGAGTCTAGAAACCCCCTCTACTTAATTCTGACTCTCATCAAAGAGATTAGCCCCTTCCCTGTGTTTATGCTCTCTGAAGACTGACTGACAAGGGCTGTTTGTTTACTTGTGAAAAGGATTGTTGGTTTTTGTGCTGCTGGGGGGCTGTTGAAGAACACTCAAGAAGCACTCCAGCATGTTGTCCCTGACAGGCTAACAAGTAACCAGCCACAGAGCTGGCTGCCTAAAATCCTAGGGTGTGGCAGTAGAGGGAGATAAACACATGGACTGTTTTGCACCAACAAAGATTAATTTAGTTCTTTAGTTCTAATCAGAGTTGAGCAAAACTAGTTTTAAAATGAGTAAATCCAGATTTAAAATCAAGCTCTGTTGCACAGTTAAGCACTAATCTCTGCTTAGCTTAGCAAACCACATTGAGTTTTTAGCCAATAGTAAACTGAAATTAAACAGAGTTTAATGAATATGGAGTTGCTTGCTTACCCAAATTAAAAAAAACAAATGCATGCTGTCGGGACCTTGTAAGTGTTGTTGTTTGCTAGCCAGCTACAAAGTTAGTTAGCCTGGTTACCTTACTCTAATTTCTCCTCCTTTGAGAAAAACTTTTTGGCTGAATTTATGAAGCAATTTGGCCAAATGATACAACCCAGTTCCAAATGCTTTTTGACCTATATTGAGTTGAATACAGCATGAAGACAAGTTCAAACTGATAAACTGAGGTTCAAAGACAGGTTTAATTTTAATCTTTTTTTAAGCTATTTTAACCCAGCAACTGTGCAACCCAGCCCTGATTTGAGCAGACTAACTTAAAAACAGATGTTTTGTTAAACTCAGTGGGGTGTCCCAGTGGCATCTCCACACTGATTGAAATATTTTATTGACTTGAAATAATTCTGGGTATAAAGCTGTTTAATTATAACCTTGATTAAGAGATAATTTTGCCAGCTGATGCCCTGTTTCCTATCAGTTTTCACTACATATTGTGACACTTCTACTTTTCCGGTTTGCAGGTGTGAAGGATTCCCGCCTCTACTCCTGTCCGATCTACAAGAAGCCAGTTAGGACAGACATGAATTACATCGCAGCTGTAGACCTGAAGACTTCACAACCTCCAGATTACTGGATCCTGCGGGGCGTCGCGCTCCTCTGTGACGTCAAATGATCGCTACATGTTGAGAAACACTGACACAAATCTGGCAGAAGGTTAGCTATTATTAACTTCCATCAGTCACGCGCCCAGTGTTATAGAGAGTATGCAGGGTAAACAGCTGTTACCATGGTTACAATTTTTCTTTTTTCCCACCACAGTGTGAAAACTTGCGACAGAGTGAAACATCCGGTTCCAGACAATGGAACAAAAACTCTGGAAGCGTCACTATGTCACTTGAATAGATCCATGTAGAATGGTAAAGCACATGAATGGTGATCCCTTAGAGTCATTCTTATATAGTATAATCTAGTTCAGAGTGGCAAACGTTATTACTGTGCAACAAATGGCTTAAGGTCAAAGGTGGAACAAAGATAGCTGAGGTGCACTGACTGAAGGTCAGATATACATGCCTGTGTTATTCAGATTCTTCTGTAATTTCAGTATGTGTAGAATTTCATTTTCAGCTAGCTGTGGCTGCTGTGTGTTTGATATGTATAACCTACCACAAGAGACGTTATTTTTAGATCAGGATGAAGATGACAGTTTTTAATTAGAGGGTCCCTGAATAGTTTTTTTTTTTTTCCAATTACATCACACATATAATGCTCAATGATAAAAAGAGCTTTCTATTCACATTAGTTGGGTCGATAATCATCTAGTCATCATCTTGAGTGTGTGTCCATCCTGGTTGTATCTGTTTGTGAGGTTTATTTTAAAACTGGGATTTGATTTAAGTTTTGCTCTTCTAAAATGGAAACTGCAGTTTTAAAGCAGACATGACTCAAACTGTGCTGCCTCACTGAATGATTCAATTTTGGCCCTGATATATCTAGACATATTGTATCTGTTCATCTGCTCTCAAGGGGTTTTACCCAATGTCAAGCATGCACAGTACCACACTCTAGTGACAAAAGCACATTGAACCAAAAAGGACTAATTCAAGTTGGAGCTGACATCATCAACCTATTTGATTGCTGTGAGGTTACAGTTCTGCTCTCATGTTAATGTGCTGTGAACTGGCCATTTTTTAAGAATAATAACACTCAGTAGAACTGAAATACATAGAAATTTTAATGAAGTTTTTACAAAAAACAATGGCATCAAAACATCAAAACACTTTTTTGGTAGTATTTTCTTTTGTTACAAAACCACCGTACCATACGCACTCTAAAGCTACCCTGTACACAGATCAGGCATGGGTTTCCCAAATTAAAATCTTCACATTAAAATCATCTTTTAAATTTTCTTATCCAGTAGTGCCACTCAAACCTAAGTCTTTTCTGAACAGCATCATTTACCTGATTATCTGTTTTCAGCAGGTATTGACAAATCTGACCCATGCCATTAAGACTTTATAATAAATTTAGTTTTGTCTAAATGGTCAATAAAGGTAAGATGATTTATGTGTAGAGATTGCTGTGGGAAACTTTGCCCTGCATGAATATCACAATATATTCATACTTTTTTTTATGCTTCTCCATGTATGGACCACCTGTAAAATACATCCAAGACTTCGTGCTTCTAACAAGGTTGATGGAGTTATGTACACATATGTGTGTCTCCTTGTTGGCTGGCTGTGTTTTTTCAAAGGACCAGCTTCCCTTTTTGCAACAGTGGTCATGCAGTTTTCCCTTGTAACATTTGCCCTTTAATTTCGTTTTAACATCAGCTTATTCTTCTGTAATGTTTTGTATCATTTTGTAAAAGTTTGGTCAAGTTGGGGGCACACAAATATCCTTATATCCACAACACCAGCATGTTTTTTTTGTATTACCATTGTTCACTCTGAAATTATTGTCTTTCTTAAAGAAACATTCATGTGAAAATTGTTGCCACGCTCTTTCTCTACTTCTTACTGCACAACATTTGACATCCAAAATATACTGTGTCCTGTAAAATGAACAGAATTATAGATTCTGTTTTTGATGGACCTGGTTGAAAAGAGACTTTGAACAGCAACAAGCCTCCCAGAACACAGTCAGAATACTAATTTAGACATTTCAGAGTCTTCTAATATATTTCAGGGGTTATTGCCTATTTGCTGTACACGCTACACTTACAGTTACATAAGTGACAAAATGTATACTACAGCTGTGGCATAGTTAACTTGCAATGCGACATTAAAATCAGATCCAATTCCCGCATTCCACATACATTATTTCTGTTAGAACAGCAATGAGAAGACTAAATCTCCTCTATCTGCAATGAACGTCTGTGCCTGTGTGAATTCAGCAAATTCTCAACCAGTTTTACGGCATTACATTCCCTTGGGACAGTGAGCGGGTCATCTCTGTGTGCACAAAGTAGGTCTTGAGCTCTCCTTTGCCCTTGACGTTGATGATGCCTCTACAAGAGCACATGTAGCCCAGGGTGAGAAGGATGCGACTCGTCTCCTCCGTCACCTACAGCGAGAACCAGACGGGTAATGTCGATTTTACTTATCTTGCAAGACTGAATTAAATTCCTGCTGGCAAAAATATTAAGCGTTCCAAAGGAATACATTTCCAGGATACCAGGCTGACCCGCATAAGTAACAAAATCATGTATTGTTAATATACTGCTCTGCATCTCCAGATCTCTGTATTTAAGCAGAAGAAGGCTTTAAGTAAACTTTCACTGTATTTTTCTTATTACTACCATTAAAAGGATAGTTTGGATTTTCTGAAGATGGTTTGGCTGAAATAATTATCCAAAGTCTGTATTACTTATAGGAGATGGCAGTTAGCACAGCACAGAGCACAGGAGTTGCTTGTCTTGATTTGCTTGTGTGAATAAAGGGACAGTTCTGGAGACAGTGGAGCTATCAACCATAGAGATGTATGCCTTCTCTCCAATATATAGGTCCCAGCCCTTCATCAGTCATGATGATGATGATGAAGGGCTGGGGCCCGAAAATGTTAGCATTTGAATTTCTGTCCAGCACCCTGTACTCATCATTTTTGGATGTCCTTGCATAATCACACAATAACAGAAGCAAACTAACTGATCAAGGAAGCGGTATACCAGGAACTCCCATGTTCTGTGAGGTAAAATTGCTGATTTTTCCAAATGAGTCTGATAGTTTTGGAGAGAGCCACATTTGGCTTACATAATGCCACTTTCTCGTCAGAAAAGGTTGTCTGTCGGCAAAGTAGAGTGCAGAAAAGTTTTTCAATATAGCAAACACTTAAATCGATATTGATTTTTTTTTTTTTTTAGGTAGCTAACCATTTTGTTGCTGGTTCTCCAAAGAAGAGTCTTGCCAACTGCAAAACACTGATTACTGACTAAGCATCTCACAGAACCCCATTTTAAAAAATCTGAACTATCCCTTTAATGCTTGTAAAAGATAAAGGACGCATAAACAGCTTATGCATAAAATTCAATTTGTAAATTGAAAATCATAAACAGTACAGTACAGATTACTGCAGCTTACAGAGAATAAAGTAGAACTTCAAGGTTTTTTAAAATTAGGAAACATCAGTAAGATTAATGCAGGATGGGAAATATGTGTGCGCTACCTTGGAATAACTCTGCATATCTTAAATAAAATATCAACAGGCAATCTTGGAATGCAATTGAAAGCAGGTGGCTCTCTCAAATGTGTACAGGCTGTGAAGTGTAATACAGCCCTCTGAAGGCTGAGTGATTCCCACAGCCACTTGCCATGCAGGTGAAAAACCATTATATCTTATCAGCGCTCAGGCAGGGTGGGAATGTAAGATTTGAAGATGTCACATGATGTTGGGGTGATGTGATGTCCTCGCTCCTTGCTTTCATAAATAGCACGAGCAGAGGGAAGAAGACTTATCTTTAAAACATCTGTACTGACATTTAAAATCTCTACATACTGTATGAAAATGGAGCAGTGCTGCTGCTTTGAAATAAATGGTCGACTTTTAACACAACGGGATGTTTGACAGAGACAGAATGGGACTCCCAAAGCTGATTTGTGCCCCAGTGCATCACAGAAGATGGTAAAAGCAATGTGCTACAATGTGATCTCATTAGACCTTTTTAACATGAAATAGTAAACACAGCTGTTACCAATGATATTAATTAAGGTTCTGTTTCAATCAGGTCAAACAGAGTCAAGGTGCTGCTATTGTGCATTTTGGCTCATTGGACAGGCTCTGCTACACTAAATGGAACAGGACTTTCATTAGTACAATTGGTAACACCTGTGTTTACTCTTCTGTTTCATATCAATATGGCGGCTGCTGTAGACGAGGCTTTTACTTTCCAACTTGTCAATCTTTAAAAATTGATCACAAGTCTGTGATGTCTGTCATTTTTCAAACAGTTGTTGGGAACTATTTTCGACTCAGGATTAATAGAAACTAGTGGCAGTGCATGCAGTTATTTTTCTATGCCATTATCTTGAGATCACAAGTTAATTATTTCATTATCTCCAAAAAATTACCTTTGTTTTCAGGAGTACTCTGACATTTTCAGCTTGAATCAGTTGCTACAGTTGTAAGAATGCCACCTATGCATGCAGACATTGCACTTCTGATCTCTCATAAGTAATAAAAGTAAACAGGCTTTTGTATTCTCATGATGATGAACTTGTGATCGAGATAACGGCTTTAAGATAAAATAACTGCCATTCTTGGCCTTTGTACATATCATTTAATAATTACCTGTATTTTTCCCAGGACTCCAGTGCTGTCCATTCTGCTCGCTACATTCACTGTGTTCCCCCAGATATCATACTGTGGTTTCTGGGCCCCAATGACTCCAGCTATCACTGGACCATGATTAATACCTGAACCAAAGGACAACAAGTAATCACTGAACATTTCACACATATCTGTACCATATTCACTCACTCAATATGTTTTTAGATTGCTTCTTTGATCTGAATGGAAAATTACAGTTGACAGGACATATTTAGACAATATTTAGTGCTTAAAGAGATTTTTTAAATGAGGTACAACTACATCAAGAAACTGCAAGCATCTTATGAAAAAGGTTGTATGTTTCTGTTTCTGATGTCATACTTGAACAATGTTGTTGGAAATGTATTAATCAATTTTTGATATCACTGATTAATTATTGAGTGCAGCCAGAGTGCAGCTCCAAAAGGCCTTGAGTAAGAGACGTGCTGCTCTCAGAATAAACAAAGCTTTTCACAAGATTTCATCAGAACATGAGATGAAGTGGAAGCTAAATGCAGCTGAACTCTTAATCCCCAACACTCCCAGCACCTCTGCTAAGCAGACTCTGGAGCTTTTCACAGCAATGAGATGACACCAGGCCTCTCTCCACTCTGCCTTCCGAGTCAATTTCCAGATTGCTGGAAATTGCAATCTACACGAGTGTGCGCAGGCAGGCAGCACACACTCAGGCACATGGCCGATGGTTTTGTCCAGTCCCAGTGGGGGAGGACTTGTATCCCTCTCTGATGGAGCGTTTTAGGCCCGTCTGGAAGCAGCAGGGATGTACAGTAGCACACACGCACACTGCTGAGTTAATGGAGCATCCCATGCTGCGATCTTCACAGACAGGTTGAAGGCATCGAACTCTGACTCTTACTGCATGCTGGGAGCTGGGACCTGCTTTCCTCTTCAATTCTCCCTCTGCTCTTTAGTCAGTCTCTCACTCTGCTATTATGTTGCCATGACTATACCTATTTCCTGCTGCAAACATGAGTTTTATTTTCTTGTCATTCACACATCTAAGCATCTCTGTTTCTATCGAGATAATGAAATCACTCTCACAGCATACTGCTGCTCTAAAAAAGAATAAGAGCTACATGTCCATGTCAGTACATAACATCAACAGAGCATGCAGTTAGTCTATATTCAAGCCAATTATTTTAAGTAACCTTTTTATTTACAAAAACCTGTAATGGTTGCAGCTCTCACCCAGCATCAGAGATATTGTTGTGCTCTCATATTTCATCTCATTATATGCTGGATTTCAGTTTAATAGACAACAAGTTGCTTTGCCACTGCAGAATTCTATTATAGAGGGTGTCCATAAAGTCTCTTTACAATTTAACAAATTTATTACAAAAGCAAATGAATAGACACAACTGTGAAAATTATTACAAAATGAAAAGTAGATATTGAAGTTTTTTGCCTCATTTAATACACCTCTATATGTGCACCATTAGCTGCATGAACCACATCAAGACGGTACTCAATTTCTCGCCATGTTCGCTGTAGCACAGCCTCATCAATGGTGGCAATGGCATCAGTGATCTTTTGCTTCATGCATGAAGCATGAATGTGATTCAAAACTTTGATAACCACTGAGTACATAGAACATATCTCATCAATTGCTTTTGTAATACATTTTTTAAATTGTAAAGAGACTTTGTGGACACCCTGTATTTGGAGCATTTCCATTCTCACCATGTGATCAGATAACATCGACTAACCAGCAGCTAAACAACAGACAAACTGCTGTTTAACTATGAGCAAGAAGGTTTTAGTAGGAAAAAAAAGAATATTGAACTTGCTTTCACAGCAATTTGTTTTTAAAGGACCAGTGTGTAGGATTTAGTGGCATCTAGTGGTGGCCTTGCAAAATATAAACAACTCGTCTCACCCTCCTCTTCCAAACATGTAGGAGAAACTACACTGGCCACAAAACTCGTGGCGGACTCCATGGGCAAGGACCTTAGCCCTCTGTAGATACTAGCGGCTCATTCTAAGCTAAAAAAAAATGCAAAGATCCTTATTTTGAGGTCATTATACCGTAATGAAAACATTCTTATGAATATTATATTCCATTTCTGTCATATTCTGCCAATAAATCCCTGTAACAGCAAACATAGATGGGACACTGATGCAACGCGTCACTTAGGCAGAGCTACACTGAACACCATCTTTGTAGCATGTGGTTGTTTGCCAACTGTGTTTTCTGAGGGGATTTGAAGTAGGACACTTCATAATAATGCAGTTGGTTATGCAGGGTTTGGAAATGTAGACAATGTGAGCTCATACTGAATTAACTAACTACATCATTTTAACTGCAGGATCATGGACACACACTGAACTGACTGATTTACTTTAGTGTGCAATATACAAGTTGCTCTGCCTCCAGTTATTTAACCTTTTTGAAAACAGGGAAAAAAAAAAAATACATACTTCTGCAGCTGCATGTAGAGAGAAAAAAAAATAAACAAGCCACACAACAATAGAGATGAGCCGGTCAGTAGAGCAGCTTTAGCTGATTATAATGGACGCGCACTGCTGCAGGCATGCTGCGGCTTTCGTGTCGCACCATGTCTGTGTCCCATGTGTCCTGGCCATTAATCTTACACACTGGGCCTTTAACTGTAGCTTTCATTTGTCACTCACCAACTCTGAGTTTGAAGTCATTGAAGGAGTGTTTGTTGATAACATCCAGCTTCCCCACCAAGGCGAATGCAAACTCCACCATGGTCCCTATGTGCATGTACTGCCTGTCATGCTCCTAGGAACCAGTAACACATTCATTTCAGATTAAATGTGATTTGATATTTTCGTGCCAAGTTGTGAGAGAAGATGCTTCAGAATTTCTTCACAAAAACACTTGATTTTAATGTGGATGTGATGAACCCACCTGTGATGTGTACTCGGGCCCAGGTGATGCATTCAGCCCAGTAGCAGCCATGTAAGTGCTGCCAATGGTCTTGATCTTTTCCACTCCGCTGAATTTAGGTTTGGAAAGCAGCTAAACCCACAAAAACAAACACAATCCACACAGCAGCTAAAACAAATGAGACATTTTATGGCAGAAGTGATAGCTCTTGCAGTCATTTTTTGGATTGCATGCACATCCACATGCAGTGGATGAATTTGTAACAAACATTACTGTTCTCTCCTTTATTTTTCCTCCCCTCTGCCTGCCAATGAATCATGGTTTTCAGCGGCATCACGGGTACTCAACAGGGAAGTCTGTCCGATTTATAAATCAAACTGGTGTTAAAGAAAGCAGAATCCATCCTGTCTGAGTTTTAGACCTTGCCTCAGGGTTCCCTCTTTAAATACCCACTAGTCAAAACAAGCAGATATGAACACTCCCTCATATCTGCGGCCATTTCACTCCTAAACTCCAACAGTAAACCAATCACTGACCACCAGCCATGCTTGTTAAATATTGTTTTGCTTTAATTTTCGTAGCACTCATGTCTCATTTTGTATTTAATTGCCTTGTGCGCTTTTTGATTTGTGATATTATGTGTTTTTATGATTTTTACGGCCACACATCCCCACTCCAGGGACAAACTGACTTGATATCAGACACCATTATAAGAGGTAAAAGCTTGCACATGAGACACATACTACTGTGCTTGAAAGGATGTTCTGCTTTGTTTCTAGCATTCATGGTGCCCGTGTGGGATGTTGTGAAGGATGCACAAGTGAGGGCTATTTACCTCATCAAAATCAGCAATGATTTCATTGAGCAGCCTGAGGCACTCTAATCCTTCTTTGTTGACGTCAGATTCAGTGTAGAACTCTTTAAAGTCTGGGATGGAGGCAAACATGACGCACACCAGGTCATATGACTGGTGGTACAGATCCTGCAAGACAAAAAGAGGGAGACAAAATACAGACGTCAGTTAAACAACTGATCAACCACAGGATGAGATGCAGATGACAAGATTCTGATTATTATGTCAAGATAATTATGGTCATGTTAGAGTTTTCTGTGTATATTTAAGCTTAAAAATACTTGACAGTAGGACCACAGAGGCAGGCGAAAGCCAAGTGATAAACCAGACACACAAACCATCATCCAGATAAAAGTGACTCTAAAATCCATTAGGCCAGCAAAACTTGCTCCTGGATCCTGTTCAAGTGCAGGAGGAGTAATGTCATTTGCTGACTCTTCAGTCAGAGATTTTTTTTTTTTTTTTTGCAGCACAAGCAGCACTCATATTTAAAGTCCCATGACCTCTAAGAAACTACATCCTCTAAACTTCCTAATTTGTAAAATCTTACTCCTCACAGTTTCACACTGAAGGAAGCATTCAGTGGATTTAAAAGTGATTCAGATTGATGAAGGAGAAAATCTTACAGGCGAGTCAGCAAATTCACCTGGACCGTTTCTCCCAATGTTTCGTCATTATTAGCGGTAATTCATCATTTTAATACTACATTACAAGACCCTGTTCCGTTTAAAAAGTTATGATGTTGAACAAATTACCTCCTGAATTTTAGCACTGAGTATCTCAAACAGCCAGTGACTCAATTTACAATCCTCTCCACTCACCAAAAAACACTTTTTTATTGTACTTTTTACAACTTTAAAACTCTATTGTACATTCTGGTTTTGGATTTAGATTCTATATCACCTCTTGAATTCTACATTTTATTACCTAAACATAAAGCCACACTGAAATCTGAAATATCTAATCTATGTCTTATACTATTTATATCCATACTGCTTTTTAAGTAGATTAAACATCAACATAACTAACAGCAAAGGAATAAAATATGTACATAATTCAGATTTAATATATTGATGTGTAACATAGATCTTTGAGGTAAGCTGCTTTTGCAATGCCTCATCAGAGCTAATGAATAAATGTAATGGATCTTGGCATAATGCCACTGGTACTGCAAGACCTCTTTGAAACCACAAAACATCCTGCAGCCATTTCTCAGACCAGAACTTACACGATGTAATAAAAGTAAACACAATAAATGCCTACCTCATTCTTCCAATTGCGTGCCAGGAAATGTTCTGCAACGTGCGCAGGCAGGACATTCTCCAGCAAAACCCGGTTAAGGTTCTCCATCGTTTCAATCTCCTCACACTCCTTCTTGAACTTGTTCTTCCACAGAAAGTCTAACCTACAGTAATATTCATTCTGTTACAAGAGGACACAGAGGTGAAGAGACTGAAGGTACAGCTGTACAGCTTGCTTCCATCAAGTCACAGAGAAAAACAGGAAAACAGTTACAAGCGTGGAGTCAAAAACAGACAAGTAAATGTGACATTGAAAAAAACATGTTACAACTGACCCTTGCAAAGTTCTGCCCCTTTGCTTTGTGCTCCAATAACAGTCGAACAAGCTTTGTAACTGGTGTACAGTGCTGGGCGGTAATGCAACAATTAGCTAACAATTGACTGATATGTTAGCTAGCTAGTTAGCTATTCTTTTTCTAATGTAACTAGCTTGCTTACAATTGATGTAGATTATCCATTTAGCTGGCTAGTGCTTTGCTAACATTAACTATCTTAAGACGCGACTACATGTCACTTTTACAAATCTTCCGGCAACATATTTTAACCATCTTCAAAAACTTGCACATAGATATATATATATAGGTACATCAAAGTTGCCGCTATATTTGACAGGGCAAGACTGACTTGACCTGTTATATTCAAAAGTTCAGGATCTATGTTATCTAAGTTAGAAAAACAAAAATCAAAAAAGCCCCCCCCGCCCCTTACTCCATGTCAATCATAAACCCTTGGATATAACACGACTATGAAATCGGATGAGAAAAAAATATTATGGTGCTTTTTATCTACAAAAATGCAGCTCCCCCGTTTACATTTATGTGTATTTGTTCACAGGTCAGTCTCACTCTGTCCAATGTGGCAGTGATGTTGATGTAACTGAGCAACAAGCTGAAGTAATCAATGCAGCATCTATGTTTGATATGTCGATGTCGTCATTGCCTCCCTAAGTGGTTTCAAAAGGGATGGCACTTAGGAAGGGTCAGTTTTGTCACACGTGCAAAAACTCAAACTTCCATCAACAGAAACCTTAGTTATCTGAGTAGCATGAGTGAATGTCTCACATTGGGAACGCCCTTGGCATGACCTCGTCAGAAGCCAGGATTGGCTGGAACTGTGTGTCAGTGACAGAGAGGGGAGAGACCCTCGCCTTAAAAAATGGCTCGCACTACTTGTCATTCAAAAACACCCACCTCTTCCTGACTATGAAATGAGCAAGGAGGGTGGTCTGGGCTCAGAAAGAGACCAAAAGGGAGGACTACATATTTGTAGAAAGTTATCAGTGATGATGCACATTTCATCCCACAGCACAGGATCAGGTGAAACCGCCATCTTCTCCCCCAACTTGACTTGGTACGCCACCAGGAGGGATGTAGCATTTAGGGCCCCAACCAGCAGTGCAGCCGCCTGGTATGCCTTTTCTGTCAGACTGGACTGAAACCAGTCTGCTCTGGATGGGAACGTGGGACCCAGTGACAACAGGGACTTCTTTGGGTGGGGGTGTGCCGCCACCACAGGCTCCACTTAGGGAATGCTGCAGAGGTCATGGCTCTCCATTCCCTCAGAGTAAAGCACAGGGCTGCCAGCCAGGTTTGTCATGCCAAGAGAAAGAAAATTCCTCCAGTAGCTCTCAGAGGATGGGCAGGAGCTGCTTTCCTGACTTTTTCACTTTAGGCAGCCTCTTCCCATTGTAACGGGACCTTGCCACCTCCACCTGGACCTCAGGCCATTGGATCTTGAGCTTAGCTGCAGTGTGTTTGTACAGGTCCTGCAGGTCCATCGGGCGGCCGAGTCACTGGTGCCTGCTGAGACTGCCAGTGAAGGCAGGTAGGCTCGAGAAGAAAGTTTGGAACATCGAAAGGCAAGTAGCATAGTGTCAAGCCCTTTTTTAGGGGGAGGGTCTCTCCCCTCTCTGACACTAACACGAAGAGTTCCAGCCAATCATGGAATGCAATATCTTTAAATTTCATTTTCTTCCTTATCGTATGAAGCGTTCAGGTGCTCTATGATGATGACTTTATTTAAGGCTGTTCCTGAGCGTTATACACCAAACTAATCTGATAAAGAGGATGCATCAACCAAGGAGACACGTTTGTAAGGTGATCTGACAGAAAAACAATCAAGCAGAGAAAGTGGTATGATTTGATATTAGAAATATAATTAGTTGTTACAGAGACCGAAAAAAGTGGGGTGTGGTACAAAAACAAAGTGTGCATGTAAACACATCAGAGTGAGCAGTGTGTGTGACACTGAGCAGATATTAATAAATGGCATCTGTTATTTTTGCTGCACAGACACTCACACCTGGCGCTTTTTCATTGAGCTGAGGACATCAGTAATTTGTCTTCTGCAAAATACATTTATTATCCAATCAGACTGCCTCTGCTTAATATTCATGTCTATATTTGTGGCTCTTCATCCAAATCCAGCAGCACTTATAATACACAGGTAGCATATTATCATATTTTCCACATTTTTGTGACACACAAGGCCTCAAGCACAGAAACAGAAGCTCCCAATGGTGTGTCAACAACTGTGGAAAATAATCTTTTTTCTATAAATCACACTAAATAATACATAAAAACCTATGTTCAGTGTTCTGTTATGCCAAAAAAGTTTCACTGCAATGTTACCACACTTGAAATGTCCAGTTTATTAATTTGCAGGTTTGGTGTCAGCGAAAGCAGTAAAATGTGGTGCTTTTGCTCACACCTGTAAAACCACTCATGTAGTCAGTATGCTTTTTGTGGACACAGTTCAGTCCCTGGAGGGGTGAAAAAAGTGTGTAGCAGCCAGCCTGTTATTTCAGTACACAGTTGTGCCCAGAGGATCAGCTGCATCCTATTTAGTGATAAGCTCTAATATAAAAACAGAAATATTACTCTGCCCATTCCTTCTCTCTCTGACAGAGTGCTGCGATTTAACCCTACATCCAAGTCTGTTCCAAACCATGAAAATAACCTATGCATGCACAAATACTTACTGCATGTGCTATATTTTGTACATGCAGGTAACAAAATTAATTGCAATTGCAAATAACAAAGCAATTGTAAATATCTGTGTAATCAAAATGTAGAGAGTCTTAAACTGGGTTGATTACTGTTACTTTAAATACATGCAGTTGATGTTAGTAGCTTAGACTGTACTGTAGCTCCAGAGCAAAGAAGTGTCCCAGTTTTGGATCACACCAGAGTACAGTACCCTGCAGTGTAGCATAACCCCAAAATAGCTGGACTATGAAGCACATACAGTAACTCTCCAGAATAATCAGGCTCTGGTCCCTGCTTCTCCTGGCTAGTAAAGCTCCACTTGAGTAATTTCAGATGTGTTGATGTAAATCATTGGCCAGAGTGGCTGATGGGAGGCCAGACAAACGGGTCTCATGATACCCATTTTGCACAGTGTGGCACAGCAGCCCAAAAGATTTGCACAGTTGATAAACTCAGTAGGGACGGCAGAGTTTATTCCATCTAGAAGATGGATAGGGGCAGCCACACCAAGCTCTAAGGTAATAAAGGTGTATATATACCATATATAGAGAGAGATAAGCTGTTTTCTCATATGCACTCTGAGCTATACCCTGAGAATCAGGTTGGGACATTGGATGAATGTGCCCTTTTCATGCATGCGGCACACAATGCAGCTGTATTGCTTCTGGCAAGGCTGGGCAGTACATCAGACTAAGCCGTGTACAAGCGTGGGAGACCATTTAGGGTTAAAGAGACCATGGGACTGTAGAATACCTCCACAGGAAGGATATAAGAGGTATGTAGATGATACAGCATGAGCTTCCCAAAATGGAATCTACACTTTTCACAGGCCAACAGACTAAGAGCAGTTCACACCAGCTCAGTTATTCCTCTCGAACCAAACCATCATTCAAACTATTTTCCCCCTTGGTGCAGTTTGTTTGGGTTGGTGTGAACAGACTCAAACATTGTTAAGGACCAAACAACCACTCTCTGGCTCAACTCAAACAGGTGGTCTCAGATCTCTGTCAAGTGTACTAGGGAGCAGTTCATTTCTGGTGTAAACACAATTTCAACAAATCACAGAGGCATAGCATTGTATATGTGACTAAAGTGGTTGATCATTGGTTTTGGTGACTGGTCCACTGGTAGCATGTTTGCTACAAAATGTGGACTGGAAGAGGACAAAGCTGAACTCAGTATGAATTGAGCCTACACTATTAAATTATTTAACACCTGCTGTCTTAAAAGATGTTCATATTTGCAATCCTCAAAAGTCTGCTGATATGCGCTCCAGATCAACACCGGCATGAACAGAACCTGGCTGTGCTCCAAGACAAACGATGAAGAGTGAAATTTATTGACTTTTTATCCGCCGACTATATGACCGATAATCCAACCACATTTCCACCACATGACTTGTGTTTACAATTTCTGGTTTGTCTGAGGTTTGTGTGTATAGATTTGATTCAGGAACTGGATATTTAGGTGTGAACTGGCCTTAAATTAGCAGCGACAAAGACACAGGAATGTTTAAAAAAATAAACTGTCCCCACTGAGGTTATCGGCCCTGCAGAATTGATTTCCATCCAAAAGGAGCAGCCATTTCCCTCCAAGGGGAAAAAGTAATAAAGGTGTATATACTGTATATATTTAGAAGGAGACAATAACAGTAGTGTGTGGATTTCAATTTGGTCTCCACTTACATGAAATATCTTAAGCTAGAACAAGTAGCGAAGACGAAAAATACCAACTAACTAAAATAATAGCTGACTGACCCATGACAGTGGGCAGTAAACTCAATTGTATTCAATGGTATCTTATTACAGAGACCATGGGATCTTGGAATCCTCTAACACTCAGGAGCTGAGTTGCTCCGTGTCTTATTGCCTGCCAGACTTCATTAACATATAGCTCAATTTAACTGTTATAAAAGCTTATTAATTATTTCTGATGAGTCATTAACAGACATTAACTCATTCAATGAACATGTGGCATTAATCTGAACTCTAATTAACATGAAATGGGCAAATTAAAACAGTTATTCCAGAGCGGAATAGAAATTTCAAAGGAGGAACCGCGGCTGTAGCATTGTTATCAGAGAAGGGAATGTTTACTCGCATGTTTCCTATGTCTGATGGCATATCATGAACATTTTATGATAAACTACAGTAAATATATTACAGATTTCTCCTTTAAGTTAGCGGCAACAAAGACACAGAAATGTTGCCACTCCAAACTAAGAGAAAACAGGACAAAATAAACAACTTTGATCAAGAATGTACAGTAGGTAATAAATCAGCAAATGGATGGTGAAAAAAGAAAAGAGTGCAATGGTGATGTTGATGTAAGAGCAAAGCACAAGACAGACTACAACGTAATTCAAAATATTATAGTGTGGACTTACCTGTCTGGCAAGCACAAGAAGAGTGATGAAGAAGATGAAGAGGGAGATAGAGCCCATAGTCTTCAGGTCCTTGAGAACTCCTGGCCTTGAAGGGCAGTGGGGAAAAAAGAAGAATGTGTTTGTGCATGGACAGGAAAAGATAAAGGCAGAGATAAAGAGTGAGAAAACAAAGAAGATGAGCGTAAAGGAAGGGGTGAACAAGTCAAGGAACATTTAATTAAAAATTCAGATTGCAATCAGTAGTCTGTGACATGTGTCACATGATTGGTTAGCAGAGCATTTTATTTCAAGCTGTCACTCGGTTGAAACTGTCACTTCTGCTTTGCTGTGACAAGAGCTTGTTTACTATTTGGATTCCAGTGGCTGAGCTTCTCTGCCAGGGTGCACTCAAAAGGAACATTTTTCAAGATGCAATAAAAAAAAAAAAAAAAAGTTTTCATGATCTGCAAAGATTCAAGTTCCCATCTTTCCACTATCATGACCCTAAAAATAGGACACGTGTCCAGGGCAACCAACCAAGACACATCTATTGTATGTCTATGTATTGTACTGTATATGCTCACACACACACACACTCAAAGGCCAGAACATTCTATGTGAGGGGCAAAAAAAAAAATTAAAATAAAAGAAATTAAAAACACGCCTATTTTAAAAATTAAATCTACACTGAAATAGTTTTTTTGTTCATAGCAGTGAAGTCTGTCCGTCCCTATTTAAGTTCTGGCTGTGTGATAAGACTCACAGGACTGTTGCACCCTAATTTCTGCCAGCACATTTTGAATATTAATGGACTCTTACTCTTATCTAGGGCAGAGCTCAGCAGACAACTGAGAAAACAGCCTGCAAGTTCTGCATTCGCCTGGTTCATTATCTAATCAATTCTTTACACAGAATCAATGGCTATGACTGAGGACAGACAGTTTCATACAAGAAGACCAATCAGAGATGGAAAGCACACAAACAGAAAATGATTTCATTTAGTTTCTGATGAAGACTCTTAATAGTTAAAGAGATTTTTAATTACAGAAATGACCAGTTTGTCAACTCTAAACTAAACACTTTGCCTTTTTCTAATGTTACTGCTGACTGAAGCCATGTGAAGTTTGTTGGCTGAGCAAGAAACAAAAAATCACATTGTGATATTTTAATTGCTTTGGACAGGAAAGTCAATAACCAAAAAGACAACTCCCCTCCTCTGCTGGAGATCAGACCATTTAGGCTTGCATTGATGAACTGACCATCCGGTGATACTTCTTGTGTCTTCAGTTTGTCTACTGACACATTATTGATTGATGCTGTGGGTTCCAAGAAGTTTTATTTTAGACTTTACATCCAAATGTTACTTCCAGCAACGAATCTGAAAATCTAATTTTCCAAAAACACAAGGGGTGCTGTCATAATTTCCAAAGACCTATTCCATTATTTGCAGCCTGTGGAGGCACTCCAGGATTTGTCTGTAGATGATGACATCACCACAGTTTCTCTTGGGTGATCAGAGAGTTGATCAAGTTCACCAAAAATATATCACAGAAAAGGAAAAGTAGAAGATTAGAATTTCCTTTAGTATATTATGAAGAAAGGCACCCACTAGGACAACAGTAATTTTAAAATACAATGCTACTGACCACAGACAATGGCAAGCAACCACAACAGCCGCTATGTGCATGTTTTTTTCTATTTTTCATAAGGTAAACTCTTCTTTTTTCACTTCAATATGCATTAACTGAATCAGCCAAGGCTTCAAAAACTTCAACAAGCAATATGAGGGCCAATAACAGTTCAAGCTTTGATGTGAGGTGTCTATGACCTGACTTCAAACTTGGCAGCTGTGACTTTAGCCATGTTTAATGTTGTTTGACTGTTTATCTCTCTGGTTAGCTCACTGGACTTGGTGTAAGGATAATGTGGCTGAGGCGATGTTGGACTAATGTTGCCATATTGAGGGACAGTCAAGAGAGCAGTAAGTATGATGTTGGCAACTTGCTTTATTCATGTTGTTTTTTGTCAAAGGTTATAATGCAGTACCAGCTGCATTAGCTTTGTTGTTATAGAAAGTTGGATGCCTCTGTCTGTGATCCTCATCACTGGTGTGTGAGAAAAAAAAAAGGGCAAACTGCAGGAATTAATTTGCAGCGTTGTGTAACTATGACTACCCAGCCGCTAGCGAGCTCAGGCCATAAAGTGAGGTGAGAGCCACAGATAATTTTACACTTAACGTTACTGCACCAAAAGAATGGTTCTAACCCCTTGTCTAGACTGCAAACATCATAACATTGTCATGCTTGTCAGCAGCAAAGGAGCAGCCAAACTTTCTGGGCATAGCGCAGTTTTCCTTTGATATGCATCAACAAGATGCATCTGATTGTGGCGTAAGCATGGCGTGTGTACATGCAGTGGGTGTGGATAAGCAAGAAAGAAAGGGGCAAAAAGACAAAAGTGCAGTGGCTACGCTCAAAGCAGACAGGTGTTGGCTATCAAGGCAGTGGGATTAAGTTTTGTAGTAAAGTTGTCACATGGCACTAAATGTACAGTTTGCCCATGAATAACCAATGCAGAAGAAGTCTGTCTAGGTTACAAAATGTGAACAAAAATATCTTTTCAGTGGCTTTTCACTGGGTGCCACCCTCCCATTTATGCACTTATTGTTGAAAAAATAGTCTTGAAATCTTCATAAATGCTTCAGATCACCTTCATACCACGGAGCTGGTGCAGACAGCTGCGTGAATTAAGGTGAGAGTTTATGTTGCACTGTGTTGAGATGTGTGAGCGAAAAATGCACCTGACTTGCTTGCATTCGAGACAGGGGGTAATAGTGCATGCTGTGCTGCTGAGCCAATCTAAACAAGCAAAGGGGAAATTACATCACTGCGGCAGCCCTAGTGACCACCCAACATTGTGGGACAATTTCTGCTGTCTTACCAAATGTCAGATGAGACTCATTAAAATTTTTGTCTCTGTATCCAGTACAGACAGCCTTGCTTTACGAAAATGAAAACAGATGTGATGTAAAAAATACAAAACTATCTCATGTACATAATATCTCTTATTTAATATGTATAAATAGAAACATTAAAACCAGACATTGTAGCTTTAAGAACTGTTAACTGAACTGTCGATGTAATAACAGCATGCTGCATCATATTAAGCCTCATCCTGACAACAGGGATGCCAGGCTTGCATATTGTCAAGAAAACCCAGGTGGTCCTGGATGTACTGATTCATTTATTGTATAAAAAGGTCAATTTTTCTTTCCACTAAATGCCATATAAAAATGCACGGACTTTGTTTAGAGTACAGAGTTTAGATATTTCAGGCACATGATTAAGACACTATGTACTATTCTTAGATATCGGTGAGCATAACTATATACTGACAAAGCTTTGAACATTTTGTAATAATGTAGGTGTTACTGAGTATTTGTAACAAAACATAGGGCTGATTTGAATGTGCTATATACTTTGTAAGACACAAAAGTTCCACCCATACGTCTACATGTTGTGTAATTATACTCCTCATTTCCATTGAGCAGTTTTTCCAGTGGTCCATCCCTCCATGGTTAATTGCTGTCAAATCAACTGAAAAAACAAAAGACCACATTGCTGCTTTTAAGTCACTATTTGGCCTCTCTTGTCTCCACATGGCAAATAAATGGGGAACATATTTGTCGGCATTAGTCACTCTTATAATGCCTCAAAGATACTGGTTTCATCTCTTATTACCTGATTATGGTGTTCATCCTTATTAAGCAGCTAATTTCCTGAGCTGTTGGCAGGGAGAGTGTGGTGTGGAATATTAAATGAAATGAAGTTGGGTCAGTGATGGTGAATGACAGTAGCATGTGGAGAGCATATTTATGGGAACTTGTGACAAAAACTACTCCTGGTCCATACTTAAAGGTTGAATGTGTAGAATTTGTCAGTCACTGAAAATAAGAGGGTAATAAAAAGAAATAAGAAGGTATTCATGGATGGTGGGGTTTCTGCAGGTGCAGGTGCCACCACACACTTCTGGTGGGTTATGGGTGATGGTTGAGAGGGATTATTTTTGTATGAGTCTGTGCATTGTTTTGGGGGAAAATCCTGCACAGTTTGCCTTTAATTACAGATCAGCCAGTCTGTGTATTTCATGGAGATGAGTGCCTGTGCCTGTGTTTGATTGACAGTGGCTGTAGCAAACTCGCACTGTGACCTGCTTGAAATTGGAAGACATCATATTGTTAGTAATACTGGAGAGTAAGAACAACAGCGGCATCCAACCAGACCGATGTGAAATTTGCAGGTACGTTTACATGCTGTTTCATGTGCTGCAGCTGAGCAGCTAATTACTGACATTAGCTGTGGACACTTTTCCCGCAGCATGTTTGTTTGGCGGCCTGTTCAGTTGCCTGAGGTGCAGGACAAGATGTGTGTTCACGTCTGCATGTAAGCTAGATAAGAAGGAGACATTAGCAGGAAAGCTAATGTGGATTGTTGTTCATAGTCTGTGGCTCTTGTTTTGTGTAGCACCGCAAGGCTGAGGGCAAAGAGGCAGGAAAAATAATCAAGGACAGCAAGGCTCATTCATTCAAATGTCTGTGTTTGCTTTAAAAATAAGATTTGTTTGGCTGGTGTTGAAATAACATCTCCATCTATGTAGACAGATACTGGAAAAGTTTTTTTTGTTATTATATAATTAATGCAAAACTAGGGGGCACCATCATGAAACCAAAAAAATATTCATCTCTCCCTTTCCCTTTCTAAGGAGAACACAGGACAAGTGCAAATTTCTCATTTGGAAATTTAAAAAAAGAAGATTGTTGATTGAACATTTTAAATAATTTTCATCAAATACTGTAAATTGGTGAAATTTCTAGAAATAGCCACCCTGAATCAATACAGAGACTTGTACATGACTTGGACTGTAACTCAGACACTTGAGAATGTACATGGTCATCACAAGACCTGACTCTGGCCGTCACTAACTTGGCCTTACATTTGCGGTTATTTCAGCAACACAAACCTTATCATCACTTCGTAGGGACCCTTGATGTGACATTAACATTTCATTGACCTTATAGAAAACAAGTGCTCTCTCATTACATCAAAGCTGTAGGGAAAACACTGAGTTGATGTAACGTGACAGGTGGTCACTGCTGAGAGAGTTCAGACTAGTTCTTCCATACAGGTCTATGTATTTCAGGTTTGCTTTCTGGTTTAATCAGCCTAATCAGGTGTTACTAAATATTGGCATATTTTGCAGCACTTTTAACTGACCTCCATACTGTGTATGTAAAGGTAGATATGAAAAGACTGGAAAATGATGTAATAAGAAAACGTATATATTTATGTTATTAGTATTATCCAGTGGTGGAAGAAATAATCAACTCCTTTAATTAATTTAAAGTACCAATACAGCTGTGTAAAATATCCCACATTACAAGTAAAGATCATGCATGGAAAATCCTACTTTAGTAAAACTTCATAAATATTAGTGGCCAAACCAGTACTTTCCCTCTACTACTCTACAAAACCAAGTGAGAAGTTTAGAGGGAAAAATCATTTGGTGGAAATGTGAACAACTCATAGGCTCTGACTATACACACTGCTTTTTGTAATACATCAGAAGCCAAAAAGGTTAGAAAGCACTAGTTTTATCTTTGCCACTGTTTTTTGACTTTTCCTACTAAACATCTCACGTTTTATCTTAAACAATGTGTTGTAATTTCCAAGTTTGTTATAAAGCTTCATCTTAAAAGTAACTTGTAACTGAAACTGTCAAATAAATATTTTTTTTTTTGAAAATGGGACTCTGACACTACTGTGATGCAGTACAGCAGCAGTGGTGGTTCTTCCCTCACAAATGGTCTTTGGTTGAGTACAGACACTGGCTTGCAGGGAGCACACAAATCCGACAACAGACAGGTTTGATACTGGACTGTCCTCAAGTTACTCACAGAATTAACATTAAGTGGTGACAGCTGATGTGAACTGTCGCCAGCAATTCGTGTCATTTTAACTGGTGAGAGTGACAGAAAGCTCCGGCTGAAAAGACGAAAAGCTGCTATATCAACATTTTGCTAATGTGAAAGAGCATTTTAGAGTCAGAGTGAAGTGAATCTGTGTATTTTCCCAGTCACGGTGTTAAAACCACAATTTTCACTTGCATATGCTGTGAAATGCTCACACTGCAGAACTGGCTCTGGTAAAGGAGAGCTGCAAGCTGAGATGCACAAAATACAGTGCAGTGAAGAAAGGATCAGACTTTGATCAGCTTTTTATTTAGTTAATACTGATAATTAAAAAAAAATAAATATCCCAGATACTGGTCCTTAGGATCAGCTCAGATTCAGCACATCCCTTGTTGTTATTGTTGTCTTATTGTTGTTATTTGCACACAATAACAGAATTATTTCAGGAAAAAAAAACATGATCAATATTATTAGCCCCCTTAAGAACTTTATTGAGCCATAGCACAAGCCACTGTTGTGCAATGATGTGCTTTAACTTTGTAATGCTCAAAGCTTGTAAAATCAAGTTAAAACTGAGGGTTATCTTCCAATTTATACACAGTATAAAAACTTCAGTAAGGGTTTGAGCTGTTAATTGAGAAAGCTTCATGCCAAAAACAAAAGAAATCAGTTCAGATTTGAGAAAAAGAATTGCTGATGCTCACAAAGCAGGCGAAAGATACACAAAGTTATCACAGCGTTTCCAAATGTGAAGAACTGGAGTGAGAAGGATCATCAAGAAATTCAAAGAGAGCCACACAGCACAGAACAAGCCTGGCGGAGGCAGAAAGCGAAAGACTTCAAAGACTCTGGAAAGAAAACTAGTGAGAGACGTGTCTAAAGACCCCAGAACAACTTCCAAGACACTAAAGAATGACTTAGCCAAGTCAGGAATTGTAGTCTCAAAGAAGACAATCACTAGAGCCCTGCACAGGAATGGACTGCAAGGTTGCAGAAAAACTCCACTTCTGCAGAAGAGACACCTTCAAGCCAGACTGAAGTACGCTAAGGACAACCTGGAGAAAGATTATGCATACTGGAGGACCGTCCTTTGGTCAGATGAGACAAACTAGAGCTCTGTTTGGAGAAAGAAGGGAGAGTCGTATAACCCAAAGACCACTGTCCCCACAGTGAAAGGAGTATTATGCTGTGAGGATGCTACAGTGTGTCTGGAACTGAGGATCTTGTCAAGGTGGAAGGAATCGTGAAGAAAGGAGGACACATGAAGACTGTAATTTCCCTTTAAGACAAAAGTACAACTGCAGCCTAAATTATTTTCAGCCTCCAAAACACAAAAGAAGTGCTGCACTTACAAATAACTGTCAGAAATTAGAATGGCTACCTTAAAGTCAGGCTAGCTGGGTGCAGAGTTTGTGAGAGACAGCGAAGGCTCTAGGAACTAATACATTTTTATTGTATTACTTACCATAGCCAAGCTAACTTACCTTTTTAAACTTAACAAATTCAAATTCAATGAGGACTGTGTTTCTGTACTGATACAACATCTGGAAGGCACTTGCAAGAATTTTCTATACAGTGTTACATGCTCACAGTGTTTGTCAAGCAAACTATCACTATCTGCAGTGAGATTGTATCCACTATCTCAAAAAATGGCAAGACATTAAATACTATAATAAAATATCAAACAAACAAATAAGTGGAAGTCCCCTCACTAATCAAAGGCAAAACAAGTGCAAGAGGTAAAAAAAAATAATATTATGGTGTAAGACAATAATGTTACTTATGTTTATCCCCTTTCATGTTTGTTCATATGCCATAATTCAATGCCTGAACATCTACTGCACATGCAGCATAACAAATACACTAACCGCTATAAATCAAAACTACAGGAAAAAGCTTGAATTCAGCAGGGAAAAGCATCCAAAGCCACCTTGCATTAAGATGAACCAAGCTATGAATGGGTCACAGATGTATACTGCATGTTTTCTTTATATGGGCTTTGAGTAGAAAGTGGATGAAAGAAAAAATGAGGTTATGGAGAAAACAGTGACATTGAGAGAAGCCAGTATAAGTGCTTCTGGCACCTGCAAAGGATGCCCCCTGGGTGCCTCCATTTAGAGCTATTCTTGACTCTACTGACTGTAAGAAGACCTCGAGGTAGACCTTCTTCCTTTCCTTTTACCTTCCCATATCCTCTCTCCTCATAACATTATGGTTTTCCATTCACTCACAATCCCACAGGATTAATAGCAGACAACCATCGCCTCAACATGACGTCCTTTTCTCAGGCTACCTCACACGCTCTTCACCCACCTTGACTCTCTTCATTCCTCTTTCACATCGCTCTCTGAAACAGTATCTGTTTGTTACTGTGCACCTACCTGTCCAGGCTTTCAGTCTTGTACAGAAATCTGCTATATTCATCCAGCAGAGAGGCATGTGTTTGCAGAATAATAACGTTGTAAACCACCACGGCTGTCAACATGATAATCATCTTCAGCTCGTAGTTTATCCTCAGAAACACCGAGCAAGAGATGAGGCCCAGTATGCAACTGTAAATTAAATACTACACAGAAAGCAGCAGAGAGACAGACAAATTTAGATTTCTTCAAAAGTTAGCAAAGATGATAATGAACTGATAGAGAATCATCATAACAATCATTTTCATCTTCACTTACAGGAAGGTAGAAATTGTTTCTGCCAGTGAAGGCGATTAGTTGTCCATTATGGTGAAACAGTGTTTCATTGGATGAATTGTAAACAGGAACATGAGGCAACAAATTGTCTTCCAAAAAGAACTAGAAAAAAACACAAAGTCAACAGAAATGATTGGTTCGACTCATTTTTTAGGCAGTGCTAAAAATAATATTTCCATCTCCATCCACCACAGAAAACAAACCACACAATTCACATGCAAATCACAAACACACTCTCCCTGTCTGCTTGCTTTGCACGTCAGCGTGTGAAAAGACAAACTATTCTACATTGTACTTGCAGGAGGAAAATGGAGTCTTGTTAGATAAGAGGCCAATTGTGACAACCATTCAATAATGTCCTTTAAAGTGAACCTGCAGGATAAGATGAGGATTGGCTGCCCCACTGAGCAAAGCCAAGTTAATTTGGTTCATCCGCCTAGAGCAACTGACCCACATCAGGCGCAAAACAAGATTATAATCTCTGGGATCGATTCGTGTGAAGGTCTAAATCAGGGTCCTGACACCGTGCTTTATCACGTAACTCCCCCACAAGCCTCAGGTTCCGATTTCTCCTTTAACCAAGCAATTTTTGTGTTTTTTTTTCCTCCACAGAATTTAACAGATACATCTGACAATTAATAGAAAAGAGGAAAATAAATTAAAGATTTAATATACAGTATTCCCTAATCCCTACATGCAAATGATGTTGTCATGATTATTTAGGAAAACCACAATCTTCATGTTTGAAGATGAAAATTGATATACTGCTCAGCAAAAGAAAATGCTTCAGTGTCTTTCAGTACTAGAGTGTGTGATGAAATATCTACTTTGTTTCAGGCTTATTAACAACAGAAATAGGAATCATACTGATAAATACTATATTTAATGTGAGAACATCCACAGTCTCTAACCATGATGACTCAGACATATTTACCACTGTGACTTAATGTATGTTTGTCTGATGAATATAAATTTGAACATTCAAAAATATAAACATCTCAGGTTCCTATTCATTAACATTACTAGTCAGTAACTTATTTATTTATTAAAGATGTTATTTATTTAGAGGGCTGAATGATATGGGGGGGGGGATATATTGCATTTATTTAAGCAGATTTTGAAATTGCAATATGAGTCATGTTTTTGGTTTTCACTGAAAAAAATAAGATAAAAATGATGATGATGCGATTTTTGGGGTCTGCACTTGGCAATATATAACTTAGTAATACGTTAATTTCCAGTAAGTAGTGTAAGGGATTACAATTTTCATACAGTAATTACATTACTATTTTAAGTAAGTGAGTTACTTTTCTGATGATGACTTGTATCTGTGGCAGGTCAGGGCAGGCTACATTAGCTGCTAGCCAAAAAGCTAAACAAAGGATGGAAGATGAGGGAGGCATATTTTCCACAGGTGCAACAACTTGGACTGCCACAACAACAAGGCAATAAAGTAATATAACGTAATATAGTAATATAAAGAGTAATTTAACTGATACCAAGTAATAAGGTTATATTACTACTTTTTAAAGGAGCAATAAGTAAAAAAGTAAGTTGTTACACTTACTACACACCTGAGTAACTTGTCCAACACTGTCTGTACCAAACAAGTCAGCTCTCTTAAGTTTTATATGTGCTATACTTCCTGCCTGTTCATATGTTAACATGTTGTTGTCAAAATAAATAAATAAATAAATGAATATAATAAAATAAAGAAAGAAAGAAAGAAATGTGTTGGAAATGATGCTTTCACGGTAAAGTGACTGTTAATAATGTTCAGGGGATGAAAATTATGTCAAATGGTGATAAGACCGTAAGTATTTACACAAAAATGCGATTTGAAGCATTTTCTCTTATATCTGGAAACTTAGCAAAAGATACACATATAGATAATTACGGAGCCTTCTATCTGTATTCATTTCGGCCGTATTCAAGCAATATGAACAAAGTGGAGCAGTGCCAGTGGTAGTCGTGGGAGGGCAGTGTATTTAATGGCCACATGGTCCACTGCCATCTACAACTCTGCTTTTTCCTCTTTCTCAAGAGGTACATCATGACAACTTCCTCCAGCGTTACCATGTTCGTTATTATAAGAAACTTTCGACTCTTCTTCTTCTTTCGAGTAGCTTTTGACTTTGACCAGCACCCTCTAGTGGATGTCTGTCCGTGTCACTGTAAATAATGCATCAAAGTATGTGGGCAGTCACGGTTGCATCATTTGAAACACATCTATCTATTTTTGTACAGAAAGGGGGCATAAATGAGCCTCAGCACTACAATCCTTCCTTCATAATGGTATGTGGTGACATATTTTACTTTTATTAAAAACAGTAGCTCCTGTGATGTTGATATTGCATATGTTTATATTGTGATTTTGATCATATTTAAGTTAATTGTACAGTCCCATTCATTTATTTATTATGACCACATGTTGCATTCCATTACCTTCTAATTACACTGCAGTTAGAAATAAGAGAGGTGTCATTTGGAGGCTTGGGATACTTCATTCCTAATGAAGCCTAATTGGTGTTAACCCATCCCTTACTGGAGTTACCTGCACATAAAGGCTTACCATGTTGAAAACTGCCATTATGAGTATTAGAGCTGTGGTTGTCATGGTGAGAGTGATGCGGGGCCATGGCTTGTTGGCAATAATGACTGATGACCTCAGCAGCCACATCCAAGAAGTGGAGGCGCTTTTACTGCAGTGCTGCAGGGACACGTACACACAACAGCACACACACAAAAAAAATACAAGAATGCATGAATCGAAATACACAAAAGGACTCAGGAGCTGAGATATTAAAGGTCACAGGCAGATTCAAACGCACACAGAAGAGGCACCAAGGAACACAAGCACATGCACTAATTAAAATAAGTAAATATCGCGCATATGCATATGAATAGACATCAATTTACATGCGCAGTAAATTGACTATTTCTGTTGTGAAATGTGACATCAGTTAAAAATACACTGGACCACCTATTGCTGATTAACTCTTAATTGTCTCAGCAGTGCCAATCAACAAGTTCAGGAAACACAATTATGAAAAGAGGGGTCCTATCTACTTAATGGCACATGCTGCAATATAGTTTAAACTCCATACAATAACAGCACTACACATTGACCTCTACAAGTGAGTTCATCTTGTATAAAATGATGTCAGCAAACAGTACTGTATATATATAGCCTCCAACAAACCATTCAGACTGCAAAAATTATCATTAAAACCAAAGCAAAGCTGGAGGGTTTGTTAACAAGCTTCCACCTCCTTCACTAATCAAATCATTCTAACTGAGCTGTTTTTTAAGAGCAGTACATACTGGTAATATTGCTGGATTTAAATGAAGAGCATGATTGCAGACAGACCACACGTTATGGCATTATGATATTAATATGTTTATATACTACATTTTCAGTGATGCAAAAATGGTATCTTCTGTGGGCATGTTACGGTCAATTATGTTTTCCTCTCTGCAGCGCTGCTTTCAGCTGAATGTGTTTCATTGCGAGACAATGACAGTGAGCGTCCAAATCATGTGCTTCATCATCTCAGAGCAATATCTGAGCATCACTGGGGCTGAGTGGATGTGACATTTGAATAGCTCAGGGATGTACATTACAATACAATAAAGTGCAGATGGCAGACTATATTATGCACCAGTGGAATCACCAGAAATGTGGAGCTGGTGGGACACATCATTTTGTTTTGAAAGCTAGGGCATTTGCATGCAGTTTTCACCTCTAGACCAGCAGCTCGAATAATAATAATATGTATGACTTGAATGATACATATGAATGAGAATTAACAAACAAAGTAATAAAGTCTGCCAGGGTTGATTTAAGTAGAAGATGACACCAGAAACCAGCAGAATATGCAAGGGAGTTCATTAAATAACCATGTTTGACCTTTCTAAGGCACCCACATCATTCCATCCTTAACAGTGACAAGGTTTGCAAAAATGCTATGTGGGTGGGTCAATACCTTATCTTGTGATTGGAAAAGGAAAAACTAAGTATGCATATGCACATGCAGAGTGAACACTGCTGGTGTTGTTTTTCTGCAACTTTAAAAATTCAACTGACTGCCTAGTTAGAGTTGTCTGACTTCCAAATAGTGTCCAAAATTATATTAGGAGAGGGAATAAAAAATTATGAATACATATAATTTGGATTTCAAATCTTCCCACTTTCAGCCTACAATGATCAAATCCAACAGAGACCATATGATTAATACAGTCCTCGTGTGAAATATTCAGTTTGACGCCAAGATTTTTCCATTAAATCATACTGTTATCTATAATATTGGACATGTTTAATAGCTAGCTTATCTTAAAATGTCACATTGGAGATTAAAGGATAACTTCATTCTCATCTTGTGACATGTAGCAGGGACAGAAGAACTGAATATGCTCTGGGAACTGTAAGACACTCGTCTACAACAACTGGAATAAACTGAGATGGGAGAGTACAAATTTCACAAACAGTAGACAATGACATAAACTAAAAGCAAAGACACAGCAATGCCAAACAAGTTGATAAAAGGCAGCAGGAGGCTTGTCAACTTTAGCTATCAAACGTGTTTTGTTTTTGAGCTTTGGGCAACATCCTTAGGGAGCACAGTTCAGAGCTAAGCAGCAGATTCTCACTTGCAAAGAACTAAAGATCAGACACTGAGTGGAACCGGTTGTATAGGCCTGCGGCTTATGGAATTTTGTAGCAACTTTAATGTTTTAATAGTTTTTTATTTTCCCCTTATTCTTTGGGTGGTCTTTCATCTCTTTTTACTAGACATAGAATAACAGAGGAGGGAGGAGAAGTAACGTTTGAAGCCCTCGACTATCTTCCAGTGGCTTGATATAACTGCAGTGGCAATATGTACAGATATGACTGTCTGCCTTTTCACAAGAGCACTGAAGGGCATTAACTCCATTAATAACCACCTAAAAATGATCAGAAATGTTTTATAATGCAAGCAATAAAAGGACAGTTCACCCCAAAATCAAAAATACACTTTTTTCCTCCAGCTTGTAGCACTGTTTATCCATCTAGTTTTAATGAGACTTACAGAGTTTTGGAGATATCTGCTGTAGTGATGTCTGTCTTCTCTCTTCTCTCAGCTTGTGGTGCTAAAAGCACCAAAAATACATTTAGAAAATTCAACAGCAGTGTTTCTTCCCAGAAGTCATGTTCAGGTTACTTAAAATAATCCACACAAGTTGTTGTGAGCAGGTTCAACATGGAAATACTTTCTTTTAATGCAGAATCTACAAGAGCTATGTTTTTCTGCTATAAAAAAAGTGATTCCTGCATGAAATTGATCGCAACAAGGTCTGTGGTTTATCTTGAGTAACCAAGTCATGATTTCTGGAGAGAGACAATGCTGCTGAGTTTTTCAAATGTGTTTGTTGTCATTTTTGGGGGGCTGCTTTGAGCATCACAAGCCGAGTGTCACTTATGCCCCATGATATTTGAGAGAAGGCGGGCATTTGTACGGCTAATTTCTCCAAAACTCAGGAACTCACACCAAAAATATCTAGATGGATAAACAGCACTACAAACTAGAGGAAAAATATCTATGTTTGATTTTGTGGTGATCTGCCCCTTTAAAGTGCACTGTAACCCCAGAATCACAAGATTAGACAGAGACTGTTGCACAGCACAGTGTGTCAGTTATGTGGGGAACCAAATATCTCCACTACAAAGGTAAAAAAAAATGGTAGTATGACATTTCACTAATAGTTCTCTGCATGTCTGTGTTGCCCAGAAATGAAAGGATAATTGTCTCGTGAAGCAGTGTTGTACACAGGCTCTCTAAGGGGCAGGGGAGAAATGAAGGACCACCTCTTTCATTCACAGGGTCAGGATTCAGGGGCTCTTAGGTGAACAACAGGGGTACTTAACGGGCCGTAAAGCTGACCAGAGGGGCACTTGGACCACTCATGTGCCTTTGGTATGACATTAGTACAAACATTAAGCGCACAAGTGGGCCATTAGAGAGCAGGGAGATCCTGGTTAAATACAGGTTTAAATATTAAGTGACCCTCCTAAAACAATGATGTTAGCAGTAAATTGATTTACTCACCAGAAAGTGTCCAATGAAACATATGAAGAGGATCAAAGAGAGGATAAGAAAAGCCATTCCAAAGGATATTCCCAAGACTGTTGTCCTAAAAAAAAAGCAAAATGTCATTAAGTTCAGTTTTAATTCCCTCAGAGTTTAATGTCATCATGCAAAAATCATGAGCACTGCCTTTAGTTCAAAATTAGGGTAGACTGGAGATGGTTGCAACAGGGGACAGTTGCAACAAGTTTTATTTCTCCAATCAGAAAAATGCTATAGCGATGATACTTATATTGCACATGCTGCCACACAACAGTATTTTTCAACATTCACAAGCCAATGTAGGGCACATAAAAGGATAGTTAATTCAAATGCACGTTCAGAAAAGGTTTGTTGCATTGCACATTCTTCCATTGTTCTTACCTCTCACTGAAATATGAACAGCATTCATAACACCTGCACATTAACTGTCATAGTATCATCATACCATAATATCATTGTGACAATAATTAAAACTAATATTATTTTAAAACTGTACATATTTTCAGAATATTGTGCTTATTGAGACAAGATGCAAAAGTTAATTGGTGAAACGTAATGTATTTTTGATATGCTGCAACTGTTCCCTGATTGTGCTGGAACCAACCCCAACCCTGTGGATCTGACTTCTTACTTTCAAATAAATATTCCAAATGATATGTCACAATCATCTTAATATTGTATGGGTAATTAGCAGACAGATGTAAGTTTGATCCATACAGATTTGGTTGATCCAGTCCAAATAGTCTCAGAGTACAAGAGAAATGCAAAAAGTGTTGCAACCACCCTCAGTTTATACATAGGCAACATTTAGTTTATAATATATATTTATACATGCTGTTTTGTTATGATAGTTTAAAATAAGGCACACATACTTTGGAAGGACGAGAATCTGCACAATAAAAATGCAGAAAAAGATCAAACAGGCGCAGGTGACATAATATTTAAAGGCCGGCAAGGTTGTTGCTCTGTACTGAAAGGAGAAAAAGAAGGTCAAGTTTCAACAAAAGGATTTTAAAACTGATGTTTTAAGTAATTTCAAAAGCTCCTCAACTGTGCACTCAGACACCACAAGTTTCCCTGCAATTTACAAGATTTCAAGGTGAGCTGAGTGTAGGCAAAGAAACGAGGAGGAACAATATGTTCTGTGATTCTCTTTGAAATAAATATTCTGATATATTCACTGGGGGATGAATGATGTCAGTGTTCTTGCACTGCTTCTTACCTCCTTCTCCAAGGATTTGTTGTGAAAGAATAAAGATATTCTTTGGATGTCCTCAGACTTGAGCCACTGTCTGAAAGCATAAAGACATCGTTCGGATCAGATAAATATAAAACAGATGTGTTTATGCAAGAGCTTGAAGATTCAAGTTTATGTACTTATTCAAGAGGGATAAGGAGAGGCAGCTATGCAATACAAATTCCATTTCTTTAAGAAGATAGAGTACCTACTATAATTTGCTTTAATGTTGCCATGTTTCACCAGTTGCAGTTTTAAAAGACAGCACATCTGATCAATATTATAATTTCCTAAACTTTCTGTAAATACTTGTATTTTTTTCAACAATATTAAAATGATAAATATTTGTTTTTTTTTAAAATGACCCTTACTTTTGCGAATTTATCCCATCAAAGGTCCGGATCATCCTCTCGTTAAGTTCTTCCTCAAACCGTTTCTTTTGAGACTTTGTCCTTTAATGGTAACAAGAAATAAAAAAGGCTGAATATCTTCTAAGTTAACTTATTATTAGTCACACACATCAAAGCCTTAAGCATAAGTCTAGTCTTATTAAACATCTTGTCGTCTGTCTCTGTACTGTTAAAGGATGGGGATAATCCTGCCAAAGAAAATTGTGCTGGAGCTGTAAAATGAGCAGCTTGCCTTTCTGATCTCCTCTGGAAGTGATACTGCCCCATCGGCACGTCCTAGACACAAAGCGAGAGGAGAGAGATGGGTTACAAGCTACGGCTGAACTTCCCCATCGCTTACATCACAACATATGTGTGGCTGAAATTACACACAGCAGTGTTGATCTTTCCGTTCTCATTAGTCATGCTGTCTCTGTGGTGCAGGTTGGCAAAGGGCTTGGCTGCTCCCCAGGACTCCAGGTAGCGGGTCATCCTGACAGAGGCTCTCATCTTCGCTCCGTCTACATTGTGTCTGGGACGGTAATGATGCTGTGGGCTCCGACGCTCCACCTGGACCAACATGGATAATGGTGTCATTTAATTGCATTTTATCCAGTATCCAACTTTTGTTTCACTGTATGTTACTGTATGTGCTGTGGTACCTTTGGGTTGATGACCAGATAAGTGATGACTCCATGTTCCTTTAGGTAGGGATCTCTTTCTTGTCCATCCCCATTTTCAACCTTATAGGCACCATTCAGGTGCTCCAGTGTCACTGAAGTGATGTGGACCCGCCTAGCAATGAACAGTTCCAGAAAATAATTTAAATAACAAAACAACAGGTGACTTTAATTGTGAAGAATTTATGGAAACAGTGTGTTTATCTCAAAGATGTATATGAACAGTTTATCCACTACTTCACAGCTGCTCAACTTGAGGTTCATCCAGCTTCTCCTCAGTTAAAGACACACCTTCAAGCAGGTAGCCCTGCTGTAATGGAAATGCTAACCCCTGTCGTGCCAGGCTGATGGGCCGAGTCAAGTCCGGTCAGCTATTGTGTATGCAACAGGGGCATTAGAGTGCCATGCTTAAAAGAGCACAGTTTTCTTCCTGTCAAGTATTTATTATTAAGCTAAAAAACAGACAAAGCTAAAAAACAATTTAAAAAAAAGTGCTAACCTATAAGCCTATGTACATTTCCAATACATTTTTTTTAGCTGTGTTAAGAGACAAATACTAGTGCAAGGGCAGACTAAACTATTTTTCAGCTTTTGTAAGGCATTAGAGCAGTGGTGCCCAACCCTGGTCCTCAGGGACCCCTGTCCTGCATGTTTTAGATGTTTCCCTGCTCCGACACACCTGACTCAAATGATCAGCTCGTCATCAAGCCTCTGCAGAAGCCTGACAACAACCTGGGCCCTGTTTCCCAGAGCCTTCGAAGCACTACGTGCGTCGTAAGTTGTATTTTAAGGTCTCCCTTAAGGTTGTCCCAACTCTGGGAAACAGCCTGTAAGCTTAAGGGAGACCTTAAGATACAACTTACGACGCACGTAGTGCTACGAAGGCTCTGGGAAACGGGGCCCTGATCATTTGAATCAGGTGTGTTGGAGCAGGGAAACATCTAAAACATGCAGGACAGGAGTCCCTGAGGACCAGGGTTGGGCACCACTGCGTTAGAGCCTCAAGGAGCCATTACTGTGCCCCCACATTGACACCCCTGCATGAATCTGCCCCCATTAAGGTTTGTGTATTTTCTTGAATAACCAGGTCATAATATCCGATAAAAGACTTGGCTTTTGAGCTTTTAAATAAATAGCACTACAGAAAAAAAGTAACATTAATTTTGTGTGAACTGTCACTTTAAGATTGGATCTGGGTTTTCTTCTGGTATCATTTGGAAATGATTCTAAGTAACTAACCAGACAAGACCAATACAGATAAAATGTGATGACATTCATATCGTTTCACTTTGCCTCCAGTTCACTCACCCTGGAACACCTCCTGCCTCCATATGATTGGCCAGCGTGACATCATGTGACCAAACATCATACTGCCATTTCTGGAGTCCAATCACACCACATAGGACATTCCCAGAATGCACGCCGACACGCATGTTGATGTCAACCCCTGTGGCGTCTCGTACCTTCCTGTCATGCACCAAAAAACAAGTCTTGGCAATGTGGACCACTTATACCATACAACATGTCTAACACATCATACACGTCTCTGCATTCCCATTCTGCATGTCTGCAGATGGGGTATGCAGAGAACTGGAACACTGGGGGGAAAAAGAGAGATGAAAATTTGTCACAGTAATTTTCAGGTTTTCACAGTGAAACAAGTCTGTTAACAAATATGCTAATCCTGATTTAATTTTTGCCTCAATTACACTTTGCTAATTGAGGTCTTTCTGTCTCAGCCCCCTTCCTTTTGTCTCAGACTGGTGCAGAGGTGAGATGAGACTTCACACTTACCACCACACATTTGATGCAGCTAAATTGGCTATCAAGAAAAAGTCCCTACATCTGAGGTAATGGATAGCAGGGACTCATCATCATTAGGGACAGAAGGTGTTTCAATACGTGTGGTTCAAAATACCCTGTGTTTAAAGGCAAATCTGAACAATCTTTGAAATGCATGTAGTTAAAAGTAGTACCTAAAATTTTCAGGAGTGTAATCAGACTCTTGAGAGTCTTCAGGTTGTAGCTGGGTTAACACACAAGAATCAACACAAAGCAAGCTTTCTGTACTGCAGGAGACATCAAATTTCTGCATTTAGTTTTCATGTGGCAGCACTAAGATGAATGAGCCACTGTTGTTCATGATTCTTCATCATTTGTTTGCGTCCATTTAATTTCAATTCAGATTTTTTTAAATCATATTTTAACATCAGTGATGCCAAAGTTCTACCCAACATAAGTACATCAGAGTTGGGGGATGTTTGTATGATTAAAAAAGACATATTGCACAGCAACATTTATTTTACATCATTTTTTAACAGCACTGTTATGTAACTGGCACTTACTTGATGGCCTCACACATGTCCAGACCCATTTTCACACAGTTTTTTGCGTGGTTTGGCAGAGACTCCGGCAGGCCGGACACACAGTAGTAACAGTCACCAAGGATTTTGATCCGCATACATTCATTTTCCTGCATATAAAGAGGCAGAACCCAGGCGAACATCGGGTCACATAAAGGTCTCATTGACAAACAATATAGGCAGAATTTTAATTAAATAACACAATAACCCTTTGAGAAAAAAATCAATCCTCAGGTTTTTATATTTCAGTATGCCTTATAGCAACATTGCTTCATGATCTATTAATGTTGCTGTGAGTACATTTACTATGACTGTTTTGTCCATGTATGACTGAACCTCACTGAAAACTTTAGTAAAGAAACAAGCTCCTGCTCTTTGATTTTGTGAGGTTTGAATGCAAGATTCTTCACCAAAAGATAAATTATAATTGTTAATCGTTCAGGGTGGATATTACACACCATGTGGAAAAGAGAGTTTTATTATTTAATTTCCTGTGAAAATGAAAAATTACCACTTTGTTTGGATGTGTGACTTGGTGCCAGAGTCCAATACTGAAATGCTTACCTTGGCAATTTGATCAAATTTGCCAAACAGCTCATTCAGCATATGTACCAGCTCTCCGGGTGAGCAGTCACTTGCCAGCCGCGTGAATCCCACTATATCAGCGTACAGTATACTAGAGATGGAAAAATACATATCATTATAATATATTATATTATAATGGTTTCATGACTTTTTTGGGAATAACTGGAGCTTTCAAAAAAAAAAAAAAGAATATACATTTGGCTGCTCCATTTAAGTCTGTACTCTAAGACACATAAAGTATGTGTCACATACGTGCTTTAAAAGTACAGTAGGAATGGGCAACATGACAAAATCAAACATCACAATGTTTTCAACAAAATACCTCAATATCAATATTTATAGATATTGCAACAATATTGTTGGATTGACTGGTGGTGCTTTTACAAAATATTAACAAAATATAATTGATGAATAATCAGCAGTAATGTGGATGTAATGACTAAGTGGGTAAAGGCAAAAAAAGAAAACAGAACAGCTAGAACATAAAAGTCTGTTAAGTCCAGAAAATTACATCACTTCACTGTTATGCAGCTTCTACAACCAGGAAAAGACAACATCTGTGCTACATCATGATATAACTGTAAGCAGCCCTACAGCACAGATCTGCTTGGTCATGTAAGCAGTAAATAAAAATAAAAATACATAATACATGCCTGACATTAGTGTGTCTCTGAACATAGAGGTTGTGAAAATTGTTTGTGTTCTCAATCTGGCCGAAGTTTGGACCCTTCAGTCTCTGGATGATCTCAGCTTTCATTACCCGGGCAATGTGAGCTGGCAGAAGAGACAACAGGAGACGCTCCTGATGAAAGTAACATAAAGCAAAATCAAGGAAAATAGGATTATTACATTTTAAAACAATCAACATTTTAAGTTAATATTAGCAGGTTTCATACAATAAAATTGTGTTACATTTGATCAACAACGATTTAAAGAAACAGTTTGTGCGATTTTGTGGGATCTAGCGGAGAACAAGGTTCTTCCAATATTGATACCAGTATTGCTAAACGCCTCTGATACTGCCTAAAATGCTGTTGTTTATATCAGCAAGTACCCAAGTCTATGTTCCAATGCAATGTACTTTATTGCAATCACACAATATCACAGTACAGATAGTTCATTCATTTTAGCTTCAGAGTATTTTCTCACTCGTATTGCTTTTATTGCTTGAAAGACTCAAAGGTTCAAATTTAAGTCAGTGTCATGACCCAAAATTAACTGTCATTAGAAGGAATGCAAATGCAAAACAAGAACAAATCTTAATCACCTAAGATTTTGACTTATCAGTGACAAAGTTTTACATTTTCAGCCAATGGATATTTAATCGAATTCAGTCCTGATCTAGTTCTAAAGTATTATCCTTTGTCGCTGGCCTCAATGAACACTTTGAGTGCCAAGTGAAGGTTAATTGGGCACTAAATTGTGTCAGGTTGTCCTCCTGCTACTTAAAATAACTATGAATGTAAAAAAACATTATCTTATTATTATTATTATATTGCCAGCCGCATGAAAACCGGCTCTACTGTTATTCACCTTCCCCACTTTTCTTTTATTTAGTGAAAGCTACTGTAAGTATTACTCCAAGCCAGCCTGCTTTGTAATTAGCTGATAAAACTCCCGTTAAGGTGAGCGTAAGTTTCAGATTGGAAAAAACATTTAATCAAGCCAGTGTCACCTCCAACTTGACAAGTTTTCTGCACCATTGATCATCTCCCTGCACTGCTGCTGAGGGCTTGGAGGGCTCATAGTGCCTGCTAACAAACTCAGCCAGGGCTTTGGGTTTATGATGAATTCCCCTTTGGACCACTCGTACCGAAAATGTATGCACTCACTGTACTGCGGGGCACTTTGGATAAAAGCATGCAGCAAACAGCATATATTATGAGCGCCCGAGAGACATGTGTCTCTGCACAGTCACTACCATCTGTCACAGGCAGCAGTAGCACTCCAGGGCTACTGCAAAACGCTCCACCCAAGGCATTTTCAGCTTCCCTCGTGGTAGTTGTATCAACACAAGCTGGTTTCACCACAGAATAACCAGCTCCACCCCAAGCCTGGGTGGACTTTCACAACAACAGCTGGATTCACCCTTATCTGAATAGTTACCCCACATTTAGAACTGCAGCAGCTGTAGTGAAAAGTTGGCTGCATCCCAGGCTCACACAGCAGTGCGCTCTAATCAACACCTTGCTTATTTCTCACAGCCCATACATGCAGCAGCAGCAAATTCACCTGCATTAATTGAACGCACCTGTTCCACCTTTACACACAGCAGGTGGAGAAAAGCATGAATGCACAGACATGCATACAATGATGTCTGCATCATTAATAGAATAAAGTTTTTTTTTTCTGGAAAATGGCATCTACCCACAAACAGCATACAAATGAGCTTTTAGAATTTCAAAAGGGTTATTATGTTGCTTTGTATTTCTCAATTGTGCACAGTAGGGAAAAGAAAATAGGAGATGCCCCCTTTAGTCATGGAACAATGAGGCACATCATGATCACAGGTTTTGTAAAAATCTCATCTCTACTTTTTCAGATATTATATGGACCAACAGCATATTCATATTCAGTTTGTGCACCTTTTCCAAAGTCAAATTCAAGCACTTTTTTGAGGTGCATTTTCAAGTTTTTCCAGCATCTTATAGTTGTGGTAAATTAAATAGTTATATATGTATACTCAAAATGATTATTTCACTTCTTTATCACCCCAAATCAGCTATTATTATGTTTCATGATAGCATAGCATACTACAAATGGATGAACAATTAAAGGAAAACAGAACCAAATGTGTCACCTGTCTGTGAGTAAACTTGGACTTTTTTACAAACTGGCTGAGCTAAGGTCAGACTTATCTTATTTCATAATTTAAAAAGTGAACTATTCTGTCAGATAACAATTTATTATGAAAGCAATTACTTCAGGGCGATGGGAAATAACGATGGCAGGCTGCAGAAACACGGCATGAACACAAGACAAGCGCAACATTGTAATATGATCAGCTTTTTTACAAATGTCAACTGTCAATGTAAAATTAAGCTTTTTGTCCTGAAAACAAAAGCCCACTGCTCTGAATATATCCACTCTGGAGTTTGAGTTCAGTGGCTACCTGCCATCTGTAAGACCCCATTAAAGAAATGTCACTGCTGTAGCATTGTACAGATGTCCCCTTTAACAAATGTTGGGGGGTCCCCTTACATTAAACATTGTAGTTGCAGACATTCTTGCATCTTGTTAATCAACTGCAAGACTGCATCAAGATTTCAGTCGGCAGCCTTCGGATGCTAAAAAGCTTTTACTACAGAGGATTTAGCACATGCAGCAGGCTCCAGGGGCTCAACATAATCATCACACTAACTGAGGTCATTAACAATTACCACATTCTGTAAAACACAACTGCTGACACAAATCCTCCATGGACTCCTTCCCAAACCAAACCGAAGGAATCAGGCCCTGACAGTTATGTCCAGAGCCAAACGGATTCTATGACTCACAAATTTTATTTAGCTCTGGATTAAATATCATTCTCCAAATACTTAATGTGCCATAATGTAGTTTTAATTTATTTACTCATCGTCATCATCATTGTGGTAATCATCATTATCATCACTGCCACCATCTCTTCATTCATCTTCCATGATCCATTCCTCATTCTCACTCCCCATTGTTTCCATCATTATTGTAATCCACACCATCATCGCCACATGCACTAAATCACTTAGTGTCTGCCGGCTCACTGGTCATTAGGACGTATTGACACCACTTTACCTGTTGTCTCTTCTCAAACTCCAGTTTAATTGGAGACTTGATGCAGTTGCAGGTGTCCTGATATGTCTGTTTAAGTGCCAGCTCCATTAGGTGCTTGTGGTACGCCCCCGCCATGTTGCCACACATGAAAATGATGATATTGGCCAAAATCTGCACAGGAACAGAGGACAGAGAAAGCTGGAATTAGATAAATATCTGAAAAATATAATCTTCAAATCAAATATATTAATCCTTTTAATATTTCAAAATCCTGAGGAGGCAATGGGTTTTGATGACACCTAACCAAGGCTGAAAAATAAAACCTCTGAAGTCAAAAATAGGGCAAAAGCTTTTCCTTACGGGTACTAGGCCCTGGCAACAGAGATCCTACTGTGATGTTGTCATGCAGCACAGCACACTGTATATGTATATTCATGAGGGCAATGTGGTATTCATAAACAACACAGCTTAATTCAACTTCTTGTGAGTCAGTTATTTTAAGGAAACCATTTCTTCCCCACTGATGGTCTCAGAGTTAGAGAATGCCGCAAAATGGTAAGATAAGGGAGTTAGATGTGTGTGAACCGTACACTGCCTCTGCTCAGTTGTTTATTGCCTAAAAATAACCTCATGTATTCTCCGCATCAGCTGTACTGTGGCCTGGTCAACCTCCCTTCTACCCTGAAGAACATAAATAAATCCAGTGCCTAATGATGTGTCAGCACCTTGTCTATATAAACAGACTCTCAGCTGAGTTCAGGTTCATCTCACACAAGATGGCCTGTCTGTTTCTTAATTAGTGCTATTATAACAAACACCACATCCCACTATAGGCTCTATTTAACCAATGGCATGGCTTAAGTGGCAAAGGTACTATTAATCATACTCAACACTTGAGTAAAGATCAGTGATGGTCTGGTCTCGCATAGCCAGACCAATCTTCTGGTCTGGCTCCCTACATTGTCATTCTGCTACATGGGAAACATCTGTATTTCTTTAAACCAATCACAATTGTCTTGGGTGACACTGAACCCAGGATGCGGTGACGGTGTGTCCCTGCAAAAGAGTGTCAGGGGGGCACTTGTTTTGTTGAAACATTTGCACGTCAGGAGGTGAGCCCTGGCATGAGAAAGACAACATCACTGCATAAAAAAAGCTAACAGCTGTTAGCTTGTTTATGTTGCACCATTAACTTCCCAGGTGGTAATTTTCCCTTTTCAGTGTGTAGGTTGCTATGTCACAGGTTGTTGTTGTTTGGACTTTGAAAATGAAGATAACGGAATCTCTGATACATACTGAAACAAGTTGTCCAATGGCTTCACTACTAATGATATGGATCATCTTAAAGAACCACTGGAAATCCATACGAACACCTTTATCTCCCAACTTTCATCACCACAATGGCCTGAGTGCTGATAGTCATAAATATTGGTGATGTCTATCAACAAGACAGTGATATGTCCAAAATCTGATACTTCCTCGTGTTTATTTTCCCTAAACACTCATTCTAACTACATAACATAAAATTGCTCACACTTGTGCATCCTGTATTAGACAGATGACACAGTAGAGCTGAGTCTGAAATGCCCTAAGATCAAAACTTTATGGAAGGGGAAATCACTCATTTTGATTTTGCTAACTTGGCATTTCCTCTGACATTACCCTCAGGCCAAAACATTTTTTGCCCCACTATTAGGAAACATATCTCCATTTTTTTTTTTATTTATTCAACAATATTGTTTTCTGGTGTGTTCATTGCATTACAGCCTCACTGGGCCTAAAGTATTGCTGTATAGACCCTTTTATATCTGATGTCATTGAAAAGCTGTGTGCGCATTTCAGCAACAGAGGTAGCATTGTCCCAAGCTGCAAATGTTGAATTAAACATTTTACCAGCAACAAAATTGCTAAAATTACATCAGAATCGATATTCCACTGGTCAGTTGTACAGAATTCCAACGGGATCACAACTGTTTAAGGGCAATTGGTGGTGTCTATGGCTGTAAGCTTTGAAATATGTTGACTGGACTGAGAGCGCAATCAAAATCTATATAGACAGTCTTGTATTCACATAATCAGGCTCTAGACTCACTCTTCATTCAACAGACAAAAGGAAATTCAGTGACAATTTCATGGCACATACAGCATGTGATGCTTATAAACGTGATGCTGTATTGTATTCAGTGGTTACAATAAAGAATGGATATACAGAAAAAAGCTGATGTTCAAGGACAATTGCCCCCTTTAATGCAATATTCCACTATAACGGCTCAGAATACAAAACAACAAACTATTGTGTTAAATATGACACATAAGAATAAATCCTTGCTTCAAATTGAAGCTCTTCACTATACCACAGAGTGCAAATTGTAATCTGTGAGAAGAGCTGTCTATTCTGTCTATTTTCATGTCTAAACCATGCTTGATTTTCATTCACATTTCACGTATCCCTCATGGCAGCACTACACAGGAAGCTCCATTAGAGGAACTATTACGATCGGATGTGGCCCAGTGATGACAGGTGAATGTATGAGGACTGAGGAGCCCCAATAACCTTGAGTTCAATGTTTTGCAATTTAAAGCAAATGGACAATTTAATGGCTCTCAACCATCACATTTAAAAAAAAAAAACAACAACAATATTTTCTCCCTTTCCTTCACTCTTTCATATGCAGTCCTGTTCCTAACCTCTCTTTTGCCTGCCTTTTCTCATTCTCACAATTTCCCTTTCACTTGCAGCCTCTGTCTTTCTTTCCAGCATGATGGCGACCTTGTTGTCACACTGACCATTGCAATTTGCTTGTTCTCTTTTCTGATGTAAATGCACCCAACACATTTATATTACAGCAGCAGGAGAATAAGCCTGTGACCTTTTGCACAAAGAACAAACATTCTGTTTCGGAAAAAATAAGGCAGAGCAAAAGGTACAAAACTGTCCATGTCATGTATTTTTCAGTTCACCAACCATGGTACCTGTTAAAGATTTAGACTTTCAGTGGAACTTTCTTTAATGCTGTAATACAAACACACACACTCAAGAATATATGCCACTAATCTTATAAGTAGGGCTGGGCAACAATAGTGTTGTCTTTTCCTTGTTTTAAAGGCTGCATTATAGCGAAGTGCACCACCCACTCATCATAGTCAGTCAGTCATTATATCCACACTACTGACACTTACTGATGATTATTTATCTGAAATCATGGTAATATTTTGTGAAAGCACCAATAGTCATCTCTACAATACTGCTGTGATGTCTACTTGTATCAATCTATCTATTTTTTCATACCATAATACCTTCCCAACATGTTATTGGGGTATATGGTATTATGGCAGTCTCAATTCTCAACTTCAACTACTGCTACTACTACTATAAATATATGCCACCATTCGTCCCTCAACCTAGACAGAACTGATCAACATTGCGACACTATTTCTGCAGATGGGAAACAACACACACAGGAGGTTTGCTTTGGTCTGAGAGGCCGCTGCATTTATTCACTAACAACTTTAACCTACACTTTACATTTACAGCGCCACTCTCTGCCACCATAGACAATAACTAGTCCTCTACTTGCACTCTCTCAGGCTCTGCAGATCTGTTTGCAAATTTATTTTTATCACCTGGACTAAATCTAAAATACTCCCAAACAGGGGCAGAGGCCTTTTTTAAATATATAGTTGGTTTTATAACTTCTCTCAGCTCAGTTGCACTACCTTGTCCACTACTAGAGGGACTCACCTTTGATGGCATGTGTTGCACACTGCAATACAGTATCTCCCTATCAGTTTAACAGAAAGAGGAAGCTCTGTATTTTTGACGGTACTGAAAATCATACTGTAGGCATTATTTAATACTCCAATATACCGTAAGACTTTTATTCTGCCCAAGCGGAATCCATATCAACCTGGCTTACATGAGTATCTCCGACAGACAATCTGCACATGGATTTCATTGGTTGCAAACTTTTGCTGGCAGCATCAGTGCTAACACAGTTTCATTTTAATAACAGTAAAGACATAACACTTCCTGCTCTTCTACGTTGAATAACAAGGTAGTGATTACTCATCAGCACAGTTCAATAATTGTTGCATAACCAGCACCTAGAGTGTGTGATACAGATGTACGGGGTGTACATACTGAGAGATCAGGGTCTGACTTGTATGCTCAGACACACATGCAGTTTTACTGTAAATATATATGGATGTATTCAACACTGTGAATACACCATCCATATACCTGTCTCTCCTTTATATTTGACAAAAGCAAACACTGGGGGCAGAGGCCATGTGCATGAGTGTGCTCTGTGGGCTGGGTTTATGTTCACATTTATTTGCTGTGTTTGGGACAGACATCTCTCTTGCTGTCCACTGAATTTATTATCACCCTTTTCCAAACACTGAAAGAAGACACACAACCTGAGTTTTTTTTTTTCTTTCTCCAAATTAAACACACTACATTTACCAGCCTGGCTTAGTTCATGTCTTTTTGTTTTCCATAGAAAGTCTGACAAAACAGTCTGAACTTTGTGCTACAGAATAGTATTCAGAGCTTTGGGTTCATTGAATAACTGAAAGCAGACACAAGACTTACTGGGGCCTTTGTAAGCTGCTTTATAAAAAGGGTGTTTAGCAGCCAAAACATTGTATGCAATATTTTATAAGCTTACTTTAAACAAACATCCTCAAATTTAACTGAAAATCCATTCAGCTACCCATGTCAGCTAGAAGCACCTCTTTGCAATTTTGTAGTCCAGAGAACCTACATTATATGTAAATGACTAGTTCTTTATGGCTGGTGTGAGTGGAGGCAAAAAAAAGTTTTCCAACATATGACAAAAAGCAAAACAAATATATTTCAATATGTTTTGACAAACTGTCATCAAATCACAAAAAATAAAACCTGTAAACAACTTTCTTTATGCATAGTTTTGTAACTGCTCAACAGATTACATTCAGTTACACCCTGGTGCTACTCTATTAGCTGACATCTGTTAGACGAAACACTGACAGTGATCCAGACCACCTCAAAGGTCACCTGAGTGAATCGGCTTGGCTGTACAAACCATCCATACCTCACTGGTACCCAATTACAGATAACGATGGGGTCAGGTGAGCATGTCCTCTAAAGGGCTTTGAGCCTCGCCAGTGAATCCTGGGATTATCTTAATCAGAGAGCTAAGCCATATGCAGGCTATCATGGCTGTTATTACTCTACCATGTGTAGAGGAAGACACCTACCTAAGATCAATGTGACGGTCAATCTATTGACCTGCTGGAAACAGAAGACATCCAGAAGACAGATTTCTTGATCTGTTTAAGACAAGTACAAAGCATTGTACAAATATGAAGTTTTGTACAAAGTTTTGTACAAGTTTTTTGAGACTGCCCTTGTTCACTACAGTTTCAAAGCAAGAAATGCTCACACATGGCATTTGCTGTTTATTTTGCTCCTAATATGTCTTGTCTTGTCATGTCTTATACTACAAAGACATGTCAACAAGGTTAAAAATGTGATTTTTACAGGAAGGGGTCTTTAATAAGTTAATTCCTCTTTACCACTTGCCTGGTCAGGAAAGTGAATTGCCAGACGTACTTCCCGACATGGCATTTTACTTGCCACAAGCAAGCAGTCAATCCGTATTGCCGGGTTTCAGTAATAGATGTAATATGCAACAGGGGCTACCACTGAGAACATTATGTGCAACAGTCTATCAGATAAAGCTTGAATTGAGTGCTATTAGTTGTTGAGTGTTAAATCAATTTATCACAGCACTCACAAATAATGCAAATGATGGTTGTTTTTGTTCTGAGAGGGAAGGTTGTGATATAAAAACACAATGAGCGACTTAAATCATTAATTTCAATACTGCCGTGAAGCTAATCACAGCACTGAGATTAAAGTAGTTCAAAAGCTTTGATGCTGCATCCATAATTCAAATTCTAAATCAGTATTCGAATGCTGCACAGCTTTTTTTTTTTTTACATGTATATTCATTCTGTTCAAACCCAGTATTTAGTTGCAGATAAAGATTAGGTTTCGTTATGATATATCAGACATACACTAAGAGACAGAAAAGAAACAGATGAAAAGAAATAAAAGTTCTCGACTATGTTTTGCTGTCATTTACAGATGAATTTATTTCTTTCTTCTTGTCTTACATTTGTAACATATAGTTTTAGAAAAAAATATTTAACATAATAATGTAACAATGCATCACTGTTGTAAACACTCCATGCAAGAAAAAGAGTTTAGTATTTCAAAATATTATATGCACATAAATCGGGACCTCACAGAGGGCTTTCACCTCTTCTATCAGTGACCTGGTTCATTAACAGTCCAATGAGCCAGCATTGTAAAGATTAATGGACTTGACAAAGTGGAGATGTCAGCATGGTTCCTTCTCACTTAATAACCCCTGGGCAGTTTGTATGCACACTAGAACAATGCACAAGAGTGTGGACATTTAATAGCTGACATTTACAAATCACTTGTATATAGACTTACTGGATAGACTGTTAGTTTCTTCTACAAATTGGTAACTCAGTCTGAAATATTAAAATGACCTGAAATTGAAGTTAATTAAAAATCCAACATGCCACTTATGCATACATACTGAATCTGAGTATTAACTGAGCCCATTACATTTCTTTGTTGAATACCTGATTCGGATTTTGTCAGTTCTACAGACAGACCATTGCTATAGATACAGTTCTTATCATAGACTCTGTGGGACTCAGCAGAACCAAAAACATTCCTTCATTCATTTTCTGTAACTGCTTATTCCTGAAGGTTCGCAGGGGGCTGGAGCCAATCCCAGCTGACGAACCAAAAACATAATTTTTTAAATCAACAAAATTGTTTTAAAATCAATATTATATATAAAAAATGTTGGTAAGTAGCCAAGTAAAAAGTGGCTGCACTTAGCATCAGAGTGCTGCATCACCCTGTTAGGGTTTATTTCACAATAATGATCCACTCACTGTACATGATCCCTTATTTAGCATTAAGACTGGAAACAGAGGAAAGGCTAGTATGCCTCCAAACATACTGATTTACACATATCTGTTTTTTTTAATCTGTTCAACACCCAAAGTATACAAATGATATGTTGTAGTATGTGTAGTATATGTAGTGCACAGTATATAATTTCAGCCTCTTCTACTGTATGTATCTTTTTTGAAGCACTGCTCAGTGTGTATCAAATAACCTTGCTGGTTGGAGATGCATAACCATGATGAACCAAAGACACTGCTGTAATATTTCCCCAGAAATCATATACACCATGCATACCTATTGCACTTATATACACATACTGTATGCATACTTAATACCATATTAGTATGGAATTTCAGATAAAGCCTGTTTCTCGGTCCAGTCACTTCCTGGTCTCTGGATGTCACTGTGAAGTTGCCAGGCAACCAGCAGAGACTCTGACTGCTGACGGTAGCCTTACATTTACTGTACAGTATTAAGAGTTGCATTAGTATTTTTTAATCCACCTCTCAGCAACAAAGGAAAATGTCAAACCATTCCTTTAAAGGGCCTCCATGCTGTACTAGAGCAAGAATGTGGTATTTTATGTTTACAAGGGGTTTATTTTTTAGTTGTTATCCTCTTTTAGCCAGACAAGCAGACAAAGACGACATTTTTGTTGCCAAAGGCGCAGTTAAAGATAATCTAAATCTGCCTCGTACAAATACAGTGAGCTGTAAAATGTTAGGCAGGGAGTCATTACTGAAACTGCTATGGGCTGAATGTAGCACATGTGTACCTCAGCAACAGTTTGTAGGATCACTGGAGGGATTAAGGCAAAACCGTGTTTATGTTGTAGTCTTCAAGATGTTCATGCCTCTAAACAAGAGCAGTTGTTTCAGGGGTAGCACAGAATTTCTCATTAATTTTCTTCATCAAATTCTTCTCAGCAGATTGCAGTATCTGAACCGGTGACCTTTACATTCCCAGCTCTGTAAGCAAATAATTAAAAGACTCACAATTCAAATAGTGGAGCAGTTCAAATGTAAGGATTTACCTGTGGGTTTTAGAGTTGCTGGTTAGACAAAATAAGCCATTTTAAAAAAGTCTGGGCTGTGGTAATATGGGAGGGTTATTTTGTATGTTATTTTTTTCTTTTTTGACATTTTATGGACTAAATTATTTCAATTCAATTGTTTTTTTTGTTTTTGAACACCCAAAAATATCAGGGAGCAGACCAATCTGGAGTATTACTGTACGTCTCTGGCTCTAGGAAAACTAAATCTTTAGAGGACTATATCTGGACTGCAAACGCTTAGCATGGTCGTTTAAAGTGGTATTGTTACTGGATAAGGTAATTCACTTCAGCACTCTCTCGACAAATTACAGCAACAGCAAAAACCAAACTTCCATTCAGTGTCCAACCAGAGGTAATTATCAGGAGGGCCAAAAAAGTCACATAATAAAGTCATAAAGTGCGTTAGCCAATTTGCAATCTGATTACACTGCATGCTGTAGTTCTCCACATCCATCAACCTTGCCTTGGCAAATGCTACACAGAGAGCTGAGAGGATTTAATAGGTGCTGTCCAGTAGTCACCCTCTGACACGTCTTAGAGCATCCTGTCACCCTACCTCACTGTTCTTATTGAAAAAGGAGAATGTAAGCCTGAGCCTGTCCCAACACAAAGGGTTGGACTGACATTAGCAGGCTGGCAGAAAAATACAGAGGAAGAAAAAGCATACATGCAATCTCTCCATCTGACACATATTTACTCAGGCTCATACAAAAGAATGAATATGGAGCAGGCACACACAAAACGTCTGTACACAAGGAGTTGCCAATATGAATGAAATCCTTTCTGACCGTATATGTAATTTCAAACTGTCATACTGGGACATGCAGTATTTTGAGTTCAGTTAGTTGATTTTCTAGAGTAACAACTGAGAAGCTGTTAATGGATAAAATAACAGCCAGAAAAAATCACATACAAATCCAATATCAGAACATAATAGAAACCACACCATTCACCATTTTCCTGGTGGTGGAAATTTGGCCCATAACTGAATGGAAATTCAAAACCTAGTCTCATGGAACAGATCAAATCAAGCTACATAAAATGATTAGTGTAGATTACTTAGATTTCTTTGTACATTCGCAGTTAGTTTGGATCAGTGAGCGCAGTATCACGTTGACATACAGTCAACGTATCAGAGCCAGAAGAAGATGTCAACTCTTCAGAGCTGAAGATACAGAAATATCAATTAATAATAGCCATGTATCTCCACTTTCCTCAAGGGTGATTTTTCATTTCATGTGTGGGAGTTATTAGTTAAATCTATTCTGTGTTACAAGGCATATCTTCATATCTTGAGCTTTGTTTTTGCTAAGGCATTTACATTAATCACTCATTAAGATGTCTCAGATTCATGCAAAATATTTGCAGTGTGGTTTGTTAATGCAGATGTATATTAAGTACATTCTGCATGACACACCTATTCATTAATGTGAAAGTTACAAGCACAGGCCAAATGTCAGGTGATGAAGCAAACAGTCCAGTATGAAGTTGGATATCTATGACAAATTGAGTTTCAGATAATGTCTGATTTGTAGGTGTTCAATGTTCAGACAGATTGCAAATTTGTCCCATTAGAAGATACACTGCTGTTCTCGACAGATCATTACCTGACCCAAGCTATTGCATTTCAGTTGAGTTAATGTTACCACAAATACTACCACTGAATAATGTAAATTAGGACGGATAAAATGACTCGCAGAAAATAGTGTAAAGAGAAAAACAAAGAAAGTTGAAGTTGAAGCACAGCATGCAGATTGATTGGTGAATAATTGTAGTGGTTAAGTTACAAGCCAACCTGGTTGGAAGTAAAAGATATTCATCTCCATTAGTCTAAAAGGATTTTACACCATAATACTTTTCATCCTATTCCTACAATTTGAATGGACATGGTGTTATGATGTGTAATATTCTTGGTCAGGAGCTGGAATGAGATTTTTCTAATTGTTTTAAACTATTATAACAACATTGATGCTGATTCATTTTCTCTCAATTAAGCAAGCTAGTTAAAATGATAGAAAATTGGGATTAATAAAAATAGAGGGACAAGACTATGTGGATTAAAACTGAAAAGAAAGGTAGGAAGAAAAATAAGAGTTTTTACTTCCACATGGTGATCTATATGATTGGCTTACTGTTTTCAGTTTTATTTTCACTCAAGGTTCACTTGCTAGCATTGTCAAGAGCCTTCAACTATATCCAATGGCCCCTCTGCAGTAAATGGGTCTTTCTCAAGCATCATGATGGGACCTCAGTGCAGAATTCAGCCCCCTTATACACGAATCTGAAGTACCGGTAGTAAACAAGCTGCCTATTTAAAATTTGAAGAACATTAACATCGCCATCCAAAAAGGCACCTTCAATCCATTTATCCATGCCATCACTGTCAGCAGGCAACTCCAGGCACGTTGTCTAAAAGCAAACCCTTGACTGGCCAAAGGTCTCGCGAGAATGATAATTATAACCAAAACCATGACAATCTCATGAGAGTTTAGACATGACTGGCTCAAATATTCCCCTGAAAGAAGAACAAGCCAGTCAGGGTGCTGTTTCCATGGCACATTGAATGGACTTGATGTGATTACAGAACACAATGATGACAGTTACACTGAACCAGTGACAGGTGCAAAGGAAGATCAAGTATTATCACTGTCAAACTGTAAAAAAATTCAGTGTATTGAGCTTTAAAAATCAAATCAACCAGGGTGGGGGGGGGGGGGGGGGGGGCTGTCCCATACGAGACCGACCAAAAGCAGATTTGCTCGCAAGCCCATCACTGTAGTCACTGTTGCTTCCTGCTGTCAATCCACTAGCAGCCTCCAACTGTCTGAGCCAAGAAAACTCTCAAGTGAAGGGAGCAGGCATAACTTTCACATTCCTACTGTGTTAAGCTTGAAACAAAGTTAGACCACTTGCTACACTAAGGATGCTAAGCTAAGAAAAAACTAGTGGCAAGATTGAAAGAAACACACTAACTGCAGCTAGCAGAAAAGAAATACAGCTGCCATCAGTGTCTCGTTTGCCTAGGTGGACAGGTTTGATCCACAAGTCAAAAACGGAATGAAATTCCTACTTTACGGCAACCCTGAGGGGACACTCTTTTAAATCACGATGTTATGATGGTAGTTTAGAGGTTGATGACTGACGATGCCATCGACCATCGGCCCAACCCTGCTAAGCTACTTTGTGTAGGTCGACCCACTACACAGTAGAGCTATCCTTTAGTTGTCTGGATGGATGCATATTTTTTTAATGTATTTTATGTTTTTGATACTCATCCTGGTTTGGATTAAACAGTGGACCGAGACCGCTTCAAGAGCGTGGTCTCAGCCCGTTTCCGAGTGGTGCGGTTTGTTTGTGGTCTGATAGCAAACAATCCAACCACAGGATATTATGATATCAGGTGTGTGATTTTAACATGATTTAAAAAATTACACTACTAAAAAATCCATCTGCTGATTGTGAAATCTGTACTGGGGGCAATCTTCTATTTAATCTCTGTAAGCTGTACAAATATTTACATAAATCATTGCGGAAGTGTGGTGACACGTATGCATGTAAGTGCAGGACTTTTCCCTAATTAATAGGTCAAGAGGTATTAACACTGCTGTACTCGTGTCCTCCTCTGTGTACTTTGTCAAATTAAGTTGTGTGACAGCGATCCCACAGAAATAAGCCCTGTACTTAAATTACTGTACATGCCTCCTCTTCATTAAGGGTAAAAGTCCCACTGCTGTTATGCTCTATATCTATCAGCAATGATTTAATGCTTCTTGCCCAATCAAATTACGTAGTCAGAATTAACTGTTATATAAATGCATTTTAAACATAAAATGTGAACACATGCAACAGCACTGATTCACTTGACTCCACGTACTGTACACACATACTGTACTTGCACCATAATAAATTAAATAAAATCACAAACACAGACTAGGGCATAAGCACAGCCGACACAAATTTAAAAAACATTAGCGTGACTGACAGACAGAACAGTGATAACGAAACACGGAGCAGCCAGGATTTGGCGGCATGTGTGTTTACAGTAGAGAGCATTTCGTTCCTTGGCAATGTCACATCAAGCCCGGCATGCCATCTTGACTGCCGATTGAGCAGCAATCTGTCTCCTTCCAACAATGCCTTTGTATCTTGACACACACAGACCTAATACGTCTGTCAGTCACCTCTCACAGGTTAAAAGAAGCTAACAATAATATAACTTCAAAGGCATTTGGAATCAAAAAGCATTACAATCTTTATTTTGATTCAGTCCAATTAAGGTTATTTGTGTTTTCTCCTTGTTTCTTCTTGTTAAAGGGACAGGTCTCCCCAAAATCAAAAAATACATTTTTTCCCCTGGCCTGTAGTGACATTAATCCATCTAGATTTTTTTTTTGTTATGAATTGCAGGAGAAGATATCAGCTGTAGAAATGTCTTCCTTTTCTTCAGTGTAATGGGACTGAATGTCTCTCGGCTTGTGGTGCCCCTGAAAAAATACATTTGAAAAATGTCTTTTACAAAAATCATGACCCAGTCACTCAGGATAATCCACAGGCCTTGTTGTGACCAGTTCCATGCAGGTCTTTTGTTTAGCTCAGAAAAATTACAATGATGGAAATGGCGAATAATATACATATTTAATTTGACCATCCTTTTTTTTGTTGTCACTTCATTGAGAGATGTTCTTAAAAGACACTTCTCAGACAGATTTATACTGGAATTGTGATGACAACAAACTGACCTGATGCACAAGAGGAGCTGGCAGATAGTGACCATGTAGCTACACATGAAAATAAAGTAGGCTGAGACCAAATAACAGGCCATCACTGCAGAGTTCACAGAGACAAGAGAAAGTGTTTGTAAAAGGCTTAAGAGCAGGGAATAAAGAGAGACGTGAAGATACAGGTACAAGAATCAATTGAGACCATTAGGGAGGACAAAGCTCTAGTTGTGCAAGCAGTCGGTATTCACTGTTATTATGTATATTATTATCTAAGTGCATGAAGAATTATTTTAGAAAAGAAGCACAGGAGAGTTTTTTTGTTATCTGATGGACCACATTTCTTTGGAATATGAAACTTTAAATGAATCCTTTTGATTTATTCCTTAATTGAGATTAAAGTTAATTTTGTTCTCATGCTTAGAGAGGTTTTAAAAGCTACCAACAAGTAATACTTCAAAAAGCTGGACTGCAATCCTTTATAAATGTCTGCAAGAATCTCAGTGTGCCAGTCTTACTGTATAACAGAAAACTATAACATTGCGATGAATAACCTTTTATGATAAATTCTTTATTGTGTAGCCACAATTAAGTCAGAAAATAGCAACCCTTTACATGTAGGAAGTCAGTAAGATGAAGACATGGAAAAATAATAATTATTCAGTCTTTTTGTATGCCCTTTGTGAACTGTTATATTAAGTTGCGCCCTAGACTTTGAAATTTTGAGGTGACATTCTTGTTAATTGAATGTTGTTGCCCTAATGCATTAGTTGGAATTAGCCGTAGGTGGATTGGTAATAAGTAACTTTTGGAATTGGGTTTGTGTAAGCTCAAATTAATTAGAGTTTTCTTTGACCAGGTAATTGGTTTCCTGATATAGTTATTTCTTTGTCTTTCTCACCATATGCCAACTGCCTGAATGCTTAAAACAGCAATACTGCTGGAAGAAGGTGACCTTTTAGCAAAGTATGAAAAAAAACACATTAGAATTTCTATCACTCACCTGCTATGCTAACTTAGTTTTAGTTTAAAGGTCACATTTGTTTGTTTGCTAAAAATATAGACTGTATGGTTAAAATTACCAGAAATGCTCATTTTCTGAGTAGGATGGAGAAACATGAAATGTCTGGAGAGGAAAAACAATTCAATTAAGATTCCATCTGGATAATAAAACAAACAGAAAACACAGCAGTGGTTACACTTCCCATGGAGTATAAATTGTGCAGGATTAAGTGCAGCAATGTCAAACTACAACAATACATGGAGTTATAAGGTTAAAAAAACTGATATTCTTACAAGTGCCATACAGAATATAGTTGTAATAGAAATAGAAAACCTGACTTGTATGAGTTGTTGGCAGCAGCATGATTGTTTGCAGAGTATAAGATAGCTTCATGTGTGTTTGCTTGCTTTAAGTACAGTGAGCACCTTCAGTGTCTGGTGCAAAGACGCTATAGATGTGATGATGTATATGGCAAGAACTAGGCACATAAGTGATGATTGAAGTGTGTGGCAGGGACTGCACCTCCAGAGATGCCACCCTCTGCCTGTATTTATTCATTTTCTTTCATTATTTTGCTGTTTTCTTAAAGGTTATAGTGCATGGTTTAAAGTGCATGGTGCAAATGCATTCTGAGCCATGTCCAATGCTTTTGCTAGTTAAATATTGGACGTACAGTGAACGAATTTATTGTATTTAGTCAATTAATCCTCAGTGTGTTTTGGATGTAACATGAATTAAAGCAGTGATATCTCCCTTTCCCTTTAAAAGTGAGTTGTGCCTGCATCCAGTACATTGCTATTTAGATGGCAAATACAGCAAGTACACATTAAGTGAGCTGGGACCAGCAAATGTTTTTGCTTGAAAAATGCCTGAAACCATTTAGCAGTTATCAAAATAGCTGGCAATTAATTTTCTTTCTATCTGCTACTTGACTAATTGTTGCATATCTACCAATTATAAACTAAAGTCACTAAATAATACTGATTAAATAAATGAATCATGCTGAGTACACAGAGGTGTGTGCATAGGAATTTTTGTATACCAACTTTAACCAAAACTTATGTCTGATCACCTTACCTGCCACACTACTGGCTCCATGTGATCAGCTGTGGTGGACAGGCAGACACTCAACACAATGGTGTGAGAGGCGGAGGTCAGGACACTGGCGATGACGGCATCCCGCATAGAGAACGGCAGCATGGTGTAAACCACAAACACAATGAACAGGAAGAATGACACCTGTGGAGAAAGAGACAAACTCATGACACACTTGCAGAGGAAAACGGTAAAGAGAGAATGAGGAAAAAAAAAGAAAGCGAGAGCGATGGATGCACAAGAAAAGAGAATACAGACAGAAATAAAACACCAGTGTTGACAGTCCTTTGGGGGAAAAAAAGAGCGTGACCCGCCACATCTGAACTACCAACACTGCTGGCTAAAGTGGAGTTTATTTATGTATAGCAGCCACAACAGTGGCATCAAAAGAATGAATAAAGAATATAAAAATGATGCCTGCTTGGGGAGGTATTCGATATCAAGCTAGAGACTAAATCAGAAAAGGAAAAAGGAGTAAGGAATATATATTTGTGCATTAAACACATTTCAATCTTGCGCATTTAACAGTTGATCTATTATAGCATTCTTAGCGTCTCCGTCTTACCTAAGCTCCCTTGATTGTAGGAAGCAGAAAAGGGGACAATCAGTTCTCACACTTCAAACCTGACACGTCTGCGTAGCATGTAGAGTGCTTCCCTTTTTACCACACACACACACACACACACACACACACACACACACACACACACACACACACACACACACACACACACACACACACACACACACACACACACACACACACACACACACACACACACACACAGTCTTAAATACCCCTTTTGCTGCAGGGTTAAAGCAGCTCATCTGCTGTCATGCATGGGTAGAAAGAGGCCAGTGTTCTCACAGGCTGCAGCCAGGTGCCAGTTAACCTTTCTTGGGTTATTTGCAGGGCTAGGGTGTAGGGGGAGGAAGTGAGATGGAAAGAGGAAAGGAAAGCGCAAGAGAGGCAGAGCGAGTGAAAATGAGGAAAAACAGTACCTCCTCTGTTTAAGCACATACCGTTATACACTGCTACTGTCTTAATGGCTAAGTATGGCAGTGAATGTAAATAGTGATAATTATCAAAGGATGGTCTGTTACCTTCAAAACAATGCTTCATTCATATCTGACTTAAAAGTATGCTCAAATGAGGAATATGTTTCTTGCATTTGCAGACCTCCTGCTGCTTTACTACAGATAAAAGTAGGACATATTTAGATATTAGCCTAATCATAATCATCTGTTGCAGGCTCCTTATGTTCTTATTTAATTGTTAAACAATGATGGACATGATAAAACACCTGTTCACCAGAAACATTAATGCAAAACAAACATTAAGGGAAAGACAGGGCACCTGCAGCACCCCATCAACCACAAAACTTAATTCAGGCTCTGCAAGCATAGTGAGTTTTTACTAAAGAAAAATGATTTTTTTAAAACTCTTTAAGCAGTTTAATATTATACTACACAGTATAATTTTATACTACACAGTATGAAATTGACCACAATAATTATACTTTATTCTCTTTCCTACTGGGCACTGTCCAAGCCAAGCAAAATACATTAAGGCCCTCTTACACTGGCCAAAAAACCCTCAAAAAACCTCACTAGCATCTTGCCTTTGACTTCAGTGGAAAACAATACAACTGACATTCACTTCCTGGTCAGATGACTCTGCGGTAGTCACTGGTATTTATGGGCTCCAGCTCCAATCAGCAGTGATATCAACACAGCACCAGGGTGAACACACTTTTTTCGCCCCTTTTTGGTGAAGGCAATGAAGGCTTGTTGTATCGTTTGCCGACTTCCTTTTGACTTGGTGCATCAGCCCAGCCTAGCAGAGACTGCACCCACTTGAAGATATGTATTGAACTGATGACTGCTCATCTTTAAGTGAACATCTGAATGGTGGATAAACATCTAATTTAGTATACATTCTTCAAAAAGTATGTCAATTTTTTATTATCTAAAATCTTTTACTATGAAGCAGCAAAATCAGGAAATGTTGGGTTTCTATAAGTTGTTGCTTAACACCATTATCAGCTGAAATGGAATGTGAAACAGTAAAATAAAGCAGATATCTGAAAGTACAAACAGGGACACAGGAGAGAAACTAACCTTAAAACCACAGGGGTTCAGGTAGAAGGTACAAAAGTACTGAGAACTAAACTCAGACACTTTTAAAGACATCTTTGTCTAGTAGAGTAAAGTTTAGCAAAGTATTAGCATAAGCAGAAGAGAAGAATATTACGACAAGATCAAAACAAACGGGAATGAATGTTCGTGTATATAAAGTGTGACAAAACTTTTTTTTAACCTTTTAAAAAAGCACAACATCAGAGGGAAAATGTTTTTTAGGCTAGACGAAAAGAGGCTAAACCACTTACTGTGTACTTAGACAATGAGATAAATTAATAATGAAAAATCCCCTTGGAATATAGCAATCACTCATCATCATCATCATCATCATTGTCGTCGTGAAGACATGATATTTTTTTGCATAGGTTCAGGTAACATACATTCAAAGTTCTACTGACTGTTGATACAATTTATAAACAGCCTCTTTCAAGCTGTATCACATCCATCACACTGGAGGTGGATGTCAGTCACTGGCCAGTGCAGTACGATCTTTTCATAAAACGGCAGTAGCACCTTGATATATTGACAACTTGATCTATCACTCTCTAACCACAATTCTCTGCATGGCTGCCACTGGAGAACAGGTGCAATCTTTCTTCCAGTAATTTACTTCACCACAGGGATGAAGAAGGAATCAGAACGAACAGAATCCCATTCACTAAAGATCATGTTAGGCCTCCCCTCATACTTTCAGTTGCTCCATCTTTGAACAAATCAACTACAACAGAAGGCCACTCTAAATATAAAGCATTATTTTTAAGATAACTTAAAATGTTTCAAGTGTAGTTTGGATGAAGTGAGGAAAATGGTACCTGACATTTCTTTAAAACTGACACTATATCAACTGTTTTCTTGACACATTTGAGTATAATCTAAAAAATAAGATTCAGTTGAGTAAAGCACTCCACAGCTTCAATAAAAAAGATTTGAAATAAAGTAAAACTGATTTTTAAATTAGAAAGCATGTGAAGTATACACAATGCTTCATCCATCATGCACATTTCCTGTGGTAAAAGCTCCACTTTTTATATGAGGTGCTGAACTATCTCCTTGAAAATAAATTCTGAAAGCTGTTCTGAAAAGATGATCTTTATGTGTCTCTCAACAGCTACAAAAGCCCTAATTCTCACAGTAGTGCATCATATTTTTTGAAAAAAGCATGCCACTCAAGTCTATTCCAAACACCACCACTTCAGTAACACTGTACTGAATGTCAACAGTGCTGCTGTTTGAGACACATAATACCAACAAACGGCAGACCACTGTCTGTAACTGACAATGACAAGTATTTAAATGTATTCCAGTCTAAAGAAAAGTATGTGACAATTTTCCATGCCTAGTTTAGCAGCAGTTGCAGTGATGGTTACTGCTGTTATTTCTCACTGTCTTCATAGAAACAATGTCACATTCCTTATTAAAATAAGACCTTGTTGTAATCACCATGGTACCAATGACATTTGTAGTGTTGCAGTCCATGTTTAAAACTTTTTAATTTGTTGCAATATAATAAAGAAATACATACTAGAGGTCAATTGCTGATGGCTGATTGTATCCACCACTGAGTCCTCTACCTTTGTAACATTGTGATTTAAACGCCGTCCCACAAAGTAAACATTGCATTTACAAAATGAAAAGTTAAAATTAAAAGACTATATAAACCAGTCACATTAATGGAATCTTAAACAATGCATATGGACATTTGCAGGCGGCAAAACAAGCAAAAGACTTTGTAAAAAATTGTAAATTTTACCTTCATGACCCTTCTAACATACAAACTATGAAGTTACACAGCTTCTTAGAAAATATATGGATTTCCCTGACAGATATACAGTAAAGGCTTTACGATTGTATTTATTTTTTTCAAAAGCATAGCTAAGTGTATTATTTGTTTTGTGCATTCAAGAAAGAAATGCTTAACTCGTTGAACAACCTGTAATGGCTTCTGGCATTGCCAGGCCTGACCGTTGATATCCCTGACCCCGTGTGAAAGCACACAATGATTAACCAGCACACAGGATGAGAGATCAGGATCATTTCTTCCTAGAGTCAGTAATGATTCACCTCTCTGGGCTTGGGGGTCACTGCTGCTCTGACATTGTGTCACCAATTTCACTTATTGGCCGAGGCAGAACTATACGCCAAACTGTGCACTCCTAAGTGCAACCTTCATAACGATCTCTCTTCACAATCAGTGGAGCTTATCTTTATAGATCTGCAGGCCGGCATTTCCACTTTCTTTTCTATTTAAGCCGTTCACATGATGGCAGAAACCAATAGCTCTTCATGATAATCCCCTCCATGTGACAGAAGATATTATTTTGAGTATCCAGATAAAAGAGTCTGTTTTTTTGTTGTTGTTGTTTTTTAACTGAGCAGGGGTGATACAAAAGACTGGAGCTCAACCCAAATGGCACTGCACTTGTGCATCTTGCCAGCTTTGCACCTGCAAGAAGGGCCAATGTACTAATCCTTCAAACGTGGGGTGAAGAACAGTCTAATGAGCCACCGCTCTAACTGATGAGAAGCTCAAGGACAAAACAGAACAACATGAAACAACAACAGACTTTTAGTGAACTATAGCCCTGAAAAAAAAAAGTAAATATAAAGTTCAATTCATCTGCACTCTTCCTGTCTGTGTTCCTGTGTGTTGGTCTCTGGAGAATTGCAGTTGCATTACTTCAACTCAGGAAAACTGTTTCTAATCTCTACTGCCTGACCGAGCTTTAATTGGGAGCAGTCCTGTTTTATTCTCACAATGTCATGGTTCAGTGATGCTGGCAACAGGAGTTAGAATCCAAATACAAACATAAAAGAAGAGCTGAGAAGTTTTTGAGGAAGTTTACTGAGAAGGGGTTGCAGGAACAGAAAAATATCCAGAAATTATATAAATGTGCATACTAAGATTAACAATCTGGCAAAAATGAGGGTGATGAGAGCTGGAACTAAATTGGTATCAGTTCCTGATTGGTCAGTAGTGAAATATTAATAAACTCCTGGACAAACAATCCTGCTATTGGTATTAATCGCACATTAATACCCTTGAATGTAGCCCACAAGTGGGGCAGGTTCGGGTCTACTTACAGGAAATACCAGGTTTGGGCAGGCAGATAAAGTGACAAAACAGCAGTCCCAGTAAGTTATAACTGACAGAAACATTGCATGCAATAGTCTGCCTTTCTCTCCTCTCTCTGTCACACTCTCTCTGTCTCTAAAACAAGCATAGGCTGGCTGGAGGTGCGCACGGCAACCAGCGCACTCTTTTAGCTTAGCCGATCAGTGGTCAAGTCTCATCTTAACAGGTTTAATCAGAATCAGAAAGGGTTTTATTGCCAAGTAGGTTTTCACTTACAAAGACTTTGCTGTGGCAAGTACTGTCAGTCACTCCCCTGTGACTCAAAGAGTTTATGTCCAGTATGGGTGGGGTCTCTTACGATCTTACCTGCATGCCTCTGGGTCCTGGAGGCATACAGGTCCTGCAGGGATGACAGAGTGCAGCACCCTCTTGGTAGAGCAAATGATACGCTGCAGTCTGCCCTTGTCACTGGCAGTGGCAGCAGCGTACCAGGTGGTGATGGGGGAGGTGAGGATGGACTCGATGATGGCAGTGTAGAAGTGCACCATCTTTGACAGATTGAATTTCTTCAACTGCCACAGGAAGTACATCCTCTGAACTTTTTTGATGAGGGAGCTGATCAGCTGTTCAGCTCCCACGTAATGATGGTGTCCAGAAAGCATAATGACTCCACAGTGTTCTGAAGTCCACAATCATCTCTACTATCTTTAGAGCGTTGAGATCCAAGTTGTTCTCACAACTTGGGAGACTGACTGTCTGGTGACCGTCAATCTCCAACCTGCAGGCCGACTCATCCCCACCAGAGATGATTCCAATGAAGGTGGTGTCGTCTGCGAACTTCAGGAGCTTTTTTATTTAATAGTCTTCCCACAACTGTGTGTTAGGAAGAAACAGTGCACTCTGGCCTCATCAATGCTCCCAGCACTAAGATCAGTCGCCTTGAATAGCTCCATGGCACCAGCCATACAATCATGCTACTATTATGCATAAAGTTAGTGATTATTTTTGCTTTTTTTCCTCAGGTAGGGTGGTGCGGATTGTATCGCAAAATGAGTCAGGCAGGTGCAGGTCATGAAAACAAACCTGACCTGTGCATCACTCGTAACTGGCATTTAAATTACTACCCATTCCCTAATGATAACTAAACTGCCAGTGTCAGGCGATTACGTTTGATAAGAAAAAAAAAAGATAAAAGATAAACAGACAAAAAAAAGTAGCTGCATGTAAAGGAGGTAACACCAGCAACCTCATGAAGCATTTACAAATACAGCAGTCTGTAAATCTGAGGCATTGCATTGTGTTTGACTGCTTTAGCAAAGCGGCCTCGTAGCAGCATCCTAGCTCTGATGCCGATGGGATTAGCCAGATTAAAAATGTGACTGTTTCAACCTTGTGAAGTCAAGGTAACACTAATTCTGCAGTTATTAAAGTAGTATCAATAAGAGTATCCCCAATAAGCAGTGTTGGTATGCCAATATTGATAAAATCCTAATAATACCCATTCCTAGTGATCTCTTTATAGTGAGGAGCAAATGACAAAACCAAAAACAGTTGTGGAGAGGTGTGTCAGGTGACTAGTAGAGGTGAGAAAACTAAACCAGGGTGACTACAGGACAGTTGTGACAGATAGTACTCCTGATTCTGGGCCAGAATAGCCTTTAATTACTGGTGGATGTGGCGTTTTTACAGTATGAATGATTTAAGAGTAGAAGCAGTTTTCTTGAGCCATCTTCTTGTTTTTACCTTGTCAAATCCCCACAGAGCCAGAAATGCTCTGAAACACACGGTTAGGTCTAAAATAAATAAATAAATGATGTACATGCAGAATCAGAACAGATGCAGGGCACAACACAACACCTCACACCACCAGTTTATTAAGGTTTAGAACTCAAAGTGAAAAATTCTGGTAAACAATTCAGTGAATGTGAAGCACCAAATAATTTTTCTCCTCTGTGGAGGTTTAAGAAATATTATTTATTCACGTATTAAGTCACTTCCAGTACAAGAGAGAGCTGTTAATTGCTGCCAAATATCATTTAGTAAAGCAACATAATTTGCTTAGAATCCAATACTGTTAGTGAATCATAAAACAGTACAAAAGATGATAGAGAGGCTGAAGGTGGAGAGAGCTCCGATTGAGTTCTTCTGCATACTTGATACTGATGAGGTAATAAAACAGTAAACAGCTTCCTCCAGTAAGACAAGCAGCATGTATGGACCCTCTCCCTCTGTCAATTAAGTGGACAAAGCCTTTTTGTGGTTTATTATGTACAGTCAATTCTGCTTCTGCCCCATGAATCAATTCCTTGATAAAGACACTGAGGAGGGCTCGTAAAACAAATTATAGAGATGGAGTGTCAGATTACATCAGGCTTTTAGTCTACAGTCTGTGGCAGAGATTAGTTTACAGGCTAGATTTAAAAGGTGAAGTGTGTGTGTGTGTGTGTGCATGTGAGCATGTTCTGTGTGTGTCAGAAGACAGATATGCTTTTTTCATTTCTATCTATACTCACTAAATGTGGCCAAAAAGACAGATGCATTAATTTATAGTGAAGATGCAGAATTAAATGCAGTAGATTAAAAACATCCAGCCAAAGTGCTTGCTTTGCAATTTCCACCATATAATAGGTAACTGATTATACTCAACACTGAAGGCTGTGTCTTAAACCACCACTGTTGTCACAGACAGGCAGAGACACAGAGCTGCTCTGATGAGCTGAGCAGAGCCGTGTGTGAGCAGCAGATATCATCTAAGTTAACATAAACATCACAATCCCATGATCTTTTGCTATGATGACGAGCACACTCGGATTCCCAGTCACACCACTTATGTTTGAAGTCACAGCCTATGACATTTCACTCGATGGAGGTAAGAGCGACAACTTTTAAGAAAGTTGCTCCTTCTGTCTTTAAAGACTCTGAACCTCACAGCACCTCAGAGTAAAATGCAGCCCACATCTGTCTGATCTTTTCACTCCAACTCTGCATAAAGATTTAGAGAACTGTTTCATTAAAAAATGGGTGATCAGTATGAATCACACACCAGCTACATTCTGTTGCACTACTACTGCACTGCACGCATATGGAATAAACAAAGCCCCAAGGCAGAATTAGCCTAGATGATTTTTAGTAATTGAATTACTTGAGGTCCTCGAGGAATCAGATAAATTTACCTGCTATGCACAAAAAAATCCTATTACCTAGAATGAAACCTCCAATATGATTTAAGAGGATGGCTTAATTACTCCTTTTATTCTTTATTATTTTATTATATATTCTGCATCTCTCCATTTTTCTTTCTCTGCCTCTCACGCTTGTATCACTTGGGCTGTGTATTACCTAGCAATACGATAGATATCACAATACAGGGGTTATGATTCAATATATTGTGATACTGTAAGGATTGGAATGACTATTTTAGGACAAACATCATAGTATAAATAATCCACCACCATATGCATATCCATATGCAATCTGTGTTAAAGTTTACTATTTCATGCAATCAGAACAGTAAAGATAGATAACAGCACTGCTATCACAACACAAAACGAACCACTGTCATAAATCTTTGCATGTATCACAATACTAGGGGTGCAACGGATCACAATTGTCCTGTACAGATTTGACCCTTTGACCATTTTTACACAATACATTATTTTGAGAATTGTTACAGTATCACCTCCTCTACTTGTTTCTTTTTTATCAGTTGTTCTTGTCCTATTTTCACCATCTACCCTCTTCTTAATCTTTACTACTCCAACCCGGCAGGCCTCTTCCTTCATCACAACTCCTCTTTCCCCACCTCTTCTGTCCTAAAGCCTAATGAGACTGGCTGTATACTCAAAGAGGAGTGCATCTGTGCATGTGTGTGACTGAGAGATGGGGAGGGATCAAGAGAGACAGAGAGAAGGAAAGGATGAGGACGAGGCAGGGTCCAGACATCTCTCTGTGAGGGGTAGAAGCTGGACCACACAGATAAGCTCATCTCCCCACCGTCAGCAAACACAGAGGGCTTTGTGGGGAGAGGATAAGCATCCAATTGATTTCAGGTTTGAAAATGGCAAGTGTACTGTATACAAACTCACTCTGGGAGAGAGGGGATGGTTAGCACAACACAGCTGAGGAGATATTTCGAGCCTCATGCTATGTCTTTCACCTGACAGTGTACTGTACTGACATTGCAGTTTGTAATGTAACTCTCTTGTTCTCTTACTGACTCTCTATGAGGATGTCAACACAAATAATGTAGTTATTTTGACAGATGACTGTGTTCCCTATGTTGGGGAGCCACTTCATGTCACTGGAGTGAAAAACATATTAAGAACAGTAGGACAAGCCAAACTAGTTTTGCTAAACCAGTAGAAATGTAATTGAAACACATTAAGTTTCAATAAAGTGCCATCTGGACTCAAGTAGTTTCAGTGCAACAAAAGATTTGTGTAAATTAATATGCACCGACATAAAAAGAAAAAAGGAGGGGAAGGGATAATTTCAATTTAATAATACTAAAGCAGGAATAAGTGGGAGGAAACTGTACAGTTTGTTTTCAGTCACCGTTTCTTACCCTCCACAGAGTACACTAATAGCTTTTATGTAAAAAACACTACAACTGTTTGGGAATGCTGACAACATAAAAGATGACCTATAAAGAATGCACATTAGCCTGTCCAGGGTTGTAAAATTTAACAGTGTGTTAAAGAGAAAAGAAAAGAGCATGTAAGGAGAGCTTATTAAAGAAGCGACAGCAATGAGTCTCTACATCACACTGCAAATCACTTACCTTGTATTCTAAAAGGGATAGTGAGGATATTTGAAGTGAGGTTGCATTAGGTACTTGACTCAATAGTCAGTGTATTATATTATACATATTACTGCTATGATAATGACTGTGCATGTAGATGCTGCAGCTGGTAGCTCCTTCAAATTTGGTACTTTTCTAGTTATTATCTATGTTATTTTTTGGGCTTTATTTCTGAAATCACCTATGATTGAAATACATTTGTAGGCATTAGAGAAGGAAGTGTGGGATTTAGATTTAAGGGCAGCGAAGCGCCACAGGGCACCCCAGGAGGAGAAGAGGTGAGCAGGGATTAGAGCCATGCTAACCCAGCTTGGATTTAAGGCTACTTCTGGCTGATGTCCAATCAGGAAAATGAAACTGACAAAATGGGCCTCAGGCAGACCAAGTGATGGGAAACTAGAGACTGCTGCCCACATCTTACAGAAACCTGCTCCACCACAGCATCCCGGATTAAGACTAGAGGAAGTGGACTCTGTGTTTATATCAATGATGCTTTGTGCAAAAACGCAGTCAAAGTTGAATAACAATGTTTCCTAGATATCGAACTTTTTATCTGATGAAGTTAAGAATGTGATCATGATGTCTTGTTGCTGCTGTTTGTTCAACCTAACGCAATACGTATATATGAAAACAGGTGTATGTATTGCCATATTTGATTTTGTTTTATATTTGTATGCTATTCTCTTCAGAACTCAATAAATTATCTGTATTGCATGTGTGTGTCTCATGATAATAAATTACTGTGTTATTACTAACAGTCAACGCTGGTCAGCACATCACTACTTTAGACAGGCAGAGAGATGTCCTGGTGTAGGAAGCTAAGCAGTGTTTGGCTGTGGAGAGAGTCAGTAGCAAAACATATTGTAGCCACCTAGAAAAAGGTTAAATGTATGCTAAATTCAGAATATTGTCACCCCTTTATCTCAACTCAGACAGCTCCTGACCCTGCACACAGCAGTCCATTGTACTCTCGTACTCCTCTCTACATGCCAATTGCCACCTACTGTAGGAAATGAGGCTGACTATTGATAAGTACCTCGTACAACCCCACTTCAAATAATCCGAACTCTCCCTTTAAAGCCAAGAAACCTTTATATTATTCCACATGTGGTCTGCTGCTCTTGTCAGCAAATTCTGAATTAAATAAAGATTGTATTACCTACATGTATTTTTGGTGTTATTTTATGTCCCTATTTACTACACAGTGACGACATTAACCACTGTGAGATGACGCTTTTATTTTAACTGTTAACAAGGATACTGGACAACCCTTTAGACAAACCCTTCTATACCACTTGACAACCACTACACCAATTACAGGACAATAGTATAAGCTACACTACAGTGCTGTCTTTTACCTACTGCATTGTCTCATGTTATGCTGTCGATCTGTGGTTATCCTTCATATGATTACCTTTCCCTGTAACTGCACCACCCTCCTACCACAACTCCTCCTCCAGCCTACTGGCTTCAGATTTATGACATGATTTCTTTCACTTCACACATTGTAGACATGCAACAAATGCTGCTATATGCTATTTTACAGGATAATTTACACATTTACTATTTGATGTATGTTGCTATATTTTACAGTATACTAACAAGCTTTATTTCAAAGAAGAGAAGCGATACATTGTGGCAGCTGCATTCATTAACAGTGACAGTCAGAGGTTCCTGTTATGGACAGTTTACCGCGGAGCACATTAAAAAAAATTGTTACGCAAAGAATCAGTTTCGGTCACTTATGAAATAAAACAAATAACACAAGTTAATTAAAAGATGAAAAAATGCCAATGCTGCTATGAACAGAAAAATATCTGAGATATGAAAATGGTTGAACCACACCGCAGAAAACTAATCACCATCTAAACCACATTTTCTAATATGAATGATCTCTGAATGAGACTTTTAAGTAACACAGACTCCTTCAATCCTATTAGCTGATTGGTGATCAGTATAAAACAATGAACAGCAATGGAAAATAATCCTTGCGCAGTGGTTACAGAATTGTCTTCTGTACACAGAAGAAGAAAGTAACCCACTAGTGCCACAGTTTGGGAGCAACAGCTCATTTGAAGAGATCTTGATGGGAAGCAAGAATTTCATAGTATTTTCATGACTACTCTTCCACAGTCAATCAAAATCCATCTCTGTCAATAAAAATTGCAAAAGCCAGCTGTTATATTTGCGTGCACTTGCAAAAAGGTTATGCTAACATGACATTAATTAAGTTGATTCAAGGGAATATTTGTAACCATCCCTTTTCATTTCATGACTGACTGCAAATCATGCTGCATCTCTCTTGTGGGGCATTTCATATTTCATACCCAGAGCAGGGTTACAAAAACAACAGGATTGTGCTACAGTTTTGATGTTGAAGGTTCCTTAGTTGTGAACTTCCCATTTCAACCCATTTCCAGCACAAATAAATCTAAATCTGCAATAACTGATTTATTTGACTACTTATTCTTTCCAGTATTTACTCGCTTCCAGCTCGTTAGTTGCTGGTTGCTCACTGAGTTTTTCCAGTGAAAATAGCTGCCTGTTGCAGCCTAAAATTACACATTAAAGAGAGATGAAAGTGAACCAAAACTGTAAAAGTTGAGAGCCAGACAGGTAAATGAGCTAAATAAGCTGAAACTCGCTATAAATCTTTGCAAAGCCAAAGTGAGCAGTCAATTTAAATCAGAACTCTCTGCAAGTTCATGATGAGCGATGCCTCACACACTGTCATTTGATATACTGTCTAAAAAATATAGATTACATTTGCTTCAAAGTTAACCAAAGCTGAACCCTTCATGAAAGTGCCACGCAAATTCACTAACTGATTTTAGTATAAATTAGGATTTGTCCCTTTTTTGACAATCCATTGCATAGCAAACATTGTAGTGACTGCATAATTGTGTACAAGAGTGTGAAATTGTTTGTGTCTTTAAACAAGGCTAGAACCACAAAGAGTGGAGTGAGAAAACCACGGACTCACCACCGTATATCAGCATGGACGCAACAGGAAAGGAATGCTCAGAAACAGAGATCTTTAGATCTAAAAATCATTGATGCATTTGCCTCTCCATTCCTCTGTGTCCCATTTTTCTTTTGCTCTCTCCTCTCTCTACATTTCAAACCACTTTTTTCCAATAAGGATACTGCCACACAGTTAATTATTCAGACATTTAAGTCAATTATTTAAAGCACATTACTGCGCATACTGGTAGTTTAGCAACTACAAGTCCTTTAGTTATCGGTATTCTCACTTTTTCCTTTCTTGCTCATGCTAATTATGGATTTTTAAACTGCGCTTATGGACAGTGACATTTTCCTCCAGTGACTAGCAACAGCAACACTGCATGAATGATATTAGCAAGAGAAACATCGCATGAATGACATGAGACTGAAGCCATCATCCTTAATGAGCTACACATGACAGGTGAGGTGGTGGGAGAGCATGAGACCCCCCTCCTTTAATGACTGTTTCATTTTCCTACTTCTCATGGCTACCTCCTTGCTACAGCACAGAGAGCATTTAATTAACTCTGACTTTTACTTCGCCTCCTTCCGTTTCTTTTCTAGAGCAGACATCCACTTAGCAACTGCACAGTAACACCAGGGTGACCACAGATTCAAAGACTTGGTTATTAATATAATTGGCTGATGAGCAAATGTTGTGGAAGAACTTACACTGCAAAAAGAGCAGTGTCTTTAAATTTTACTCCAGGTTGAGATTTAAACTGGTTTGTGCATTTAATTCTGTTGGATCTTCACATATCAAATACGTAGTCATAAATTAAATGTGCAAAAATAAGCTCAATCTTAAAATTATGTAAACCTAACTCAGAGCACAGACAGTTTGCCTGCAGTTACATGAGCACAAGATTATATATATATTATACACAATGACAAGCAATGATAAGTTCTACACTGTAAGTTGATCAGATGTTTATAACTGTCAATTGTCTGTCAATGTAAGGTTCAGCTGGGGTCTCAGTCTCTCTACCCTCTTTCCTGTCATATCTTCAGCTGTCCTGTCAATAAAGGCAAAAAATGTCCCAAAATAATCTTAGAGAACAAAAAGTAAGGCTCAGCCCATTATCTTGAAAAACAGGCCCACTGCTCCAAAAATACAGTCTGGAGTTCAGTGACTGCCTGCCAGACTGAGACTTATAATTTAGTAAATATATTACAGATTTCTCTTTTTAAAAAAGTCCATATAAATGCAAGCATTTACATGGATTTGAATGTAACAACTACAGGTGTGAGAAAATACTGATATTTGCATGCTTCTTGTCTCTCTAGGTTGATGGCTATAGCATGGGTGTGGTATGGACAAACTGTTTTTGACAGATGCCAACAGTATCAGTAAAGCTAGCAGTGTAATATTTTATTGCCAGCTTTCATCATCTTAAAGTCATGGCACTTTGCCCAACACTCATCGAAATATTTCATGCCTGGAAGTGCTGACCCTGTCAAGCTTCAGGGACTACTGGCATGTCTCATGTCACTGGCATGATATTTGTAGTCAATATGATCATCTTCAAGTGCCAATATGTGTTCAAAGTGAATGGCAGCTCATTAGTATATTGGCTCATTATTTGGCTTTGATTTACAGTTCAGTCAAATCAAGGCTATTTGAAGAGGCTGCATCTGTCAACCTCAGAGAATCACATTTTGTATGTATGTATATATATTGATATTCAATGGATATTTATAGCCATTTTAATTCTTTTCGTTATTCGTCCGGTTTATTTTTCTCTTCTGGTGTTTACATATATATTTACTGTGTATGTACTACCCTCATGCTATGCTTGATAACCTGCTGTTACAACATAAGCATTTCCCAGTTTGGGAACAACAAAGTACATCCATCCATCTATCCATCTGTATAATTTGGTTCTTTAGTTATAATAAGGGGATAGATTTACCCAACCAGCTAATATGCAAGATGGCTCTATAAAGCTGAACATGAAAATAATTTAATAAAAGAATGATAAAATAAAAAATGAAAGTCATTTTAAAGTGTAATCATAAGATATTTTTCAGATGCTGGGCATTGTCCTCTCAGTATTCCTTTTACCATGGTGACTTGTGAATCTCAAGGGAGACCTAAAAATCCCCATGCAGGCTAATAGAATGCGAATACCCTTTTTTCATTTGTCCTGGGTTATTGGCAAACAGCACATATATATTATTCAAAGCTTTTTCATTACTGACTCTGTGAAGAGATGTGACTCACATTCATTTCAGATACCTGAAGTAGTTTCTCCGATCTCCACATTGCAAGTATACAAAACATACTGTATATACTGTATACTAAGGTGGAGCAATGTGAGTTATTTCATTACTCCATGATACAGCAGGAAGCCCCTAAAAACATGAGCATGCACCAACAACAATGTCTCCTCAGAGGAGTGTTAATTAACATGGCTAAGATGCAGCAGCCAGGGAGCATTAATGGCATAATGGCCTGCCATTTTTAGAAAGCAAAAGAAAGGAATGAATGGAGTAGCATGCGAATCAATACATCTTTAGCTATCTCTTTGTGAGAGAGGTGGCCACACCAGACATCTGTCTTGCCAAGTGTTATTTCAGCTTTCAAATGATGAAGACCTAATGTACTGTGGTGTTTTCAATGAGCCCTGTTGCAGGATGCATATGACTATATCAATGAACATGCTGTTCATCTGTCTGCCACATGTAACTGCAGATATAATATGGCTACAGAAAGTAAAATACATAGCATGAAAGTATATAGTGCACAGCTCCTGGAAATTTGTCAAGAAACAAGGAATATTCTGTATATTTCTGTGGTAAGAGTGAGCAGTTATTTTTTCCTAACCTTACAGCCTCAGATTATCAGTAGCTTTCTAACCACGTCATAGGTTCTCATTTACATAACTGAAAGCATCTAAAAAGTATTAGAAATTTGCTTTAATCCAAATTAGAAATATTGTCATTTAGGTTTTTATCACTTTCCTGGGTTTGAATCGGATGTGCTTGTGATAACTGACATATATTATTAAAGTTATGCAATTATTTCAAAGCAATCATTAAAAAAATCTATTTCAGTTGTTAAGTGGGTGCAAGAAAACTTTTCTGCTACTGCTGCTGCTCTCAGGGAGCTGAAAGTGTTATCTTGCTCCAGACTCCTTTGACACGAAATCAATAGTGTATGCTATATTTAGAACATTTTCACCGCTTTACTTTGCTGTCAGACAGCCTTTTTTCAGTCAGGGAACTGAAGCCACCGTCTATGCTCGCTTTACAGCCACAAGACTCCTTTGAAAAAAACTGTTATTTTACCTTGCAGAACAGGGGAGTCGTTGGTCTACCGGTGCTCTCAGCCGATGGCAAGTAATGTTAGTTTGAATCCATTTTAAAGTTTAAAAACAACCAAAGTTACAAAAAAAAAATGATCAAGGCAGCAGTAATCCAGCAACTCACCTTGTCTGTGAGGTTAAATTGTTTTTTTTGTCAAAGGAGTCCGGTGGCATTGATGTGAGCATATATACAGCAACTTCAGTTCCCTGTTGGAAAAGGCTGTCTGACACCAAAGTAAAGCAGTGAAGATGTTCTAAATATAGCATACACACAAAACAATATTGTTTTTTTTTAGGTGGTCTATTTTTTAGGTGGCTAAAATACGTCATTGTGGCCCGTCTACAGCAGTCCACACATGGGGCTCCTGAGGGAGCTGTCAGTCAAATATGATAAATGGTATAAATAGCAAAATATGTCTCTGAAGTAGGTTTTCTAAGAGTTACGGGTGTTTGTTCATGGGACACAGTCAGAGAGCCTGCAGTAGTGCACTATAAGAAGCTTGATGGACAAAAATATGTATTGATTTACAAAAGTGGATTTACAACACTTTCACACAACACATCTGTCAGGCCTCCAGCTGACTGCACTTTTTCACCAGAATGACTCTGATATATGATCTGTTTGTAGCTTTCTAATCAAGCAGTAATAATATTCCACTGTGGCTGCATTCATTCATTCATTTTATGTTGACCATGCAAACAGCTCTTGGTCACAAGTTGTGGTAACTATCAAGTTGAATTCTGTACTTTCAATTCAGCAATTCTAGTAGCAAGCACGAAAAAAAATAATGATAATATGGAAGGTTCTGTGGTGGCTCACAAAATCACAGCATTCATGATCTTTGACGTACAGTTTGCTGCATCTCTATATTTCAGAGACGGATACAAGTGATGGTAGAGGGCAATAAAGAGAAAAAGTAGAATAACACTGACAGTAACAACTGACATTAAGTAGACACTGTAAAGTATGCATAAATGGTACTGAGTTTAGATTATCCGAGACGTGACAAAAAATATCGTAGCACAAGAAGCTGCTTAACAGTAAACTGTTGGAAGACCTCTTACTCAATTAACCCAACCTCAAATTTCTTCTTTGTTGTGTCGTCTTTATTCTTCCCCTTGTAATTCTCTGCTACAATGAATGCTATTCTAATATCTGATAGATATAAATCCTTTGTGCTTCCTTTATGACAGCAAATAATTAACAGCTTTGTAAAGACAAACCACTGCTAAGTTTCTCAGTACCAGCTTTTAGTTTTCTCTCATTTGTTTTCCATATTGTGTATGCAATTTTATGAATAATGAATTTGATTTATTTGATTGTTTCATCAAGTTTTAAGGAATGTGATGAATAAAAAACAATAAAATGAATCTGAGCCATGACTGCTTAGGGTCTAGGACAGTTAGAGACACTTTCACGTTTCCAAGACAATATTGACAGTTAAGGTAGGAAGTATTCTATAAATGACTCATGAATAAATGATTAATTTGGGTTAAGGGTATGTCATATAATGTTTTTAGTGTGCAGGAACAGTGTGTCAGCTGTAACTTTTAATTTGAAGTCCATCATTATTATTATTTTGTTTTTGTAACAGATGGACAGACTTCAAAAATGCAGTTTTTATCCTGTTAACATATAATTCTTATTTAATCTCTATTGCTTTTAAAGAAAAATAATGTCTAAATATATTTACTAACACTCACTGAGACAGAAGCATGAAGAAAAAGGAAAAAAAAAACATGATGAAATGTCAGGAAGCACTCAAGCTTGTGCGTGATCAATCCAAAACTTAAAAGACAGCCTGTTTTAGAATGTAGGTCAGATATCACAAGAGATGAAATAAAGGCTTAAGGAGGGAGATTTTTTTTTCCGGGCCGTCTGAATCCCTAGGTCTTCTTTCACATTTATCCATGTTCGTTATAACTACACTCCACATGACAGACAAGGAAAGACACACTCTCATCATAGACTTAAAAAAAACCACTTTGTTTTTTTGGTCTGGAGAGCAGCTGTATGTGTTTAGGTATTAGGCAGAAGCCAACTCGAGCAGAACAGAAAACAAGTGAGTAAAAGCCAAGACAAATCTCTCGCTCCTCGTGCTACCAGATTTCATGATGTTTTCTGGCAATCGGGGAAATTCCCCCAAGTGTCAGATTTGTAAGACTTAAATTAGTCTTGCATAGCCAGGCCTTCAGCGCTGTTTCAGTGCTGGAGAAAGGTCTGTCCCCACACATTATCATTTTGCATTGGGGAAAAAACAGCTTGTTTATATTCCTTTAAACATATCACAATCATCTTGAGTGGCGCAAAGCCCAGAATGCATCAACAGTGCCCCTGCAAAATAGTGTGAAACTTGTTCTGGTAGAACATTTGAAAAGGGGGAGGTGAGCCCTGATATTAAAAGGTAACAGCTGCTAAAGTTGGACCAATGGACGCTGGCTGACCTTCATAGACCACTGAGCCCTCTACCATTATAACACTGTGATATAAAAGCCTTCTGTATTTGAGGTAATGCGTCCCATCAGTTTCCATAAGGCAAAAGTTTTGTTCTGTTTTTGACATGTAGGAGAGAAAATAAAAAGGCTGCTACTTTATGTCTCTTTATGGCCCGTTTCTCATTATCTTGTCATTAAAACTGATCAGTTAGGTTTGACATTAAACTTTATTTCCTTGTTGTTTCGTAGTGGTTATGTTCTGAGCACAAATAAACACTCCCCACACAACCGCACGACCACAGCTAATTGCCACAACGCCTGATTGTGTCTGTCTGAGTGAGACAGTTGGAGGTTGCTGCCAGAGCGACAGTGGGAGGCAGCGGTGACTACAGCCGGTGAGCAGGTTGACTTATCAGCTATGGGACAACAAATTCACCTCAACACTGATGTCATCGTCTATTGGCGAGGTTTCACCGCCAACATTGTCATATGCCAATTTGGTAGACATCTATATAATCTGCTATATCAATATCAATTACGAGACCTGAACTTTGTGTATCAGCTGATAGTGTACACCAATACAAATACCAGTGTTGTTTTATTAAATAATCATTGAGCTTTTCATGCCTCTATTGATAGGACAGCTGCAGTGAAGACTGGCTGAAGGCTGGAATCAAACCCACAGCCACTGAAGAGGACGGATGGCCTCAGTACGTAGGACATATGCTCCACCAACTGAGCTACGGGGTGTTTAAAAAAAAAACAAAACAGAAACACAACCCCAAAACAGTTCAGTTCAATCCAATTGACAATCACAACAGAAAGCCAACAGAAAAAGCCTGTTCTGGGTTTTCCCACAGATCCCCACAAAACCAAACCAAATCAGAAAATAACGACTGAAATAACACCATCTGTATTCTCAGTTCAAAAACAGAGATTATTTTCAAATTTATTCACTAGCACCAATGGTACCGTCGATCAGTCTGTCAGTCAGTCAGTCATTTAACCCAAGACACTGGCAGCTACTAGATTGTTCCTCCTTCTGAAACAGACTCCAGAGACTTCTGCTTACTATGAGCTGGCTACAATAAAGTGGACTTTGCAACACAATCTGATGCCAAGGTAAATTTGCCATTTCTTTTCTCCACCGATCAAAAAATGGTGTATGGGACACTGCTAAGGAGTGGCAGGGTCCTGTTTCAAAGTTAATATATTGTGTGGTATTGGACCAGCACTTAGATGCAGGCACTTACCAATACTCAATTCTGCATTTTAGACATTAGCGGAGGCAACCTCAAATGACAAAGTAGGAGAATGCTGCTTGAAATGGGCAGCCAATGGCAGGCTTTTACCCAGAATCTATGTCCAGTAAGTCAGACTAGATTTAAATAAATAAATATGTCCCCTGACAAGTGGAAATGATCAGGACTAGATATGGCTGGGGTTATCTGGGTAACTTCCACAAAATGTGCACTTCTAAAGCCACCAAAAATCCAAACAGATGTTGTCATTCAGCACAGGAGAACTCAGCTGATCTCAAGAGAAAAAAGAGAAAGGAAATGAAAGAAGAAACACACATCAGCAACATCCAGAATCTATTGGCCTAGATTTCTATCTCATCCCTGAGTGTTTGTGTGCTTACATTTGTTTTGCTGAGATACTGTTAAGCACTTAATTTGCAAAAGATAGTTCTTCTTGGGAATGAACAATTTACAGCACTGATTATTCAAAATCTTCTTTCACAATCTGTGTTTATTTGCCTTTTCTTAAATGCATCAAATAAATCACAGAATGTACCAGATGTTCCTCCTCAACACATAAATTCACCACAGAATATCTATGTCTCTTACCTGATCCCATGGACAGATGATCCCACCAGAAAACATAAAAAGGTAACCCATGGCAACCAAGCAGGCCCAGATGACCAGTGAGAAAAGACGTAGAAGCTTCTTGAAGATTGACTCGATGCAGACGAGTACAAACACAGCCAGGAAGATAGCCAGTGCTGTGGGCACAGTGATTACAAAGGCCACATGGTCCTCAACGTTCTGAAAAAGGACAGGATAAAAGGAAATAAGTGACAGTCACATTGCCAATTTAGGAGAGAGGGGAAGAGATATGAAATTTATCAGAGAAAGGAAGAATAATTAATTAGAGAGAAAACTTGGTTTGCCTGAGAGAGATAAATAAAGAAAAGAAGCAAATTTAGAAGGCAGACTTCTCGAGGGGGCATGAAACAGCCTAACTGTGTTATAAAAAGCCACTCCTCTAGCTCCATCTTTCCTCTTTAATGTCCTGAAAATACAAGCAACCAAGGTAGATACGTGACTCACCCAGAGAAGCAGTGAATACAAAATATAGCAGATCCTCCTATTTTTCTGCTTTTTCAAATACAACAAGGTTTTACTACTAAGACTGCTCTTTGCTAGCTGTATTCTGAGAGAGGAGTCAGTGATCAGATGAAATTTGCTTACTTTAGTCTGAATGTCTCTCAATAGCTTTAACTTTCTGTTTGACTCAGTATGAACTGCAAATACAGAAATATCACTACAAAATATATGGAGTCTTCTTGCTTAAAAATATGCCTTCTGAATCACCCGGATCAAACCTTTCAGGTTTAGATGTAATAAAATAATGGTGTTTATAGCATTTTGCATTTGCAAATTCCATACTTCTCCAAACTCAATTTTTTTTTCAAATTCATTACTTCTTGATAGATTGTTCAGACCATATTTGACATCTGAGTACAAGTAGCTATATGTTTATCATGTAAAAAAATGTCTTAATATACAACTCAACACATATGTTCATATTCTGAATATGTCTGCCATTATGTTAGCAAATAATTACCAGAAGATTGTGGCTAGGTACTGTAGCTCATGCAAATTAATTAGGACCAAACAAATTCAATGCACAGCATTATATTACTTTCCCTATTTGAACCTTTAGCCAACCAGGCTTTATATTTGGGATTAGCAAGCTGGCCAATGGAACCCTTGCATTTACTCATTGTGGCCATTCAGTCCACACTCCTACACAGAAAGTTGGACAATGTCAAGATTAACTAACCGCTGTTACCTATACTTGTATTTTTTTTTATATTGTTCAACTGTGGAAATAACATGTATTCGTGTTCCCATCTATTTTTTAAGTCTTTGTTATAAATAAGACTCAAAAGAGAGGAAAACGTTAATTCATTTACTTTTCACAGCATCTGTGCTGCCTTGTTTATTCTTCATGTCCGTGGAAAGACAGTTTGCCAGCCATAAAGGTATGGTTTACTTATGCAAAAAAGACAGTCTGTGACAAACATAATATTTGGTTATTTGCGATGCTATGTGTATATGCAATTTCAAGAAAACAGTATTTTCTTTCAAACTAATTTGGTCGTAGTCGTCTGGATTTGGTGCTGTTAAAAGGTACTTGGGACACATCTGTTTTGCAGGCTGTGACATACAAGCACAGAGGCACCTCTGAGCATATACCTTAGAACAGAATAGAGGAAAGAGTCTAGAAACAAATATTTTTCCATATTGTCTTTTCCTTTTCTTTCTTATCTAGACCTGGAAATTACTGACAAGGATGTCTGTGTAGCTCTGCCGACTGCTATGCCTCTCAGCCTGGGAAAGAAAAAATACCACCATTCCTCTTAATGTACATTATCTCTATGAACATCATTCATTTAAGCTTCCAAAGTACAATTTGGAGCATCTCTGAGATGTCTGAATTAAGGATAGGGCCAGTTAAGGAGTAACACATAACAAAGTAATGCATTGCTGTAATTCCACTACTTTTGGCACTACTTAGACATGTAACTAATTACTTTTTTCAAATTGTCAAATTAATGACGCAATTACTGGAATGACAATTACTGGAATTTAAATAGATTTGTTACTTTTGTGTTAACTTTCAACTCTACAACTCAACAACAGGTTTAACCCCCTTCACTTTTACCAGCAGTTAGAAAACAACACATGGGAGCTCTGGTCATCCATGATTAACATCAGCTGATCTTATGGTGGTGTGAAGCAGTTATGGGAATGTGAGCTTGCTTTTTATCATAGTAAAATATAAACTGTTTATCACATATTTATTTAGTAACAACTTTAGCAATGATTGGTTAACATTTCAACTTCCTGTGGGTGTTGCTCTACTAAATCCTACTGTCTAAACCATTAACAATAAAAGTTTAGCTCACAGGTAGACGCTAGTTGTTGCTGCCTCCTCCTCCTATCTCCTTACTCCTATCAGTGATAATGGATGTAATATAACTACACTAAAATAATATGTCTGCATACATATATAAGTAACACAAAAGCTTATTTCCTTAGGAACCAATTACTTTAATAATACAGTATTTGATAAAGTAATTCATGTTCACTTTTTAAGAGAACTACTAACTGTAACTTATTACTAAATTCCAGTAACTTGCCCAACACTAAATATGACTAAACTGCAAAACCAGAAAAAGTGAGTGGGTGAAAAAAAAAAAAAAACAGGTTAAAAAAAATAAAAAATAACAATATGAGGTTGAAATAAAAGTAAAGGAAAACTATATTCAAAATATTCAACTCAATTACTTATTCATTCATTCATTTATAGTTCAGAATAATCATATATCCATATTCTAAATCTGTTACATTTGAAATTTTACATATAGTATCTTTTTTCTGTTGTATATTTTAAAATATCCTCGTGGTTCAACAAAGGCAAATCTAAAATAATGTTCAGAATTTTACTCTTTAGAATGGTACTCTTCTTTGAAGCCTTACCACACATATCTTTTAATAGGGACTTGATAACATGGTCAAACAGATAAGGTTAAAATTATTTCAATATGGCTGAATGTACACGCCAATGATCCATATCCATATCCATATCCTAACCCTAACCCTAACATCCTATGGAGTGATGGAAAAACTCTAAAAAGCCCCCTCTGTTAACCAGTGGCAAAGTTGAAACCCCATCCATAATGGATTTGCTGCAGCCTTTCTGAAACACACTAAGATCTAAAAGTTCTAATAAAAAATTCAGGAGTTTCTTCAAGGTGCATGTAGGAGGATAGTGCAGTGAAATGACTCGTTTGTGCTGCCTGCCTTTGCCAGACTTCATCCCATCGTTGCTTTTTTCCAGTAGTGTGACAATGGGAGATGGAAAAGGGTCAGGGTGTGAATATGTAGGCAGATGTGTCACATCTTCACTGGCATGTTTGAATGTCTAGGCAAGGATGTCTGTCAAATACACTGATGTCTACCAACCAAACTACAGCCCAAATAGTCTTGTGTCACATCATCAGTGGCGACTCAGGATTTCTGAGGGGTGAAAAAATGAAAAGGGCACCAGCTGTATGTAGCTGGGCAAATTTTCTAGCATGTAGGGCAGCCTGAATGGCATGTTTCCTCCACTGGAAGGACACCATAGAGAGCACTTTTTCATGTTTTGCCTATTGGAAGGCCACCTTAAAAGGAACTTCTTCACATTTTATCCACTAGAAGGGTACCTTAAAGAGTACTTTACCATATTTTATCCACCGGAACATCACCCAAGAGGGAACTTTAACACGTTTTTCACACTGGAATGGCAACCTAGAGTGCATTTTATCACAATGTCGTGGACATTGGGCCACGCTAGAGGGTAATTGTGCCCCCCAGCCCTCTGAGTCCACCAGTGAATGTTGTTACTGGGTAAATGATCATTCTGACTTTTTTAGTTTAACATCAGGACCAGTAATATGCTGACACTATATCCCCATCCATAAGTACAGAGCTTTGTTTGGTCTTCCATTAATTTTTAATCTTTAAAAACTACAAATATCCACTGTGTAATTTAAACTGCATAATCCAAAATAATGAATTTGTTATTTTCAAATTCTCTTTTGAAGTGGTGCTGCTATATTAATAATCATGCACACTGGTGGAATAATGTGTTGGTTTTATGCATTGCACTCCCTCACTAATCACTAAAACAAATTCTTATTCAATCCATTGTTTTCACAAGTGACCTAACCATCAAAATGTTTTTATGCCAGTCTGTCTCACAGTGCTTCTGTCTGCATTTGTCCTCCCTCTCTCCATCTCTCGCTTTCTCCTCCTGTAGATCCCCCCTGCCCCCACCTTCCCCCTGTCTCTTCCTCATACACAAAGTCAATGCACTGGGACAGGAGAGGATATGTGTGGCTGCAGAGAGCCACAGAGAGTTTGTCTCGCCCAGAGCAGAGCTCCAAAACAGCTCAGGATTTAGGTCAGCCAGACAGCAGGATGGAGGGATGATAGGATACAAATAAAAGAGAGAGACAGAAATATGATGAGGTGAGAGATGACACAGACACGAGAACGCAGAGGAATAGGGGATGATGGAGGAATAAAAAAAAAAACAAGGGAGCAGCAAAAGTCATGCCCATCCAGCAGAGGGATAGAGCAAAAAGAAAAAGAGGATGTAGGACAGATAGAGAAGTGACCTGACAGGAAAAGGCATTTACTGAGATGCTTGTTCGTTATAAGCCCACAGAAACACAAGTGCCAGAATGTGCAGAATTATATTCTCAGTGTCTGACTGTAGGGAAATAGTTTCTTCAAAACGGGGGATTTCAAAGGCCTTCTTTTCAGTTCTGGAGCACCCATGTTTCTATCTCTGCATTAATACTTAATGCTTTGGCTTCTCTCACACTTTACCACAGCTTAACACAAATACTGCAGACAGGATCAGATAATACACAGGTTCTATTTTTTTGTCAGCCAAGAACGACTCACAAGCCCTTCATTCATATTCTTTGTAATGATTTGTTGTAGTCCATTTTTTCCACTTCTACTTATGTGAGAGACCACAAGAGGAATGCATTAGAAATATATTAGAGGTGTATTAACATATTTGCACCATTTCAATGTAGAATACCCATGTAGAGAGAGAACAGGTTTACATGACACATGGTTAACTGGCAAGGAGAAAGATTTATATACACAATATATTTACAGTTATAGATTGTTAGAGTGTAATCAATAAACTATTTTAGATTAAAGAAATAAAAATATGTGCTGAACTATGAAACCCCTGGCAGAGTGACACGGACCTCTGGGGGTCCCCACGCCCCTATTTGAGAACCACTGATATAATAAATCCAAAGTAAAATGATCAATCAGGTCATTCATCGGTACAAACACCAGTTGTGGTTAAGTAATGAGTCAGCAAAATGATGAATGATGATTAATGTCTCAAATTATCTCCCCATGTATGAGGAAAAAAACATAAGGACAATTACAGCAGCATGCAGGGGTTATTAAAAGCCCATCAACTATCAGGAAAGTTTCCAAATTAAAATGATTCATCATAATATTGTGTCTCTTCTAATCACTTAGATATGGGATTTCATTTGTTGACTAATTAGGCTTGAGTGACTGTTTTGGCTGGCTCTCCAGCCAATCATGTTGCTGACCTCACCATCTGTTGGTTGTATGTTACAGCACTGGAAAACAGCGTCACCATGCAGAACTTTTCATTCTGTTTTCATTCTTTTTTTGTTTTTTTTAGACTTTTCACAATATCATCATTCTAAACTACAATACTAGTATTAAAACAGGCACTTGATACCTCTGTAAATACCACAGTGTAAAGGAAAAAAAACAGTCCTTGGCACACAATTTCTTTTTCTTTTTTGAATTAACAACAAGCACACAGTGCAAGATAATTAAGACTGAAGTGAAGTGTATCTTGTATGACCACTTAGATCTTTTTTTTATAGCATCGGCACTAAAACTATCAAATGTTGGTATTGTATTATTTTTTAATTTGTGGTATTGAAAAAGTATTGCTATTGGAAGCATTTTTACTTTTGACAACCTTAGTATGTTTAGCTACAATATACACTACATAACTGTTCCCATTGATAAATGATGTTCTCATGAATTTCATGATGTGTAGGGTGGTGTGTGTGTGTGTGTGTGTGTGTGTGTGTGTGTGTGTGTGTGTGTGTGTGTGTGTGTGTGTGTGTGTGTGTGTCAGTTCTCTCTTTGTCTCGCTGTCTCTGTCAGTGTGTTTTAGACTAATCCCTTCTTAATAGCAGACTCAGCAGTGACAGGGATGGGAGAGGCACTCTCCTAATGCAAAAATGTGATAAGCCATAATAAGGTTATGTTACTAGATCACTTAAAATCCATTATTAGATTGTGTTAATATGTCATTATGTTCAAAAACTCCTTTTTTTGATGTATATAATCAGGCAGGTTATTTCAGAGTTAAATCAAATTTTCAGCTTTTTAGAGCAAAGATAACCCTGTCAAAATAGTTACAGAGGGAAACAGATCTCCTTTCTGTAGTTCAGTCAACCATGAGGACAGACAATAACTAAGCCCCTTATTCCCCCCCTCACATTTATCTCACCCTTCTCTTCACATTAGTGCTGCGATGAGGACTGCATGCTGCGAGAGTGGCGTGTGCGTGCATATAGGTGTTGCACAGTCACACTTCTATATGTGTGCACGTTTGTATGTGTGTGAGAGGGGAGGTCATGCACTGTGTTGTATAAGTCAGCGGATTGTGTGCGTGTGCACACATGCACATTTGTGTGCACATAATTGGCAAGTCAGTTTGTTTGATCCTATTTCTATGCATTCTTAAAGAAAATGTGAGTTTGTAGTGTGTGTGTGTGTGTGTGTGTGTGCGTCTGTGTGTACAAAATGTGTCTAGATGTACCTGTCCACACTTGATATTCCTGCACATACTGCTGTAATTTACAGCTCACAAACAGGGATGTGCAATGAATAGTGCTGGAATATAAAGCCATGCTCCCACTGGATGTTTATTTGTACTTTTTAAATGTGCACAGTGAATCTGTGTGTGTGTTGCATGTTGTGAATGAGCAGCTTACCAGTCCTGAAGCAAAGAACACGGTCAGCAGAGCCAGGCAGGCTCCCATCACTATGAGCAGCAGAAACACAATCAGGGGATGCTGCTGGCTCATACAGTAGTAGGACTCATACAGCCAATCCGGGGACCGGTTTCTCTTCTCCTGACCTCCTCCTCCTCCTCCTCTATCCCCCTCCCCAGACTCCCCTGCCCGGTCCAGGAGATACCGCTTCCTCCTTATTGCCTCCTGCCACATGGATCTTGGAGCCGAGAAAGAGGAAGAGGAGGGAGAGGGGGTGGTCACTGCTGAGGTATTAGTAGTTTCCACCACAGATGAGGAGCAGTTGCTATGTTCCGCTCTCCTGGTGCTCTTGTTCTTGTTGGGGACCCTGGTGTGAGAGCTCCTGATCTCCAGCGTATCCTTCGGTTCCTCCTCCACCTCCTCCTCTCTGAAGTCCTTCAGGCGGAGACAACTGAAAGCTGAAGCTGAGTCTGAGTCAGAGGCAGCGTGCGCTGGCCGGAGGGGTGGCAAGAACGCACCAAGTGTAGAGCGCAGCATCCTCCTCTTTCTCCTCCTGCCAACATGTTGAAGCGGGAAATGAAGGGGAGCGCACAGACTGAGAGCTCTTTAGAGTGAGAGAGAAAAGTGGGAGGGAAGTGAAGCAAAAGGGGAGGGAGAAAGGGCTAAGGGGGAGGGGAGGGAGAAAAAGAAGGTGCAGCAGCAAGGAGAAGTCAGCAAATGAGAGAGTGAAGAAAATAAAAGAGAATAGAAATGACTGACTGACATTTATGCATGATTTATTATTAATCAAATATTATTTATTTTATATAATTTGAGCAGAGAGGAAACTATTTTTGTTAAAAAACTACAACTGTTTTTGAACTCAACCTCTGAGATGATGATTTTCATAAGTGAAATTAACCACTCCATCACATGTAATGTTTTTTTTATTATTATTATCTATTTCCCTTTCTCCTGCTTTCTCTCTCTCCAAACTGTCAACAGCAATTTGACTTCATGCCAGATTTGTTGAAACAGCTCCTGCTTGTCAAAGGTGAACTGGTAACAGATGCACAAAAGAGAAAACAGATTAAAAAGGAATTCTCCACCAGTAGTCGTAAGTCAGTTTTAAACTAGGATTAGCGCATTGTGGTTGTATGCCTCCGCCAGCCAGTCAAGTATCAGTTTTCCTCCATTTCCATATATCTAGTGGAGACGCTGAAGAAATACAATAAGAAGAGAGCTGTACATTATGTCACAATGAAGTTAACCTTTGACCTTTTGAATATAAAATGTCATCACTTAATTTTATTTCATTTCTGTGGAATTTTGTCATAATTAGAATATGATTTTTTGAATAACTGAGGTCACAGTGTCCTTGACCTTTGACCATCAAATTCTAATCAGTTCATTGTTGAGTTCAAGTGGATGTTTGTGCCAGGTTTCAAGAAATTCCCTCAAGGTGTTCATGAGATACTGTGTCCATAAGAGTGGGACAAACATAAGTTCACAGTGACCAAACTCTAATCAGTTCATCCCTGTGTCCAAGTAGACATTTGTGTCAAATTTGAAGAAATCTGTTTTTCATGAGAATGGGATGGATGTACAGACAAACAACCTGGAAACATAATGCCAGCACGGAAACAGTTAAATTTCCACATGAAAAGTACAATACAGCAAATCACGAGTTTAAGAATATTCTTGTGCTGAAAAGTCAGCAAAGTCCAATCAAAACCTTCATTATTCAGTTTGATGGCTCAGTAATTGAGCAGTTTCTAAATGATGTCTCAAGTCTTCTGTGAGAATAAGCAACTCACAGGGCAAAAAATAAACGAAAGAAGGCAAATTCCACATGTGGCATTTGTTCAAGTACTTTATGTGTGCATTCACTCACTCACACACTCATACACTCTCTCTCTCTCTCTTTCTCTCTCTCTCTCTCACACACACACAGATGTACAGGCACAAACCCCTCACACACAGGGGCCAGCCAAAATATGATGAAAGTGGTGCTGGCCCAAATACTGCTTTTATAAAGATGAATAAATGATGGCTCCCAGATTCTTCAGATCCCTTAACATAAACAACATGAACAGCCTCATTTGAGAGCTGAGTTTAAATTGGCAAACCATTACTGCACAAACCAATAAATCATAACTATATATACTGTCATTCATACAGAATATTTAAAGCCTTGTTAGGGTTGTCAGTTGTGTGAGTTCATGCTTGGCTAGTAGACTCATGTTTAAGTGGGTGGACAGTCACTTACAAGCTGCCAACAACCACAGGCCCATCAACTGTCTTCACGCCAGGATGATTGAGAGGCTGAGCATGTGTTTGTACTGTTTTCAATTGCTACATATATTAACACCATCTGGCTCACCCTTCCTTATATATATGCCATAACTTTAAATCTCACTTTGTCATATGTTTTCTTACAAATATGTATTCATAATATTTTTTAAAAGTGTGCCTATATTAGTGAATTCCAATATGCAAATGCACCTATGCAAATAATTATAAACAGAACTGTAATGTGAAAGTAAGGACAGCTTTAATTATTTCTTATAGGTCTTACAATTTCTTAGAAATATATTCTGTGTCGCTTGCGACCACTTCAGAAACATTAACTAATTAGTTTGGGCCAAATAAACAAAACTTTGTCAGGTTGTACAGTCCTTCGAAGGCGACCACACAGATAAAGGCAGGATAGGTGAAAACTTGCACCATGGTAACAGGGCTCAGAAACTAAGATTGCCCACGTTTCCTTGAGCAAGTAAAACGCCACTTCAGGCTTGTAAATCTAGCAACTCACTTGCCCGATTAGACAAAAGGTTAAAAAAAAAAGAATTAAACAAATTGTCTTTTCCGAAGCAGATGATGCAAGTAGCTGAGGAGCGAGCCATGCTTTTCATCTCTGTTGAGAGTTGCACATACACTCTCGCAGTAAAACAATGGCATGTGAAGATAAATTTTATGTGCTGAGGCACAAGGAAGCCCTTTAATTATCCTTGGAAAAAGGAGTTTAGTGACACAAGAGTTGACAGAATGTTCCTTGCAGTTAAGAGGAGTGCCAACAACTTCTCCTCCAGCACCTCGCCGATGAGAGATTGGGCTCGGCCTGGGTACGCCATAGCACGCAGACTTGGCTTGTCGAAGGCATTAGCCTATTTGATAGCTACTGCTCAATGTGCTAGTGGGAAAACAAAGTGTGTGCGCCATCCAATAAGGCTGAGTCATTACTTACTGCATGTCTCCCCTGTTCCTTGTTACTCTTCAGCTGTCCTTATCAAATAAAGGTTAAAAAATACAGAAAAAATTATATTTAAAATAATAATAAAAAACAGAAAAGGTAGGAAACAACATTTGGTACTGGAGGAGAGCTGCATGACTTGTTTTAAATTATCTTGTCTTGCTTTTGAGGTTCTACAGTGCTAAAATTACTCTATCTTGCTATCAAAATAAGTGACCAGTTGAGGTCATTCTGAACACCTTGTAAAAGGACAATTCGCCACTCATCAAAGAGGCTTTATCATTACCCTTCACAGATCATTCATACTTTGATGTTACACAGCAGTAACAAGGTTTAACTCACTCATATCACACAAGTTAATGTTTCCCCCACTTATCCCCCACAGTATCTCATTTCTGATTTATTTCCCAAGGTTGTAAGAAATAAATAGAATATCAAGATGTCCTGGTGATTAGGGTGGTGGCCAAAGTCCACCAGACAGAGACCTGAAAACCTCTGCGAGTAAAACTGAAAAGGATGAACATGTTGTCCAGCAACGCACAAAGAGAAATGTAGTCACTGTAATGCACCCAAACATAAACAAAGAGAAAAAAATTTAACTCCCATAAAGCCTTTTGAATGAGTGGCAATTCATCTTCCACCATTCACTGCAGATCTATAAAACCAGCAAGCCTGCAACAAATACATATTCAATCAATTAACTGTTATCTCAATGAATTCTGCCGTAATTACTTTTTTATCTGTCATATTCTGGATTGGCCCTGGTCTTATCTGTATCCTTTTCTCTGCTGCTACAAAGACCCAATCCACAAAGGCTGCACGATTTATCTTAATATTATCAAAATCACAATAAGTGCAAATACCGAAATTGGAAAAGCTGCAATTTTGGGATAAAGGTAAAATGTATGTCAGCATTATAATGAAGAGCTGCAGAGATGCCCCAGCCTACGAAAAGATATTTGTTTGGTACAGACCCAAACAAATGTTGCATTGTCATGATTTTAATGGTTTTGTTTTTCCAGTGAAAATGAAAATAAATGAAAATTGTGACGATATGAAAAATAGAATTTCCACTAATTGTGAGTAATATAGCAAGTAGAATATCTGTCAAAATAATTGCACTATGATTTTTTTTAACATATCCTGCAGTACTAATTAGGGGCATAATAATAGTAGGGGCATATATTTTGTAGATTTTACTACCAAATTAGAACTGAAGGCAAATGAATGACAGCAAATAGATTTAAAAATCTACTCCTTCTAAGTGCAGTTGATGTGGGAGATAAGGATAGAGGTTGTGATGGTTTCATTACAAGCACTGGTGGACAGCAGAAAACAAACAAACAAAAAAACAAAAACAAAAAAAACAAAGAAAGGTAGCTATTCTTTCATGAACCAAATTTTGTCATCTTCATCACTCCCTGCATATCATTGTGCCTTTTCTTTCATCTCCTTTCTCTTTATCTTTCTCCTCCACCTTCAGCTCCTCCTCACACACTTACTCCCTGATTTTCCACCGGTATCCTCTTCCTCTACTCCTGCAGTACAATCCTCATCTTTCCTTGATCCTTGAAGCCTCACACTGTCCACATCCTCTCTATAATCCAACCTTTCACCGTCTCTTCCCTCTCCAACACTCTGGCCCTCCCCATCTGCCTCCACTTCCTCAACCTCAACTTCTGTACCTCTTACCTCATCCAATATTTCCCCCTTATACCATTTTCCACCTCAGGGCCTCAGGGTCCTTTTCCCCCATGCCTTTCTTTTACCCTTCCTCCCCTTCACCTATCATTCCACCTCGACCTACTGCTTTCTCCATTACTCTATCGACCACCTTTACTTCATCTCTTCTGTCTTGCCATGTTGTTGATGGGGTTTGATGTGTTCATGTGTTATATGTAGTGAAGAAAAGGAGAGTTTAAAACAGAAAAATGTTCAAATGATTTAATATTTAATAAATATTCAATTAAGAGCTCATGCCATGTATTAAAAAAATGACTAAAAACAATGACTAATGTTGCTGGGAAACAATTCATACAGTCCAGTAATCCACCAAACTGTAGACAATTAGACAGCATCTAAACCGAACAGAGATTTCTTTACTGGAAGCTGAATTTTCAATTATGTTCCTGCAATTATTCAGTGATAAGGTACGATTAAACTGGCACTGATTCTGACATTATGTGACTCTTGGAATATGCAATTATTGTTTTATAACACAGACTCAAATCCATCTCATCGCTGCTCTCATTATTGCCAACATAATCTGCCTTCTGACATAATTCAGGCTGGTTTAATTCCCCGTTTGGGAGACTGATTTAATATTTTAGACAATGATAAAAATGGAGAAATATATACATTTGTAAAATCATTCAGAAATTCCATTTTTTTTAATAAGCTTTACAAATACCAACATTTTGTTGTGTGTTTGCTCAGTCGGGCTCTTTCACAATGACTGGTGAACACAGCTGACAGCACATTCAGATTAACAGACAGAGCTGCAGGGAAATAGGAACTTTCAGAAGGAGTTTGTCACAATACAGTATGTCTCACTTTTCATTTAATTTCTTAAAAGAGAAATATGTCATGTTCACTGTAGTAAATCATAAAATGATATTTCATCAGAGATCAAGGAAACATGCCAAGTTGAAATATTTACTTCAATAAAAACACCAAGAATCAACAGCCAAATAAAATTTTATCCAGGCTCTCAACTTGTGTTATTGTTTGACCGTTTCACATTAATTAAGAGTTCAAAATAATGCTGAATGTTTACTGAATGAGTTAGTGTTTGTTTGAGTTGTACAAAGTAATTAATAATCTTTTGGAAGGAGTAGATTTGTTTAACAGTTAAATTGAACAATATGTTAACAGTCTGGCAAAAGGCAGGCAGTCACTGAACTCCAACTCCAGAGCATGTTATTTTCAGAGTAGTGGGCTTTTGGTTTCATGATAACAGGCCTAGCTTTACAATGAAAGACAACTGACAGAAATAAACAGCTGATCAACTTACAGTGTACAGTGTTGCAGTGTAGTGTTCCTGCAGCCTTACTGAGCTTCCTCAAATCTGGGGAGGCCGCACAGGAGGAAAACAACTCGCCTCAACCACAAGTTGTGGATTAAATAACATTTTAACCTATTTAATATGCTGCTTAAAGCATACTTAGACTGCAGTAATCATTGTTAGATACACAATTTTTACATATTGCTCCTTTAAATTCTCACCAAGATACTTAAAATTAAACAACCTTTTATGCAACGAAAGAAAACCTTGAAGAGCACCCTATATTATGCTATTTATCTTGTGCTATTAAAGCTGTCAACATTTGAGGAACAGGGTGATGGAAAATAGTTAAATATACCTTCCACATGTACAGTACATCGCCACAATAAACCAGAATGTACAGTAGAATATCCCAAGTAAACTTTCTCAGCAGCTCTTATTGTCAAATCACTTCACTTCATTTGCTGAGAAGATTACAATTTATCAGGTATCATTCATCCATTCAATAGGGTGAAATGTAATTTCCAAAGAGAAACAGGTAGGGCTGAAAGATTTTTTTTAAAACCACAATATAAAAAAAGTGCAATTTACAAATAGCAACAGCTGCAGTTTTAATTATAACTTTTATAATAACAGGCCTCTTTCACAGAGGCTATTTTGACATATCACAGCGGGAAAAACAGGTGCAAGCAAAAAAATTGATGACGGCTGAATTCCATTTACCTGTGCATTTTTAGAGTCTTGGTGTTATATATTCTGGCTTACTGTCCCACTGTCATGACTTACTAGGATGCACACACAAGACCTGCAAGCAGGTTTTAAGGGGGTCCAAGCAGGTTGTGAAAAAGACATTTTTAAATCAGAAGACCAGATGCTGATGATTTGAAAGATTAAAATTCTGAAAAATTTGTGTCTCTATACCAAGCTGTTTTTAGGATATTTGCTTAAACATTTCCTTGAGATCAATCAGTGCCATTATACATGTCTGAGTACTGGGGGAATTCACAATCTACCTGCAAAGATGTTGTCTCATACTATTAGGAACACAATTCTGACAAAAAGAAAAAAAAAAGGGAAAAAAAATCACAACTTGCCTTTTTTGAGTGTACTGTATTTTGCAACCCATCAATTTAGTCAAGTTTTCTCTGCACAAACGCTCTTAGTGGAGAGAGAAAGAGAGAAAGACCTCAAATTACAACAATCACAAAACGCCATACAAAATATAATAAAGAAAAAGAAAGAGAGACAGAAAGAAAGAATATTCAGAACAAAAACAAGAGGCGTTGCAACAAGCAACGCTGCTTGGACCCCTAATTACAAGTAACACCTGTGCTTTTTCTACTCTGACAAGTCATCAGATTTACTAAGTTGTAGATAAAGCCAATTATTCTGTCAGTCTGTGAAACTATGCTACTTGTGCAATAGCGTGCTAAAAATAAGCTACGCAATTTTTTTCTACTACTTTTTGAATAAAACAAACACTTCAACCTCAACAACAATCAGCTGTACAATATCATCAGATTGTTTTCATGCTGAAACAAGCAAAATTTGTCATTATGCTTTTACAAAGATATTTTGCTATTTTGCGACTCATTTAATTTCTTCACCCCCTCCTCCCCAGGTTGCCTGTAGACTCAAGAGACAGAAGCTACATAAGCACAACATTGTAATTTGACAAGTCCTGCACTGGAAGTTAATCAGCTGCTTATAACTATCAGTTGCCTGTTAATGTAAAGCTAAGCTTGTTATCCTGAAAATAAAACCCTACTGCTCAGAAAATACAGAGTCTGGAGTTGGAGCTCAGTGACTGCCTGCCTTACTTCATGAAAATATTGCTCAATTTAACCATTTACACCTAATAGTTTATTAATGATTTCTTACGACTCATAAAGACACTTGCTCAGTCGATGTGTGAAGTCTGCATTCATTTTAACTCTAATAAATGTAAAATGGGCAAACAACAGCAAACCCTCTGGATCTAAACGAAAATTTCAAAAGGAGGACATGCTGGTTGCAGTGTTGTCGTCTGAGAAGCGAGTATTTCAACTTATTTAATCTCTAATGACATATCATGGTCATTTTATGATTTAGTACAATAAATATATTATTATATTCCTCCTGCTTTAACTTAATATGCTGGTGAGAAAAAACACAATCAGAGATTTTCCTCTAAGTGTGCAGCTCTGAGCAGGTGCCTCAGTCTGCTGTAAGGATTACTGCAGACTGTCACTTATTTGTTGTGTTTTTGTGGGGCTTCAATTATGAGCGATTTATCACATTTGATAGAAAAATTCCATATGTGCTTCTGACAATTCGTCACTCATGATTTATACATACTTGTTACTTTGTGCACTGTGATAAAAAAAAAAAAATATGTGTCCTTGTTTGTCCACGTCTGTGCAAAGGTGACAAAAAACAGCATCCAAAATAGACCGTGAGGGAGGCAGTGAGAGATGAATGCACATTCAAAAGAGGCAGTGAAGCAGCTGGCAGATATTGACCTATTTAGGGTTAAGTGGAGGTCAAGAAAAACAGACACACACACACTGTCTTCCCAAACAGAGCCTGTGTGCTTTTATATACACCTCCCACACATATATATACAGCACATATTTGATTGCTCCTGATTTATCAGCTTCCAGCTGTCAATGCAATACCCAAAGCGAACCACTGTCCCTCTGCTGTAGTCTAAGAAATCAGTAGGTAACTTAACAACATAATTAACATAATTCAGTAACACAACAACTGAAATGTTGGAATGACACATGAAACAAACATTAATTGCTCCTACAAGGGAGTAAGGAAAAATAAAATGCATATTTATAGGATCAGAATTGTACTCATTTCAACATATCTTTTTCTCCTCTTCGGCCAATAGTTGTCTTCCCCTGTAGAACTCGCAGTCTGTGCCTGCTGCACTTTGCAAAGCCTAAAAGGCGATCACACGCAGATCGGCCTTCTCTGTTAATAACAGCCCCATGTACATCACATCATGACGTACATCCCATCAAACTGAAATATCACTTTAAAAGCATTTAACTTGTGAAACAAAAGATTGGTTTTATCTTGAAGTAGTCACAGGAAGTATGATAGCATCTTTTAGTTTGGCTTTACAACTATCATTTAAAGGCATGTTTTTCAATATTTGTCAACAGTGGATCAGTTTGAAGAGTATTGCAAGTAGTAATGGAACAGTCAGTAGCAGTCACAGTGAGCTGTTAGATGAAGAGCTGCAGGTGACAGGTTGCACGCCTCACACACGCTGCACTCAACTTCTCTCAGGCAGGTAAGAAACTCCTTTCACTGTTCCTTACTGTTCATAGACTCAAGCCATGTGCAGTATCAAATCACATCATAGTTGCTTGCAGAATGATAGAAAAAGGCTAATTAATGCCTGATTTCATTATTAAACCTACAATAGTTTGTGTTGCTGCTGACAGAATTCTGGGACCTGAATAATCAACCACTGTTGTCACCACAAGAAACTGTAACTGTGGATAATACATGTCACAGAATTCTAGAGCAGTGGCTTTAATAAAGAAGTTAGGCAACAACTGGCCTTTCAATCATCATGCACATGGCATAAGTCTGAACAGCAGGGCACAGTAAAAGGGGCTAAAGCTGAGAAAAATTGTGTGCAGTGTGTGTGAGGTATGCAGCCTGACTAAGATCCTTGCTGGTGTTGTACCACCTCTCAGGTGCACATCACTTTGGATAAAAGCATCTGCTAAATGAAATTGTAAATTGTGCAGCCTGCCTGCAATATTTCAAAGTGATCTGCTGTCAACGAATGCCGAAAAATGACTGTTGTCTCGTTTTGTAGAGGCACCTTTGATGAACAATAGCGATAAGGCTACTTAAATGCTGTAAATGTGATACTGCAGCAGTAGGAAGTACATGGTTTTGCATTAGCAGTAAAATGACACACTAGGTCTACCTCCCCCCAACACCTTGTGTTTCAGAGTTTGAGACAGGCTCTGCATGACAACACCGCCAGAAATCATATCATTCTCAATTGTGTGTGCAGATCTCTGAAAAGTGGGTGTTGTAAACTTAGCTCTGAAAGAATAGTCTGCAATATGAGTCTAACTGTACATCAGCAAAACATTCAAAACAAAGATTTGCACTTTCAAAGTAAAAAAAAAACTAAAATACAAAATGTTTGCAGAGATTTGATTTTTTCTGCCTAGCAAAATATTACACAAGCCTTCAAAACTTTGTTTCAATCTTGCAAAACCTTTTTTATTAGGTTTCAAATGTTCACACATTGAGTTTCAACCTTAAAGGGACAGTTCACCACAAAAGCAAAACTAGGTACTATGGCCTGGCCTGCAGTGCTATTTATCCATCTAGACTTTTTTGAAGCGAGTTGCAGATATCAGCTCTAGAGTTGTCTGCTTTGCCAATATAATGGAAGTAAACATTTGAAAAATTCAAAGAATGTAGTTCTGATAGATTGTAAGGTAGTTCCACTAGTAAAACTGTATTTCACACTATTACGGTTAAATTAAATCTATGGTTCATATGAATGCAGCACTGCGTAGGGTGAACTGGCTTGTTTATTAGTTATTTATTAAATAAGAACAAATACTAAATATTATTGTCATGCAAGATCATGCAAGAGAGTTGCTAGAATTACAAGCCCAAAGTAGCATTTTACTTGCCCTGCAAGCAGGCAATGCTTTTTGTTGAGCCCTGTCTCTTTAGCAATTGTTTTCTTCACTGTCAGGACAATTCATCTGCTTTCTCTGCAACAGAGTCCACTTCAAAGAACCCCTTCAGCAACATCATGAGATACAGTTCAAATGCTCCTCTCATTACCAACAAGCTAAGGGGCACACTCTCCTGCCGGGAAAAACCTCCCAAGTCAGCAGTTTTTTATGGACAGGGGGCACAGACAAGATGACTGAGGAGTTTCCTACTTGAATTAATCGACCCAGACATAGTTGAAGTGTCGGCCACAATAAGAGCTGGCAGAGGCGATTCTTCGTTCCACTATTACCTTAACTTGAGACACACAGTTTCTTGCACTATTTTTTGTTTGTTGATTAAGCAGCTAAGCTAGCTAAGGTTTGCATTTCCTTGGTCCTGTTATACTCACCGTCTCTGTGGATGAGAGCAGTGATTATAATGTTACGCTAGTCTGTATTAACCAAAACTATAACAGTAAGGCGGCTTTCACACCTAAAAGACCACTAAAAGACATATACATTTGGTCCAGTTAGTTTTGGTTTCACATTGCAATTATCAAAACCAGACTAAAGAACATTATATGTCGTACCTAAGTCCTGTCATCGTCACCTACATAGATTGTGTTTCTCTATATTTCACATTGATTGGTTTGTTGATGGGTGTGTCACATCACATCATTGTCACCATAATATTATAATTATGGCACTACTACCAGCAGTACCAAAGTCAAACAACAACTGAAAAGTCTGTCTGTATTTTGAGGAGTTTTTTCCAGTTGAATTTTTGTCCCCATATGCTCCCATGGCTCATTTTGTTTTGTGTTGTTTTTCCATCTTCTGTCTCTGATGACATCCTGTTGTAATTTACTGCAATTGGTCTGAAAATCCAAACCGAATGAAAGTGACAAGTCCGAAAGTCCAGACCAAATGAGTTAGGTGTGAAAATGCCCTAAGACATGGGCTGGATATTCCTGTGATTTTCCAGCTGATGCATTGTTTGCATGCTATTTCTTTCTTTAACACACTATTTTATGTTCAGTCTTAAATGTATTTATCTTGAGTTTTTTTTTTTCAGTCCAAGATGATACTTAATTTAGAATATTTAATTCTTGGTTTGCAGCTTCTATAATGTTAGTATTTTCTGTTTTCTTTAGTACACTTTAACCACAAATTGAATATGTTTGGGTTGTGGACAAAACAAGACATTTTCTAACATTTTTATGGACCAAATATCAAATTGATTATTTGAGAAAATAATAATAAATAATGAAAACAATCATTAGTTGCAGCCCTACTCAATACAATGCTGTATCAGACCATCACTTCACCAGTAAAACTAATTCTGACATAGTGGGGATTTTTTTCTAAAACCAACAAGTGTTGTGCTATGGGATGTCAAAATCATCCATCATTTAAACTACTGCTGGTGCCTCAGGGAAGCTTTGCTTAAAAACAAAAGACATTTCACGAACAAAGTCTGTCACTGCATTAGCGAGGATCTGCTTCTGCCGTGAAAGTAGGCAGACCACCTGAAGCTATGGCAGTTAGCCTGGTGTTCTCTGAGCAAGCCAGCTGAGCATGTTTTCTAGATGCTTTGCTCTGTGCGTTAGGAACTACAATCAATCATCAAATAAAGCAGTTGGTTTTTTTTTATCTGTCCATTTTTATCTATCAATAAATCTCTTTGATGCTACTGCAGCCTGAGAGAACCACAGGTTTCCAAGAACTTTCAGAGCCCCGCTGCTTGATTCAATTTGAAGATTTTAACTGATGCCAGTGTTCTGAATGCAATATTGAGACTCAAGCTGTACTAAAGTTTACAGAGCCAGCACGCAAGTTCAGCCAAAGTTCCTCCCACTGGTATGCCCATGATGGTGGAAACTGTCATAAATAGACGACACTAGAGATTTACAGTGTATCTCATTCACACAATATTTTCTATGTTGCAAGAAGAAAGAAAAGAAAACAAAAAACAAAAAACATCTCTTTTCAAAAATCAGAAACTCAAGATGATCCACAAACCTTGCTGTGAGCAGTTTCTAATAGAAAGAAAGCAGTCTTGGTAGATTCTACTGCAGAAAGAAAGTAGTTCCCACATGAAACTGCTCGGAACAAACTATGTGCATTATTATGAGCAACTGAGTCATGATTTCTGGAATATCTTTAAATACACAGATTGAACCGTTTTTAATATGATTCTGCCCTGGGCTGCCACATATAATAAATGAGAATGAGATATCATGTGACCTCACATGAAAGCAGATGTAAACAAATACTGGCAGTAGTTTGCAGTGGTAAAACTTTGCAGTGAGAAAACCAGAAGGAAAAGTTAAACGAGTCTGTTCAATCATAAAATTACAAATCAACTTTCATTTATGTTAAACATCCGTACGTGCGACTGTCTTTAAAGTTAAACTCACTAATAACGAAAAAGAAATTATTGTGCAAGTATAAAGCCTAATAAATGTCAACAGACCTGTAAAGTGAGCACGGGACGGGATCACGTCAGATCGTCTGACAACTGGAGGAGCTGTAGTGTTTGAGTCTGCGTGTTTATTGTCCAGAAAAACAAGGATTAAACAAGGATTTTGCTCTCGCGCTGTCACCTGCAAACCAGATTTGTCTCCTCTCTTGAAAATAGATCGTAAATATTGTACGTGGACATATAATCTTGGCAAGAGAAGAAATAAATTAGTTACTTATTCATTTAAATGTTGAGATGTCTTACCTCCACAAAAGGAGATGCCATGGTCCACTCCATGCGTTTCCCTCTTTTTCGCTTTCCCATGTGTCTCCTGTCTGTCTTGGTGTGGGTTTGTGTTATGGGTGTGGTTTCCCTCCTGGCTTCCAGCTTTGCTCCTGAACTCACCTGTGTGCAATCTGCTCATCACCTCACCGGTAATTCAACCCCGGATCCGCTCTCACTCTTCGCAGGATCACGGCCTCTACAGTAGTAGTTCAACTTAAGTGTAGTTTTAAATGGTATCTGGATTTCTTGTTTCTTATGTCCCAGGATCTTCTGCATCTACCTGTGTAACTCCAGCCTGCTGACGCCATTCTCTTTCACTCCTCTGCAGTTTACCATCATCAGCATTCACCTCCACCAGCACTGCAACAAACCCTCTTGACTCCATCTTCTCCACGTCTGTCTTGCGTCTGAGTCCACCACTGAAGCAACTGTATCAAAAACTTGCGCAGCAGGTGATGTCGGGTTATCTTCGCACTGTCAAACGTCAAGACAAACTTTTAAGAACATTTCAAGTTTTTTTTTTTTTTTTTCAGCGAATTCTCGGCACTAAAACTAGTTTCTTGAAAACTTAGCAATGAGCTTTCTTTTCTTGAGACACGTGAACGCCCATGTGATACCAGACATTGAATCTTGAGTCTTTCTTCTGGTCGATTGAGGTCCATCAGGTGGTGCGCATGCGCCCAAACAAAAGGCCGGACATTTCAAAGTAACCCCCCCCCCCCCCCAAGAGGGCATTTAGCCTTTTTTCAAATAAGGGTTCATTAAGTCTAGTAGTCAGCGGTATACAAGTCCACATCAGCTGTTCATAACTCAGTTGATGTAAAGTTCAACCTGTTATCCTGAAAATAAAAGCCCACTGATCTGAAAATACACACTCTGCAATAACATTTTGTTCAGTTGTTCAGTTAAACTGTTAGAAACATCTCTGACTTCTTCAAGATTACTAGTGATTTCTTATGACTCATCAACAGACACTACTTCATTCAGAGAACATTCAGCATTAATTTGAACTCTGATTAACATGAAACAGGCAAACAACAGTTATTCTGCACAGAATCTCTGATCTGACCATCTCTGAGGACATATCATGGTCATATTATGATTTATTGCAGTAAACATATTACAGATTTCTCCTTTAACTGAACATTTTAATTGCAAGCAATTAGTGTGTAAATTTTAAAGTTGCAATTGTAAAAAATGCTTAAACATATCATGTAACAGTTTTCAACAATGTTTCACAAACTTTGGCGTTTAATTTTGTTTGAGAAAGAACTGCACTGAACTATCGTCAGGTCTAGAAGGGAACCCTTGATTTGTGGAACTCTCACGAGCCCTGAAAAATGTTTCTTTTTTTCTTCTTTTTTTTGTTTTAAATGTTGAACTCCTGACAGTTTCAGAGAATATTTCTCTTCTCTTTCCTGAAAAATGACCTTCTTTGGTTAAATGTGTTTTGTTTTTTATTGTCCTATCAATGCACTGATTTATACTGAACTGACTTGTGTTGAATTGTCACCCTGATTATTTGCTGTTATTATTTGTGTGCTGCTGGTCTGGTGGTTCATTTTTCAGAAAAGTGGGTTTATGAGTGTATCCATGTGGGGGAATGACCTTTAAACACTCAAACAGGAAATTGTCAAATGAACTCTGGCTGGCATCATAAAAACAATGCAATGAAATATTTTGCTGACTATCAGTGCATCATAGTGATTTTGCAAAATGTTGAGCAGGGGGAAGTAATAAATGACAACTACTCAAACCACTATGATCTAAACATCTTTTCATAGACTAGGCCTCATTCAACAGAGTTTTTCCCACAATTGGAAATGTAGTTGCCAACATCCATCTTTTTAGACATGTTTTCTTATATTATTCAAGTCTATTGACCTACATTTCCTATTCTTTCGGTTGATCTGTGCTGCAGACTGTCGTCACTAGGTTGGAGGTGAAATGGCCCAGCTTAGTTCATCACTCCAGAACCTTTTTGGCCTCTTCTCTTTTTCAGAAACAGTCACAGGTAGAGTATTTTAACAGTATGAAACACAGGGTTATTTGAAAAGAATTACTATTATTGTGGTTGACATTGTTTTTGAACCCTTATGTGTGTTCTGTGTATAGTCAAAATAAATGTATACATATATTTGTTGCAACATTACTTACTATCATTTAACTTTTAGTCTGTACTGCACTGTTGGCTTGAATTTATGTATATTGCTTGACTTTTGACTTTTACTTGAAATATTATAAATTTTAGCTTCCCTTATGTAATTTTATTTTCTATTCTTAACCACCATTGATTTCATGTTTGGTTTTTACTCTCTGTGCTATTTGTCCTAAAACAATAGTTTAGCCAAAAATGGAAAATCAGTCATTATCTATTTGACCTCATGCTGACTGAAGGTCAGGTTTAATTTATTAGTCCACAAAACACCGCTGGAATTTCACAGGAAAATGGTGTTGCTGAATCTCTCAAACAGATGAAGGCAACGGTGATCAGTTTTCAAAAGTAAAAAAAAACTTTTGGGCCTCTTCTCTTTTTCAGCAACAGTCACAGGTAGGCTATTTTTCATGATATGAAACACAGGGTTATGAGACATTCCTGAACATAATTACTGTTATTGTGGCTGGCATTATTTTCAAACCTTTATGTGCATTCTGTTTATAGTCAATCCTTATTCCTTAATTTGGGTTTATTATGCATGTTTTCTCTATTTGCATTTTGCATTAGTTATTTATAATAACTAAAAATTCTCGTTAAACTTTATGGTTTCATTGCCCTGATATCATTTGGAACAATAAAGTAAAATGTAATGCCTTCATTACTTGTGACAAATGTTAACCACTGTTGTGTGTTTATGTATATATGCTGTTCAAAGAATATCAGCAAATATATTTCATTTAACTTTAGAAGATACAGATGAAACAGTGATGTGGGAGGCGGAAATAATTAGTTAAAACTATTAATTTTTTAAAAGTACAATATATGTGTATTTATTATGCTGCAGTTATACTCACTATCATTTAAGTTTTAGTCTGTGCTGCGCTATTGGCTTGAATTTGTGTGTTGCTTGACTTTTTGAATTTTACTTGAATAGTTAAACATTTTAGGTTCTGGCTCTGTGCTATTTGTCCTAATGCTGCTGAATATTTGCCCTTGGGGCAGTTGGGGGTTAATTAAAAAGTTCCTCTTAATATATACCAACTTTGTTCTCATGTAATAGCTAATCAAAGTGAATTATTAAATACTTCATGGATTCAGCAAAGCAATTCAGCAAAGTTTATCAGTGGTTCATTTGGTATTCACAATGCAGAAAATACCCTCAGCTATGTGTAATTTCTTCACAAAAATCTTATCTATTTATTAAATTAATTTTTCCATTTAAAATTCTTACACTATTTCATCAGATCTATGAATATAGGATAAAACACAAGACAAGACAGGACAAACTGTCCGGCTGGCGTCTGATGGGTGCCCAACCTCTTCGCAGTGGTTGTGGGCTTGGCCGGCGCCTCCTGTGTCCAGCTGGCGTCTGACGTGCGCCCCGATGAGAGAAATGGCCATGGCCGTGGCATGGAATTTTGATGTCTCGCCATGAAACATGAAATTGCTATAACTTTAGTATAAATTATTGAATATGCTTCACATATTTGATAACAGTCCCACCCTAAAACATCTCCATGACAATATTCTGCAATCGTCATAGTAGTTTTATTTTTTAGACTTTGGCATGCTCCTTTAAGCAGGATGACCATTTCCCAGTCAAATCTGCTTAGAAAGGTCTTAAGACCCTGTTAATGCTTTATTGTGAAGATCTTGATGTATCGTCAGATGGCGTTGCCATGACAGCATGGTGAAGGTCAATGTTTCTCAAAAAAACAGGAAGTTGCATTAACTTCCATTTATATGTTCAAATCTCCCTGAAACTTGGCTGTTGGGCGCCCAACCTCAGTGCAACCTGGCTGGCGCCTCCTGTGGTGGTCGCCGAAAGGTGAGACACGGCATTGTGATGTCTTGCCATGAAACATGAATTTGCTGTAACTTTAGTATAAATGATCCGATCTGCTCCAAACTTCGCATGTTTGCTAACAGTCCCACCCTGAGCACATCTACATGATAATATTCTGCAGTAGTCATAGGGCAACCTTCTGGTAAAAGGAAATGACATGTTTTAGACTTTAATGTGCTTCTCCAAGCAGGTTGACTGTATCCATCTTAAGTCTGGTCCAAAAGGCCTTAAGAGCTTGATAATTCTGTATTGGGATGATCTTGACGTATCGTGTTGCCATGATGGCACGATGTTTCGCCAAAACACAGGACGTTGCATTAACTTCCGCTTATTTGGCCGAAGCTGCCTGAAACATGTTCAATAGTAGTCCAGGCATGAACATATGATATGAGTTTTGTTGATTTGATTGGCCAATTGGCTTGGTCACGCCATTTAAAGTGCAGCCCCAGTGGCATGTTTCACTGACATGAATGAAAATCAGTATGGACATGTATCGTGACCAGAGGCACAAAAAAGGCTGCTGGGTGCCCAACTTCGCTGCAACGGTGAAGGGTGTGGCATGGTGTGGAATTTTGATGTCTCGCCATGAAATCGCCATGATCCAATCTGCACCTCACATGTTTGATAGTAGTGGAGTAGGATTCATGATTATGCAAACAGTCCCCGCCCTCTCCACACACCCCACACCCCACCCTTACCCCTACGTAGCTGCACCTGGCCTCTGTTTTGCTGGATAATTACAGTAACTATCTACATACAGCTTCCCCTGTGGGATGGGCATCGCAGCTGATGATTTGTATAGTGCCACCCCCTTGATTAAGTTTAATTTACAGTAATGACTAATGTCTGTGTCACCACTGTCCTGTGAGAACCATGTATCTTGAAAAAGTAAGAAAACTGCCTTTTTTTCAGCTTTGTGGGATGTAGTGTAGAAGCATAAATTAAAAATGGAACTCAAGTAATGTGTAAAATAAGTATTTGATATAAATGTGCTTAAAGTTCACCACTGATTACAACTCTGAGCTAATGCAAGATGGAAATTAGTGGTTTGACAGTGACTGATGATTGATTAAATATGAAATTTAAAATCAATTAACTGACTAATTACCAGGCAGCAGACTCAAAGCAGACTCAAAACTCAGTTTCAAGATTCTGCACAAAAGAAAAAAAACTATTCAATAAATATTGTTTTTCTTGTACCTAATTCTATTCTACACAGATCTACCTATTCTTTTACCGACAGATGGAGCAAACTGTTTGAAAGTAGGAGGGATTGTAGAGGAAGTACTGAGGTGTGACAGTGTGGCAAATAGTTTAAATGGCTCTCCGGTCAGTTCAGAGGGCCCCTTAGCAGAATTTTGCTTAGAGACCCACAGAGGTCAGGACCAGCTCTGTTTTTACACCACCCCCAACAAGGTCTTTTTTACAATCCTCAAAATTTGTTTTCCTTTTCAACATAGACAGTCTAGCACCTGGCACAGAGCAGAAAGGGGAGGGACTCAGGAAGGGTCCGTTCTTCAAATTTGGAGACTATGAACTATCCCAAAGTGCATGTACAGTATGTGACCCTAACCATCACAACTGTAAGCCAAACCCTTACCTTCTATTCCTAAAACTAGTCTTAACCCTTAAAAAGCCCTTTGAAGAAGTGAAGGCATGACAAAATGACATCACTCTGAATTCATACAGCAGAAGGCTGTAAACCTAACAAGGGACTCATTGATGTTTTACCAGACAATCAAGCTGGTGGTTGCTTGATAGAATCAAACCAATTAGGTTTCTTGTTTTGTCTCAGCTGTGAAAAGTCCCTGAATGAGAGAAAAGCAGAGAAGACCTTCAATTTGCATGAAACATCTCAATTATGTCTCATTTACTTTGGTAAATATATGTAAGGTGTGGGTATTTAAATTCAGAGCTGGAGGAAGAAAGGGGAAAAAAAAGCTTCATGTTAGGGGTGGGGATTTTTTTTTCCTGCTGCCATAATTTTTACTCTGCTTCTCTTTGAAAAGGACTTCAATTATTCACAGCTTATCCACAGTGTGAGGGGGGAAATGTGGCATTCATTCACAGTTCAGAAAGTGTGACCTTGATCCACCTTTTATTCTCTAATTTACCTTTAATAACTAATCAGGGGCTCAATTTTCTTCCAATTCAACTCACCCAGAGAATTGATTACACCTCACTGTGGTTAGCCAAATGGTAGCATCAACATTAATCACAAAACAAAGTGGAAATATTAATGAGTAAAAATAAAAAGTATATGTGTGAAATTTAAAGGAATGTGTGTGCTTCATTGTCTTTGTAATGGGAGGAGGGTGATATGAGACAGCCTGAAGTACCTCCACTGTGTGTGTGTGTGTGTGTGTGTCTTGACAGAATGGGAACAGCTGGAGCGTGGTCATGAGACTTATCTTCCTCTTTCACTTCCGTCCATCATCTTTTCTCTGCATTACATTGCACAAGGGGAGAGGCAATGAGCCAGTGCCATTTATAGTATTTTACTGCTAAACCACTATTTTTGTACCAACTCTATTTCTTCTTCTTCTCTTCCGTTTCTAACTGGTGTTTAACATCTAGTGTCTGTCCCCTTTCTCTTGTCATCCCTCTTCTTTTTCTCTCGCTGCCTCTCCATCTCTAATTTTCATTCATGTGACCCCCTTTGGTCATGGGCTGCTGGGAATTCAGGCGGATCCCCCTCGCTGCCTGAAAATGAGTTCCACGAAGGGCGACTCCAATAATGGTGTTGTACAAGTTTTGGTTGGCAGCATTGCCTATTTTTAATGGAACAAGACTGAAGAGTTTAAAAACATGCTGAAGTCACTTTATTGCCATGTTTTCTATTATCAGAAAGTATGATTGTACTTGTCAGTTGAGATACACATATTGCACAATGACCAATCACCTGGCAAAAAAAAAAGGTTGCTGAGTCCCAGTAGTATTCCTATGAAGCCATGCCCTTTGATTTAGCCTACATAATGCCCCGGCCCCCTTCCAGCAGATAATGAACCTTGTGGTGGCAGGTCTGGCTGTCTGTTGTGATGATGCTGTCATTTTCACTGACAATTGAGAGGACCACCTACAAAGGATACATGCACTGTTTGACAGATTGGTGCGGGCACAGTTAATGGTGAATCTGGCTAAATGTGACGTGTATGCAGTCAGATCAGTCTCAATATTAATGAATGCACAGATTAGGTTTGACAAATGTATTTTGGTACTTCTATATAAATGACACTGCACTTAAGTATTTTTCAATGCACACAAAAGCATTTGTCATTGTATATTTTAAAAAGTCTGCGTATTAAAAAATGTTACAAATGTATTTCTGATGTTTTAAATAAATGACGTAGAAATCCAAGTATAAATACAAATATATGTATTTAAACATGTTCATCAAAAATATATTTGATGAAGTCTCAAAAAAGAACAGTTTACAAATGAGGTGAAGTTCACATATGACACGCAGTTTGTAAATGCATTATCAACAGTTTGTATATAAATATAACAACACACATATGCTTTTCACAAAAATTGCAACTTTTAAATATACATGTCTGTGTGCATTGACAAAAAAATCGTGACAAGTGTCCTGAAATACATTTGTCAATCCTTATCTTATTCATTATCTTTAAGACTGATCTAACTCCGTTTATATTGTAGGTTGATGCAGTATTGCTGTAAGCTGATGATGCAGGGGTGGAGAGGCTGGTCAGGTTCTTTAAAAAACAAACAAACAAAATGTCAGTTCATATCAGTTAAATTTTTCTGTCATTGCAGGAAAAAAAAGACCCCAGGATTCATTTGGGGATTGCAGCATTTTGATGTTTATGTTGATTCTGGGACCACTTTGGTTACCTGACCTGTAGCGCTGTTTATCCATTTAGATTGTTTTGGTGCAAGTTGCCCAGTTTTAGAGAAAGCTGTAGAGCTGTCAATCTTCTGTCCACTATGATAAAGTTAGTGTCACTCAGCTTGTGGTGGAGGGGGGTAGTTTAAATATATTAATTTTACTTTAACCATAATTACCTGTTTGGTCTCCCTTGTTTCATCTGTACCTGGAGTTGGTTCATGACAATGCACATAGCTGCAGTATGTCTGTTTTTGTATACAAGTGCACCAAAGTCCATAATGACTCTGTAGACACACAGTGGAATTGAAAGCTTGATATTTATTGATCAATTAGCAAGAAAAAAAATGACCGTTGAGTCCCAATAGTATTAGTCCAAATGTTTAAATCCATCCACCTGCACATACTTCTTGACCACTGGATGTTTTCAACAGGACCAGCCTAATTCTCTCTATTTTTGTGTGCGAAAGTTCAGAGCAGTGGAACAACAATGTGCTTGCCTTTCAGCAATGGCAAAGCAATGACCCCTAAATCACTGTACCATTGTGTGTGCGTTTTTTCTGCCCTGACAGTGATGGTTGTTAGAAGGTTGGATCCTTTATCTAACAGCATTGTAAAGGAGATGCTTATCAGTTCAAGCATACAATATAGCTTTCACCCCTGACGTTGTAGTTACTGTGGCAACATTTATTTATAGTTTTGTTTGTTGCTACATGACCATCTTGGAGGACAACAAATGTGTGCCAAGCAGGAGCAGCAAATCAAATGTCAGGTGTTCTTGTTCAAACCTCAAGTCAGTCAGAAGCACTCGGATAGAGGCTGAAACATCAGGACGTCAAGAGTCTTTGTTTTTTTTGTTTTTTTATTGTTCAGCCTCAAATGATCCAAGTTGAAATGTATCCATCTTGTGCTTTGAGGCATGAAAGGAAAAACTCCTCCCAAGTGGCCTCCTTCTCACATAAATGAATCCTCTCGAGTGTGTCTTCTTGTCACTGCACACACGTGAGACGCTGCACACAAAAGGTACAACTGGAGAGTCTAGAAAAGTAGGCAAATGAGTGTGTCAGTGTTTAATGTAGAGATAAGAAATGAAGACAGACATTTTCCGTAATATGAAAAATAAAACATGATTGTTTGAGCAGGCTAAATGTAGAAATGGCTAAAGCTTTCTACAGGGTAGTAAGGCTATAGATAAGGGAGCATTTAATTGAGTAGATGATTTTACAGGGATACAGAAAGTCCAGACTCAATTAAATACACGTGTCTGTAAACTATCTGCATTAACGTCATTTACACCCCAGCCTTGTTTGAGAACTTATCAATAGTCATCAACTTATCAAGAAGCACAATGTGTGTTACCATAATTGATGATTGTGCTGATACAATTATGATCAGAGTCCTGTTGACACACTATCAGGATGTATCAAGGATCCTAATAATTAAATGTCCACTATTTTTTTCTACTGTTAAACAGTGACTAGACAAAAATCCTCATTATCAAGTCAAGGCCTAACATACAGGAAACTGTCTCTGGAAAATGTCACACAGGCCAGAAATCTTGATGTTATCATTGAGACTGACCTCACATTGTAGTTCAAAATAGATTTTAAAGAAATGTTGTCAAAGTCAGGAGCTTTTTATCCCAGGAGGATGCTAAAAAAAACTTGTTCATGCTTTTATTTCCAGTTGGCTAGACCAGTGGTTCCCTTGGCACCCTGGTGTGCTATCAGTCAAGGTCAGGTGTGCCTTGAGATTTTGTGACAACTACACATTATTATTGCAACATCCAACTAAAAACCTATGAATGAATTTGTAATTTACTTTATCAGTATCAGTCCTACCCTTATAAAAATATTTTAAAAACCTGTCAAAGCAGTTTTTGCCATTTAGAGAGTTTCCGGATGGTGGGAATTATTTAAATGTGAGACATCAAAGGCTCTGGTTGATTGATTGATGCCTACTTTTTTCCGCCATCTGCAATCCAGGAATTTTGCATGAATATAATTACATTTTACTGAACAGGACAACTGCAACACCCTGCTCACAGGAATATACAAAAGACACCTTGATTGACTGCAGCTATTCCATAATGCAGCTGCCTGAGTTTTCATTAGAAGAAGTTAATTTGACCATACGACACCTGCACTGAGGTTGTTACACTGGCTCTCAGTAAATTTTAGAATTGATTTAAAAAATCTTTTGCTCGTTTTTAGGACCCACATGGCCTGGCACCCCAATATGTCTTGGACATGCTTGTGAGAACTAGACAGACCCCTCAAGTCATCTGGAACAGGCAGCCTGGTTATTCCCTGGGTCAACACAAAAAGTTGTGAAATTTTGTGTCCAAGCCACTGGAACATCCTACCTGATCATGCTAGGTCAGCCCCAACGCTCTAGAAATAAAGGGAAAACATTCTTTTAATTTATTTTTATTCCAATTTTCTCAATTTTTTTTTTTTAACTCTTTCATATTATTGCATTGTATTATGTATGAGTCTGTATTTATGTCTAATGTTTTACAAACAATATCCACATAATTCTTGTGGTTGCAACTTTGAGCTCACTCTGTGCAGCACATTGTGCATCAAACTGGAATAAAATGTGCTGTTTAAATAAAGTTATGCTTGTGTGAGACAGGGCCTAGCACATTGTGTGTTTTTTACATTTGTATCGCAGACTTAGTCAGGAATAATAAATGTTTTTCCCTTTAGTTTTCCTGTCAGATAGACTGTGTTGCATGTTGAGGGTCTTTTTTAATGTATAACTGAAATACAGAATATTCTGAAGCCATAATGTTCCTTAAAAGTTACATTATAACCATGTTTGAATTGTAAATCAGTTCCAGCATCAAAACTAATAGAGTGGATAGTGGGGAAATGTAAATCAAAACAGTTTTCCATTATCAAAATGTTCCACATTAAATCTGCTCTAGAGGTTGAAGAAAATGTAAAAGCATTTAGCAGCCTAGATTGAAAATGAAATATAAAATAAAATGAACTGTGTGTTTATCCTCATCTCAATAGCTCCCTTTTGAGAAAATTACTGTTCTTACTACCATTTCTTTTTGTCATATTAAAACCATCAATGGCTCGTTTCTTGGTCACTCAGAAGAAGAGGAACAAGACGTAAATACAACACTGACATTCATTATCTGATCGAGTTGATATGACACACTCTCTCCAAACAGTTGCCCATTAACACATCCAGTAGGTAGCAACATTAACAGTAATTTATGGAATATAAATCCAATATTTACTTGTTTTAGCTCTGTTTGGGTCTCTATGAACACCTTGAAGCTGCTAAATGATCCACTAAATTTTCAACAGCAATCTAGTTACTAAATTAGTGTATCTACTGTAAAAGTATTGCTGTGTTTTTCCTGAAAACAGCAGCCAGTTGTGGCTGAACACAAGGTCGATGAGAGCAATGAGAGTGAACCAAAGCAGGAGTGTGGACCATAAAACCAAAACAATAATCTGAAAGACAATAAGGCAATTATATTATAATATAATTATAAGATTGCAATTTACACACCACCTGCTGAGGCTACATGCCGAGTCTCACAGACAAGGCAATAAACAGCCTTCCACTGCCATTTATTCATATTTTCACCTTTCCCAGAAATATGACAGTTTCTATATTCTACTGCATAATGGAAAAAAGACAATAGACAATGAAAGACATTTTTGAGTACTGGTGTGGTAATGGCAATAGTTCTGACATCTCTGTTCCTGTTGTACAACATATATCTGCAGAAAATCATTTTCATCATCATTCATATTTGCTACATCAAACATTAGCAAGGGTCTTTATGAAGCCTCTTTTATGGCATCTCGACCTTTGTAAAGTATAGAATGAATGACCTCCAAAATGGCGCATTAGCTAGATTCACATCCACAGAAGAGCAAACAATTGGTGCAGTAATCTTGCTAAGCCTCTGAGCTTCATTGTCCAGATGTCCTCTGGATGGAAAATAAACTTGAATGATATAAATTAGCGAGCTCAGCTCCGTTCAGTTTCATATAGGCCTCACGTCTCTTTGTGCCAGCTTTCATTCTTATCAGCCTTCTGTAGGAGAACTATTACACAAAACAAGCCATTACTCTGCCAGTCCAAGCTCATGAACATGAACTACATGAACTACATGAACTACAGTGCCATGCTGTGAGCTTCTCTGCTTTTCATGCTTGAGTGATGTTCAGTGCAGGTATTAAATAATGCCAGAGATGAACTGCTGTATGTTTTGTTGCCCACTACTGAACATTTCCAGGAAAGGGTACAGACATTTACTGTTTTATCACACATGCAAACACAGGAATGTTGATTGAAGTGTACAAAAGGAATTTGCTGTAGAATATCACATTGGACCATGAAATCAGTAGTTTGCAACATGTATGCAACTATGATTTAGAACTAAAGGTTATTATCATTTCCATATATTAACATATTGCAGGTTATCAGCAGACAGACTAATTAAACCTGATGTCATGAGAAATGGAGATGTCTTTCAGAGAAATCAACCTCACTGTAAATACTAACATCAAGTTTAATTATAAATACTGAGTTCACCTAATTCAGTTTTTATCGACTTGTTATTGACACTCATGTTAAATAAGTTACTTGTACTTTGAGGTCAAAAAAGCTGCCAAGCTCAGTATGCTTGAGTTGGGTTCACTTAAACAGCTAAGTAACTAAGTACATTACTGGTGTACTGAAGTATCCCACAAATTAGTGGCACTTCACATAAGTGAGAATGAAAAATGCCTCTAAAACAAATTGTCTCAAACCATCCAGTTATTGAAAGTAAAAAACAGACTCATCTGGCCTCTGTAGAGAGACTCTTTGCACAGGAAGTTAATGGAACTTGGGATCTTAGTATCATTTTGTATCTGTACAACACATCGGGTGTGTACTTTTGGCTCATGGCCCAACAGTAAGTTTCAGTTTTGGCTCTTGAAGGGAAAAAGTTTGTCCACCCCTGATTCAGATATTACAAACAGTCCATGTTCCCTTACAAGTTAAACCTGCCTGTTGGACGTCCTACAGCAGCTCTAATCCTCCCTCTAGTGATCCACAACAAGGTAAATATGAATATCGTAAAATATAACTGTGCAAGTCATTTTGAATTAAAACAGTGTTTTAGTTTAGAACTAGTTATGGGCCTTTTCATGTTTACTTATTTTTCTGGTAAATAAAGTTATTATTAATGCTTGTTTATTAACTGGCCCCTAAAATATGAAAATAAAAGATTTACAAGGAAAAAGAATAATAAAGAATAAAATAATACAACAGAATGATAAAGAAATAAATGAGAATAAAATATTGCTAAAATTTCAAAAATATATGAAGAAACTCAGATATGTGATATCTGATGTTTGCTTTATTTAATTTTTTTATGAAGAAATGCCTCTGTAAAGTTGCTGATATTGAGTTTGTCATGTGCGTCACATGACAAACTCAATATCAGCAGGCCTTTTTTAGCAACGTCCACATTTCAAAGTGACCTGTCCCAGATTATCAGGCAGATTTCTTTAATGAATTAATTTATTTCTTAATTTTCATATTGATTTTAGGTTGCCAACTTAACAGCTGGTCAAAAAAAACTAGACTTTTCACTAATTTGGGTATATTTATAGTAATGTTTAATAATATGTGCTGTCCCCAGAAAATTTATTCATTTTAATTATGGGGTTATAGTTATGTAGTGCATTTTAAACTGAGACAAAACATGCTTTCCGTAAGGTATAAAAATTCTTTAATACAACTTTAAGAAGAAATGAAAACATGCAAAATTAAAATGGAATAAAATGAATGGAACCTCTTTGAACTGACAAAGGAATGATAAGCATAAAAGTTACAGTACAGTTTCAATGCAAGTGTAACGGATTTAATAAGTAGGTGATCTCACTTATCATTACAAGCTCTCTTACTGTCACTATTGAAGGTGCACTGGATTTAGATTGTTACAAACTGTTTAATTATTATGCTATTCATTGTTTTATTTTGCTTTAGTATGATGTATGTACTACAAAAATTTCCTATTTTTATTGTGTACATGAACGCCACACTCACGAGCCCATGCAGACTTCACAGATGCGCCCCGTACTGTGTTACAGTCTGCTGTCTCTGGATTCGTGGTATGTTGACTTCGGCTAAGCTCCGCTAAATTACTTAACTGTTTACGGTTGAGAGTGTGTTTTATTACCATAAATGTGGAAGATAAGCTCCCAAAAACACTAACTAATGTTCTGTGATGATGTTGGGTGGATGGAAAAGTATATGGAGTAAGTTGTTGTACAGGTTGCCGTGTAGTTAACTTGTTAGCTAACTGTTACTTCGCGGGTAATTCAGGTGATGTAGCTATTTCATTAGCCGCAAGTCAGATATGTTTTGCTTCGTTTTGTTTCAGTGCACCTTGAGCTGCATATTTAATGAGAGCTGGCTGTGGATGTTAATTCGCTGTTCTGTTCACCAGGTACATGTAAATTTTTTTTTTTTTTTATATACATATGTACATTGTCGCTTTATTGCAATTTTGTGTACTGTGTGACAGTCTGCTGTCTCTGGATTCGTGTGCACCTTGAGCTGCATATTTAATGAGAGCTGGCTGTGGATGTTAATTCGCTGTTCTGTTCACCAGTGCCGAAATAAATGGCGGGCCGAGCCAAATAGTGACCGAGAGTGGATCATCATTAAATCTACACAACGCAAGAGTGCTGACACGTTACACAGTCACAGTGCAGGATATATTTATTATCACATTTACTAAAGGAAATAAAATTGCAGTAGGGAAATTTCAGGAAAGGCACACTTCTGTTTGAGTAAGTGAGTGGTGTGACTGCAGACATCATACCCCATGCCACGTGGATCACAGCAATCAAGAGAGCGTGACAGAACTCTGCTGACTGGCTAGCTCGTGAAGCAGAATGTGTTAATGAACAAGGTCTGTAATTAAAGGGCTTGGGTAATTGACATGACAACCAGGCTGTGTTCAGAAAAAGCCTCCCGACGGCCTCATGACAGCCTCACATGGAAGGTTGAGTTTAGGTGAGACCAGGGTCATCTGTTTGTCCAACTTTTAATACAGCAACCAATCATGTGTTTCAATCTGTTCTTTTTTGGTATCCTGTGTGTGTGTGTGTGTGTGTGTGTGTGTGTGTGTGTGTGTGTGTAAATACCTGTACACAGATATTTAAAAAGACAAAAGCTGAATAATAAATGTACCATCTACAGTATATTATACATGTCCATAATAGTTAATTAGCTAATGTATAACACATCCATTATAATCACTATACATGTCTAATTTGTTTGGAGACTTAAAATTATTACAAGTTATGGAAAAATACACAGAATTTTGCACTTCCCCTGGTCTACAGTATGTGACACGCTTAATCTGTCTTCTAAATTACTGGATCATAAAATTGGTGCATAAATGTGAAGCTTTGTGCCAACAGATATGCAAAGTCCTAATGACTTTTTCCATGCTATCCTCCAGACATTAAAAACTGCCCTCTCTTATCATCCACAGTCAGTAGTTTGATGAGCGTTTCCATATATTTAGTTTATCTTTTAATCTGTTGCCTTGTAGTGAGCTGGGCGGAGATGAAAATTGAGCAATTAAAAGTCATCCACTGCTGTCCTTCCCAGTGACACTTGAGGAAGATCTGGATCTTTGCCAGGGAAAATTAATCATCCAACAGTCAATTTACCTGTCACTCTCCTCCAGTATCCCAGCACTGCAGGCTATATTCAACTCAGTTGTCAAACTGAAATATCGTCTCAGAACTGTTTCCATTTCACACTATGATGCCTTTAATTTCACCCAAGACCTTGCATTTAGATGAGGTTGAAGCCAGTTGCAATAAACAAATCCAAGTCTCGTGTTTATATAGTTTACTGCTGATGTGTACAACACTGGTGTATGCCCACCAGACCATTAAACTTATAATACGTCCTATTATAATGGTGAATAGTGTATATATCCTCCCGTCACTATGACTATGAGAATCCTGATAGCTTCTGTGTCATGAATTGAAAATGGACCAGCACTCCCTTGGTGGAAACACATGGCACATTATGAATGCACTGTGCAACAATCCTATTGTGAGTATGACGTTATTTAAATCTGCATTAATTTATTTTTTTGAGCAGTTGGGGGCAAGGTATGAAGCTGTAAACACAACATGGACATTTTTTCTACCTTATGTCATCAATTTGCTTTATTGTCAGAGCAAGTCTTACATTTTTCTTGTGTAGCTCCATTTGCAGAAAAGACAAAAATTAAGACAAGAAACAGACAAGACCACGTTTGATCCATATTTAATTTTAGGATTGACTAATGTACAAAAGAGTTCTTCAGTCCAAACTTATTAAAGAGCAACTCCATCTTCATTATTTTATGTGTTTTTCAAATGGAAGCGCCCCCTCAGCTGTTGATGCCCTCAACAACTCCTCCACAGGAGGAGTCTGATTCTCTCGTAGTCTAAGTTGGGAGATGTAGACGATTGGCAACATTACAACTTTCACAAGCTCTTAGTTTTTAAAGTCTAAAAAACAACATAAACCCACAAAAATGCCAGTAAAGAAAATATTCTTACAACTTTTGTCTGCTATAAAGCGTACATCTTCTGAATTCAAATTTCTCTCTTTCACCAAACTAAGACAAATTTCTTTGAAAAACACACTTCAAAATAAATAGAAACAAAATAAAAGTCTTTGTTAGTGTCTCCATCATTCAACAATCACCAGCTCTGGTTTGATTGAAAATAAATCCTTAATCCACCATGTTAGATGTGAAAATATTCTGCTGCCTGATCCCCCTCTCCCTGCCTGCCATCATCATCGTCCCCTGAGTCAGACTCCCAGTCGGATCTATTGTATAACAGCTCTGTACAGTATTACATGGTGTCAAGCTGGTCCCTGTTATTCTCAGAGACTGTGCTCGGTCCTGGTTTCGGCCGTCTTCACTGAGCGACTGCTGAGCCCATTTCAGTTTCCTGCGGTGTACACATAAACACTCCCCCGGCGCTCCGATCTGGAGGTCTGGCCAGACTCCAGTCTTATTAGGGCCTCTAGTTGCACAGCTAACTGAGCTAATAGCAGCTAGGTGGCTAGCTACAGCCAAATATAGTTACAACAGAGAGTATAGTGAGCAGCAGGTTAGAGTTACTCCGGTGATATGATGCAAACAATCCGTTGTTTTGTCTTTTTGCAGATAAATTCAATTCAGTCCATTACAGATGATCAGTCATGACACCCACACATTTGTATGAAAATACCTGCTCATAAGCAAACTGTGACATATGTACACATTTTACACTCTCAGCTTTTTTGGACTTGATTTCCTGAGGGAATTAGGTTATGTGTCTCTTCAGCTACTAAATGCTCCACTATTTATACCAGCTATATTGGTATAAATAGTGTGTGCCATTTGATTCTGGACAGGTAGGGCACAGTGATTTTAAAAGCTGTTTTACTGAAAACAAGTGCCTGCTTCTGCTGTTCACGATGGTGATGACAGCAGAGAAAGTGAATCAGTAACAGTGACAGGCTGTGAAACCAAAGCAATGAGTTAAAAGATGCTAAAATGCTTTGTAGAGTGGCTGGTAGCTGCAAAGTTTAGGGATATTTCTGTGTTAGTTTGTTTCATAAACACATAGTCATTTGATTCATTTTTTGATATGACTAGATAACTTGATTAAAGCAGCTTTAATAGTGGCAATATACATATTACAATTAAAAAAGAATATGATGATGATTAGTGTGTCTTTTACCATGAGAAAGCATATTTATATATTTAATTTCTGTCAATCTTGTCTTTTTTTGTTCACACTGCTGACTTTCTGTCTGTCAACAGAAACCTCTTTAGTCTTGGTTTGTTGGACTGCGCCTGAACGTTGACAAGTGAGGAGTCAATGGACGTCCACTCCAGACCATCACTTGCAGCTTGTTACTGCATAAATGTTGACAACTCCCTGTAGTACCTCTTATGGCCAGCTTGACACAGCATGACTTGATTGATGCCAAATGTCTATCTTTAGCTGATCTAATGGCTCAGTTGCTTCAATCATGAATAACGAGCAGCTTTTTAATTCACTCGAGATAAAAGTGTCTGCCATTTGTTTTCAGTGGAAGCTGTCACTTGACAGATGCCAGCCAATGTTAGCATGTCTGCCAATTAAAAAGAATTAGCTCAGTTTTGTGGGTTTGTGCAACCATGCACTTGCGAGGGTGCTACAATCACAGTTCTGTGAGTATGGGATGTTTTTTTTCTCTCTCACTCCTGCCATGTGGAAGATTTATTTATGTGGCACATTTTATTCCAACAGAGATACATGTATGGAAGCGACATGGCTATCAAGGTCTGTGCAGTTGTCTTCATCCAAGTAACACTCCTAATCCCTGGAGTACTGAGAACTGAGGACTGAGATTTGATGGACAGAGACAGCACAATTATTTTATCAGTGCACTGCAGGGAGCCTGTGAGTGCAAAATCCAACATGGCTACCTTCATGCAGTAGCTTGCATGTCTTTGACAGGGACATCTTTGCGAATTTTGATAAAGATACAACTAACTGTTAAATTGCTACTAATAATCTAAATGAATATTCAATTTATGGAAACAACCTGTAATTACTTCATATTTTGAGCCTTATTTTATAGCATAATTAGGTAGGTATGTAATATAATTTCATTCATTATTTTATTGGATTTCATGATGTGATCTGTATTATGACCTCTACAATCACAAATACAATACATTTACTATCGAAATACCATCTTAAAATAACTATAGAGTAGAAATTGCATTTTACCTGCTCTCATTAAATTTACTTGGGTGATGCAAACAATCATTAATGAATACTTGCTAATAATTGTCTTTTTAATTGATTGTCACTGAAACAAGCTTTTGGCTATCATAATCTGTATCTAACTGTGCCAAGTCAGATTATATTGACCAAGCTGTTTTTGCCAACCACAAAGCAAAATAAAAGGGTTCCTGTTTGTCTAAAAGTCTAAAAAAATAAGAATTTTCTAGAAATTATTTGATGTGTCAGTCAGACTTTTGCATCTTTGGGGCAATTAAATTCATCCCTCCTGACACCAAAAGGTGACGAGAAAAGTGAGGAACTGTATAGTATAAGTAGGCCTATAAAACATAAAATAAGTAGTACCCTAAAACTGAGAAAAATAATTTTACCTCTGGCATCAGCTACCAGATAAACAAGACAAACAAGCACTGAGGTGTCAATGTCATCTTCTGTTCAGGCTGTTATCTGGATAATCAGATAATGATTTTGAAAACTAAATGATGTTAGTCCAGGGCTCTTCTTAAGCAGAATGAAAAGAAAAAATGAAAAGATTCTAATGGAAGGCACTGGAAAATCTGTATTTCTGTTTTAAGCCTCAAACAGAGTAATAGTGAATACATCAAGGATGCACATATTATCATTTAATCTTGCCTGAAATAGGGCCTCGCTCTCCAAATTTATTTTTAGTGTTAACTTTCAAAGAACCCCACTTGGGGAAAACACATTTTCTGAGTGAATAAAAAAAAATCAATATATTTAAAAGTTTATTCATACAATCCGAGCCCCCTGCTGTTTATTTGTTTTGTCAGGCGCCAGGGACTGATGTGGAGCATGTGTGTACAAAGACTCTCTGAAATGAATGGCCCACGCACAAAATATTACATATGCATACCTGCATGTAATATGTAGGCTTTATCAGTAGCTCAAATCATGCATATTAATGACAGAAACATCAAATGTAGTGAGAAGATACAGCTTCAAAAACAACAGCATGAGGACAGCTGGAATGAAAAAAATGGAAAATACTTATTGAAGCTTGTGATGATTGCAAACTAACAAAAGTGCATCAATAGTAAAAAAACAAACAAAAAAAGTAATATCTAACAAGAATGAGACACTATTATTTGCTAGCAAGAGTCAAGAGCAATACATGTCTTTATGATGTGTTGAATGCTATTTTTTTTTTTAAATGACTGTAATATGAAAGAGATTATTAATGGTGATAAATGCACAAAGGATAATCAGACTATTCCGCAGCTCCCGTGTGTTTTAGTTTTGAAGATTGAAGACATTTAAATTCTAAATCAACATTTAAATACATTTTTGCATTTTTTTTTAAATTCTGTGTAAACCTGATATTTCACAGTTAAAATTAAGCTACATTAATATTATTAATATTATTAGTACTATTTGTAGAATTAGACTCCAAAGTCCAAAAGTCAAGATTTATTGAAAAAACATTGATGTAATAATTTCCAAAATTCACAAACATTCTGATTTAATCCATTTCGAAAACATTTTCACTCTGCTCTCCTGCTTTCTGCACACGACAGGAGGAATGCACCTGATAGGCTGAAGACAGCTGATGCTGACAGACTCAAGAATCCTATCAGGAAAGCTGGTTGTGCCCTGAAGTGGAACTGGAGTCTTCAGTGGAGGTGTCAGATAGGAGGATGCGGAGGAAACTGGAGACGCCACACTGGAGTCCTATCAGAGCACCTTCAGCTGTAGACTGAGACCACCGGGGAGCACGACAGAAAGCCACATGAAGTCATTTCCACATGTCGCCATCAAACTGTATAACTCCTCCCCTTTCTGCAGGAAGAAAAACTGACACATTGGACTAAGAACAATAATACCAATAGTATACTTTCAACATCAACTCATTATTTTTCAGTATTATGGGCAATATTATGTTCATTGTCATGTGCAATAACAGGTTTCTATTATGTTTAAAAAAAATAAATAAAAATGCATTCTTTGTGTGCTTCTGAGCACAAACAATAGAATTACATGTAATGGTCTGGCTGACTGGTCGGAGGGAGTGCTAGAACGCTGGCAGAATGCTGGCGGCCCTCCTGTTAATGTCATATTTTAATATTATGTACAATATTACTTTTCATTATGATGTGCAATAATACTTTTCTATTATATTTAAAATGCAATTTTAAAAACCATGCCAATATTACTTTTCAGGATCATGGGCTATATAATGTTCAATACCATGTGCAATATCACTTTTTGAATATTGTGTGCTATAATATGTTCATTATTATTATGTGCAATACTATTTTCTCTTCTGTTATTTTTAATGTAATGTTTTAATACATTCTACAACATTACATTGACTATCACTATTACTTTTCATTATTATTCATTATTATCATGCACAGTTCTGTTCAAAATCATGTGCTTTCCTTACATTCATTACCTGGTGCAATATGACTTTTTTTTTTATTACCTCTCAATATTGGTGCCAATATTACTTTCAGTGTAACTGCCATTACAACTTTGTCTGTTTAGCTTAATGTTGTTATCTTACTTCAATTCTTATTCTATTGGGCACTGTTAATTTGCTTTTAATCCATATACACTTTTTATTATATTTCAGTTATTTGATGCTCTATTGTTATTTTTATTTTACTGTAATTTTGGAGCAATCTGGCACAAGAATTTCCTGTGGGATTAATTAAGTTGTCTTGTCTTGTTGTCCAACTTAACTAACTAAAATAATGCTTTAGTATTCAAGTTAATAGTGGTAGGGTGTGGACCCGTACCAGCCAAACCACATCTAATATAGAAAGTTGTGAATTAAATGAATGTCACCAATTTCTGTTACTAACACCCTGAGAAAATTCTTGACCAACATCTGCCAACAAGCAGACTTAGCTTGTTGCTGGTCAATGAAGGTCACGCCTCGGTGGTGTTGGTGGTCACACAGTGTTGACTCTCATGATATTCATGTTTTCTCTGCAAAAGATAAAAAATGAATACTGCCTAAGACCAAGCTGGAGGAGAGATAAAATAAACTGCAAATAAAGATGTAACTATGGTCTGCTCTACTCTGCTGCAAGGGTCTTTAGAGGCAAAGTATGTTTCTTAAAGCTGCAGGGGAAAAAAGCACATCCATTATTCACAGAAAAATAGGTTTGTGTGAAGCACCTGAATACTGGTGTCTATGGGTCATTTGTGATCTTTATACCAGAGAGAGGCTGAATGGAGCTATTTTACCAAGCAGAATACAGAATACAGAATTTGTCAGGCCGCTTTGAGTCAGAGAAGAAAGGATATCTCAAGTGAACACAGAGTGGATCGAACTGTGAATGAGTGTGGAATCAAGGTAAGTGAAAATATCTAGGCCAAGAGACTATGGATTTTAACTATCATATTGATATGTTTTCACTTCAGCAACAAGTATGAGTTTTCTAATAATCTTTTTGGTTCCTGGTAGAACCTTTTATGAGGATTTCACTTGGAATCTTTTCTCAGAGTTCTACCTAGAACCCGATGTAAAAAGATATACCTAGAACCACCTGTGAAAGGTTTCGGTGAGAACACCTATGAGAGGTTCTAAATGAGACCCTTTTTATGGTGTAATTGTTCCACCAGAACCCCCTCTGGGGCTTTTATCCAGAATCTTTCCACCTTCTACTAATAATGCTTAGTCTTACAAAGAACCCCTCGACTAACCCTCTTTTGAAAAGCAGTTCTTCAGAAATTAATTGTTCTGGATAGAACCTCAGCCCTTCAGAAAGAACCTTTTTAGGACCATTATTGCTAAACATGTACACTAATCCAGATTTAAGTCAAATCTAAAGTTGTATTAAAGTGACAGTTCACCCAAAAATGAAAATTCACTCAATATCTACTCACCCCTGTGCTGATGTGAGGATGAGTGACAATCTCCAGTTCATAAAACACTCCCGGAGTTTCAGCAGAAAACAGTGTTGTAGCCAAATCCAGTACATTTGAAGTGAACGTTGACCAGTTTTAAAATGTAAAAAAAGAAACCAAAAAAACAAAACAAAAAATTCAGAATATCTCCATACTGCTTGTTTGGTGTAATTCAAGTGTCCGTAAGCTGCTATATCAAAATTTGACCCCAAAAGACACCATTTACACCATGTGTTTCGCCTAAACTTCAACTGTAGCCTCTCAGACCGGAGCCGCTGATCCTCACATCAGCACAGGGGTGAGTAGGTATTAAGTGAATTTTCATTTTTCAGTGAACTATCGCTTTAAGTGGAACAAAGTTAACATAATCTACATCTCATGACATGCACGTCATCAATCAAAACACCAATTAAAGAATCTTCCTCCTCCTGCTTGTGAAATTTCCAAGTTATCTGTGTCAGAAATGTGGGAGGAATGATGATATGTGAACATGCCCTCTGAAGAGTAAACCCCTATAGGCATGACTCATACTGTAGATTGATGGACATATTGTAAATCAGAGATAACATTGACATCTCAGTTAGATTTTTGGGTCAACATACTGAGATTAGGTTGGTTTTGACCCTACAAAATAAGGGGATGTATAATATGTGACAAGTACCATTGATCATTAGCATGACATGGCATGTGGCATGTTCTTATGAGGCACCAAAGAAAGCCAGAGGGAATAACAGGTGTAACAGATGTTGTAGATAGGAGTAGAAGTTACAGTAATACTTTATTTGTATTAGTGAACTGTGGAGGGACGTCATTGTCTATCAGTTTTGCAAGTACATAGATTAGAATAATGAATCTACACAATGTTTGGACATCTATGATGAAAAATACAATTCCATGATACTAGAATAACACAGTGTGGGAGAAGATGTCTTCCAGTTCTTGAACTTTATTTCTATCATCTCTTCATTCTGTTGAAACAAAAGCATTTCTGTCATTATCGCCTCCATTTTGTTCACTTTGTGATATCATCATCTGTCTCTAGGCTTTAAATAGCATAATAGTAGAAATGTGTCTTCCATACATCCTGAGAGCACAACAAACACAACCTGTCAGCAGTTAAGGCAGAGCCTTTGATCACATTCCTCTCTTTCTCTCTGTATTTGAGAAAGATACAAAGAGACGGGTGACAGGCAGACCCCAAGAGTAATTGGCAGAAAAACAGGAGAAAACACTTTTTCCTAAATCTGGCCTGAGCTGGTTGATGGTGACACTGAAGGGAAAACACATACCACACCAGATCCATATGCGTGCAGTCCAACAAACAGCAACAAACAAAAAACCCACAGAGAACAGTCTGGGAGATGCTGTATTAATAAATCATTAATTAATGATTAGTTCTGAAATATCTGTGAATCACCATAATGACCACTTTCTTCATGAGTTGCTTCTGATTACTATGAAGTACCTGTTGAGTGGTACAATTAACATTACATTTAATTACTTAATTACCTAATCATTAGTTACTCTTTTGTGACCCCTCAACTAGAGGGATACATAACACGTACCGAGCAGTTACTAAGTAGTCATTAGTTCGTCCCTCGCTACTTCATGATGAGGGACTACTTAGTAACTGCTCAGTGCCTCTCAGCAGCTAGTTAATAGTTCATCAGGTACAACTCATGAAGAAAGTGGTCAGAATGTTGCTTCAGATATTTCTGAAGTGGTCATTAGTTATTGATTTATGAATATAGTTTTTCCAAGTCTGTTCTCTAGTAACTCATCAGTCATTAATTCTCGTTCTTCTACTACTCATATGTTTGTGTGCCTTATTGCAGAGTAAGTATTACTCTTTTTCTCTTTTTTGGTTTTTGTTTCGTTTTTAGCCTAATCTTTAAATACTCAACTCATCTGCACATATATTTTCTTATGGAATGGGGGTGTGTTGAGTACAGTTGTGTCGGCTACCTGAGGAGGATTTGACATGCAAACAATCAACTTAGAGTTGGCCTTTAACTAATTTTTATTGACATTACACTTGACTTGGACTTATCCATAATGGCATATGATCAATAGTCTCTCAAAATTGAGGCATAACCCCGCAGCAGCAGTCAGATGTCAGACATTTGATTTTACCACACAGTTAGTGCGTTCTTGCCAGCACAAAGGTCTTCCTGTCAGAGCTGCTATGAGACAAGTCAGTTTATGAGTGAAAAGATACTGTAGACTACTGCTCTTGTTCATTGGACAACTCATCTGCTGATACAGCTGAGATGTAAAAAAAAACAACAACTGCACTCTGTGGATTCAAAAACATCACAAAAGTAGAGGGATGCAGACTGTTCTAGCTGTTCAATTATTGGCCTTTACTCACTTAGTCATCATATCCGCATTACTGATTATTTATCAAAAATCTCATTGTGTTAATATTTGGTTAAAGCACAATAATCATCCCTTCATTGTTGCAATATCAATATATATGTTGATATTGAGGTATTTAGTAAAAATATTGTGATTTGATTGTGTCCATACCACCCAACCCTGATTATAATACACATTAACCTACAGGAACTTCACGATCAAATGTATCCCAAGTTTGAAGGTTTTATAGCCTCATCTCACTTGAAAGTGAGTATTCCCTCTGAGGTGCACACCACTGATGAGTTCATAAATGTAAAAAAAAATGTGGTTCCAATAAGTAAACTCACCATCATAAAATCCACATTATTCCACTTTTGCAGAACTCCTCTCATAATAATAAAGGTAATATGACAATCATGTGCCTGGATTTACTATAAATTAAACAGACAAATATTCAATCCTGTCGTGGCCTGAGGAAGAAACTTAGGACACTGAGAACTGACATTTATTTACAAGAGCGTCTGTCAGTCTGAATACATTAATGAAGTCTCCTGACAACAACACTTCAGACTTAACAGACATCTCCTTTGTCCCGGCATTCACTGACTGTCATTTGAACAATGTTGTTTGCAAACACTAATTACATCCACATACTGATTCACATCGCGCTGTGGAGGGCCTGTGCGTGGGATTTGAATACGCAGATGCAAATTTTCTACTGTTTAGACACTGACAGCCACAAACAGCCTGGAGGCATAACTACTGACCTTTTCTTCGAAGAACTTTATTTTTCATGCTACTGGGATTTGGATGGAAGGGCTTCTGAAGAACTTTCTCTCTTTATTTCAGTCTGTCTGGTTTTCTCACCCTTATAATGTATTGATTTGCATGGAAAAAAGTTATTAAAAGTTTATCTTTGTTCCATCTGCAGCTGGGTTGAAGAGAGGAGTAAATGGCAGAGATCAGATTTCCTGACTTGTTCAGGAAGGGATACTTTACATCACATTAAAGTCAGTTGCATAAACCATCTAAGGGTCAAATTTAAGTTTCTTCAAGCAAAATAATTCCCTAAGCTAAGTGGTTCATTTAGGAGTGTTGCATAATGCCCCTTGCTTATCTCCTTGTCTAAGTGTTTTTTTATGCTTGGGTACGGCTACAAAGTTGCTTGTACCAATGTCACATCTGTACTCTCTAACAAGTTGCACATTGCTCATAATGTTCTCCCTGTCCTGAAAAATGTGTCTCGCTATGTCCTCCTCTTCTTCAATCACCAAAAATTCAGCCATTGTCCACAACTTATTTCACTTTTGAGGGGCTGTTAAAATTTAAGAATGGAAAAATGGAAAGGAAGGACCTTCTAGTAACACATAAGAGAGTACTTAAGAAGCTGAGGGCAAACAATAGGCTGGGTGACACCAACAAAGATCCATTTTTAAACCGGATTAAATCGCAGTTTAACTTTACACTTCACTTAAGGTTTTACTCTAAACCTAGAAGACATTTATTTATGTTGCACCAAAACTGTAAACTCCGATTTTAACTTTGATCAAGTACTGACTTTACACTTATAATCCAGCTCCTCAAAGAAAGTTAAGGGACAGACTGGACCACTTGCATTATGATGTGTTTCTTCTTTCTTTTATTCCAGGTAACACTTTTTTCTCAAAGGACGAGAAATTAGATCTTTAGCTAGCTAGCAAACAATATAATGTTTTTCATAGTTAGCAAGCAAACAATGTCACGTTTTAACTTTTTGGCTAGCTAACAAACAATTTAACTTTTTTGTACTTGTTAGATTGCTTGCAAACTATAAAGCTCTGTTTAATTCTAATCTGGATTTACTCATTTTAAAAGTAGTTTTATTAAAATTTGATTAGAAGTAATCAAAGAACAAGTGAATATTTGTTTGTGCAACCCAGTGTTAGAGGCTGAAGTGTTTTCTCTTACACACCTAAGGAAATCCCTATGGTGAATTTATGCAACTCATTTTTCCCTCAGGTATCCTTAACCGGAAACCTTAGCCTAAATGGTTTTATGATTCCTAACACTCTGTATAATCTTGCTTAAACAGCAAATATTTGATAGTGCTTTTGTGTTCATATTTAGTGTAAACCAGGCCCTCATGTGAGCAGTTTGCTTAGAGAACAGTGGCTGCAGATCTCTCAGAGGCTGCTAGCTGGAGGCCGCTTCTTTTTTTTTGTCCCAGGGGGCTGTGTGCACTTCATCCACTGCAGATGGATATGCATTTACACACACTCCATGGTGCAGCACTAAAGATTGGACAGACAACTGCTGTGCGTCATGGCAGAGGATTTCTCATCTGAAAACTGATGAGACTACGTGCGTGCATGTCACATGTGCATTTGTGTCTGCAGAATTTCATTACTGGATCAATGCAGCCCTGCCCGACTAATCTGGTTAATATATCCCTCAGGAACAAAGAGGCAGCTTTTAACAATATTATGAACTATAGCCTGTGCCAAAGTATCATTACTATTTAATCATCAACGAAGACAGATTCAAGAAAGTGGATGATGACAAGGAGGCTGGATCTAATTTCCTAGCGCTTTAGTCAGCTAGTTTTGAGTCAAGAAAGGGTAAAAGGGGTCTCGGTGAGGACACTTTTTCTCCTTGGTTTTAATTTGAATAAAATGACGATGGTTCCAACCACTAACCCTCTGAAGATTGAACCTTAAGAGAGTGATTTTGTTTAAGCCCTCTCCTCTGTCATGTTCTACTTCCCTGCACCCTGCTGACAATTTGAGAGGTAATGGATTAAATCTAACTGAGCCTAGCAATGATTCAACAGTGCCACCAACAGAGAGTATAGAGAATTACACAAATGCCGTATGGGACCTTAAATTGAATTAGATAAACTCTTGCATGCTGGAAAATAGATAGTAAAAGACTACTAATTGGAATCCATATACTTGAAAACTGATATACTTCTGATATACATGTTTTGCATTCAGAGAGATATTTTGAGTGTTTTTTTAAAGAAGGGTTGTTTTAGGTTCTTATCCATAATGAATGTGTTACCAATGGTAGATGGTGGTCTCCAGGAGTAAGGCTAAGCAATGTGCTGCTGTGGACAAGGTTAACTGCAAACTATATTTTAGGCACCTAAAAAAGACCCACTCACAAAAAAAGAAGAAATATTTAGAGTATTTTTGCCACTTTACTTTGCCACCAGACAGTCCTTTCTGATGGGAAACCACTGTTATACAAGTCATGTACAATGCTCTATATCGTTTTCTCCAAAGCCACCTGGGAAAAAAGTGATTCTACCTCGAAGAACACAAGTGTTACTGGGGTGCTGTGGCATATATCAGTTAGTTCACTTATGTTTTGTGTGATTTTGGTGTTTTAAACGGTTACTTCAGATTCACTGAAAACACAATAAGACAAACAAACTGACCGATCAGGCAGAGGATTAGCAGCTCCAGTTTGGTCACTTTGACTAAAGCAATATTTGGATTATATGGCAGCGGCTTCCCCTTGGAAAAAGCAGTCTGAAGGCACTATAAAACCATGAAAATATTGTGAATATATTCCACAAACACACATATATACATATGTGTGCAGTGTATATGCACAGTGCTTAACTACCTTCACTGGTACTTGGTTGCTTCTTCAAACTATGGAAGTGCCAGCCGTCATCTATGGTAGGTAATACACTAACAACTGTAAGTTCCTTACATACCTATCATCATAGAAAAATATATTTTTAGCATTAGGACAGAATGTACTGGCCAGCATAAGAGTGAATGTACCATAACAAACACACAAAACTTGCACACTAAACTGGAAATGGAGTTTTAAAATGTTTATTAAAAAAATAGAAAAACTTACATAAAAAAACAAGGTATACATCTATATGTCCGTCATTTACACACAACCCATTCTTAATTACACATATGAGCTGGGGATTTGGTTTGTGGCAATGTGACAACCCATCAATTATCCTCTTCTACAAGGGGATAATGCTGACAACAGTATCATGTTGAGTTCATCAGTTTGGTGTGCAGGGTGGTCAAATAATCACAGACTATTATCACATTTAACTTCACCAAATTTTGGTTTTGTTAATGGCTCTACCAAAACTCCTGTAGTGGTGAATCTGTGACATCCCAAGCTCAAATCCTCTTGTGGATTGCTGTGTAAATTGTGTAGCTTTGAAACCTTGTCTTAGAAATACTGACTTTAAATATGGTAGAGGAAAATCTCTTATACAACCGGTTTGTAATGATCACCTTTGAAATAACATCAACAAAAAAAAAAAGAAAGATGTGAAATGATGCTAATGCTAACAATCATCGGTTGCAGTAGGAGTCTACTCCTGGAGCATACACCTACAAGCTGCATGTAAAACTAAAAGCCAAGTAAACCTGGCAGTGCTTGTAGAAACAAAAAGGTAACACAGAAAGCTGGCTACATACAGGAAAAAGGGCAAATTTGGTCATTTAAGAAGGCAGTTAACTTGTTGCTTTAACAGAATCAAAGGAGATATAAGGCAAAACACAAGCATTTTGCTGGTAATAAGTAGCACCAACTATTTTTGAAATGACATGAAGGAACATTGAAGGTGAATTTCCTCAGTACAACCTACAGTCTATCAGGAGAAACCACCAAAATTAAAGATATGATATGTTTAAAATGAGAACTAGTGGTGGGAAACATTTGGACAGGCAGTTGGCAAAATTTCAAGTGATCATAATGCAATGGTAAATTAAACATGAGTAAAATGTTGGCATCATGGGATTTTTGGCACATTTCTCATGTTGCAATACCATAGCTCCCCCTTCTGCTGGGAAGCAGTACATACACAATCACATTCCTTCAAGGCCCTTAAATCCATCTATTGCACAGATCAATGTAGTCTAGAAATAAAAAAAGCAAACTTATAGTGGGGAAAACCCCTAAAATAAAACTAAAAAGTGAAATAAATTAAATAAAACCAGTTATTGCACATAAACGCAACAAACATAAAATAAGGTGAAGGCTTACGATACAAAAACAAAACAGAATAGTGCCAATGTGAACAAAAAAATCCCTCTGTGACAAGAAAACAAAAAGATAATGATCAACACAAAAACACTTGGTACATTCAAACAAGTCATCACAGTTTAAGCACTTGAGACAAGGTCCGTTTTGTGCCGTCACACCAAAAACATCAAGTCAGCGTTGCGCTGCATAGGTAGAAAGGTAGTGCTTCGCTTCAGTCCAGAGTACAATTTGTAGATGATAGTCCAAGCTGTAAGAGCTCTGAATCAAGAGCGTTGCCGATAGGGATTTGCATTCAGAAATGAGCCTAAAACCTGATCGAAAAGGCCCAACAAGAGTCAAAACTTCAAGACAGACCAGTTTGATAAACCAGTTCAGTACTATGGCACATGATGTTGCTTTGTAACATGTTCAAGTTGCATGGAAACTCAATACTTGACTGAACTTCTTCAGCCAACCAGCCAGAGTTTTTAGCAGCTGGAAAGACCCAGTCTCAGTGACTCTTCAGTCGACTCCAAGTCTGTGCTGGTGTGCATCAAATTTAGAGGAAGGGCTTCTGACTACATCAGGCCGATGTTATAAAATGAGAACAGATAAGACTGTAGGTCTTTTATAGTCGTCCTTCACCTGCAGGAGCCTTGTAGCATCACTTAGTGTTTGCACAATGCTAACAGAGATCGATCATTTGACACCACAGGAGACTACTTCAATTGACTTGTGAATTCCAGGACCAAGTAGGTGTGTTTTTGAGAGTCTCCAACAAAAAAACACAGGTGTATCATGAATCATTCACAGCTTCTCGTGAGGCCTTCAAAAAAAAAAACAATGCCAGTCAAGTGGAGTGATTGAGCTTCAGTCTTTCATCTGCTCTGGTTAAGTGCAGGAAGACTGTCCCTCTTTCTGCGCCGCCAGCCGTTACGGTTGTACTGCTGGTTCCTGAAACCCGGTGCCGTGTTCTGACCCTGGGGGACAAACCGCTGCTGGGGACTAAAGTTACCTTGAGAGTGGTTTTGACCTCGGAGGCCGCCACCTTGGTTGTGCTTGAAGCCATCTTTGTGCGGCTCAATTGAGCCGTGGGAGTTGGATCTCATTGTGTGGGCGTGACCCTGCTGCGCTCCTACCTGAGGGTGGTGGAGCTGGTGCAGGGGGCTAGGGAGGGGGCTTGTGGAGTTGGTGTGCTGGGAGACCTGTGCTGCTTGTGACACGTGACGGTGCACAACACTGATCGAAGGTGGATTCTCGTGGTAGAATTGGCAATCAGAGAGAGAAGGGATGCTCAGGTTTTCTGGTAGGGACATCTGAACCTAGAAAAAAATGGAGAGAAGAGGAATATACACTGAAAAGTCTACCAAGAGTGAGTTTCTGCAAAGTTGAAACACGGAAGGAAATGCTGATTAACAATTAGACCTCATAGTCAAATTGATGTTTATTTGAAAATTCTCCTTTTAAGACTACAAAGGTACAGAGGCCCTGAGAGGCAAATGAGAAAAAAAGATCTGCTGATCATAATTGCTTTCTCTTCTTCATTTATGACGGAGGAACAGGTGAAAAAAGATTTTGCCAGGATAATGTTTTATGTTCCTTAATTTTCATTTTCTTCATTTTTTATGTTAATGCTGATAGATAACAATATATTTCTAGTCAAAAGAAAAATATCACAGTAACACTGTACAACTAGCTAACACATAAAATGTACCTTGTATTTAGAGTGGACAGAGACATTTAAACTCACCTGGAAGAAAAAAATGACTTTTAGTCCTATTCAGAACATGGTGCATTTCAGCCTCTTGTGGCCAAAATCTGTATTACAACCAACATTTTAAAAAATGACCTGACTATTTGTTTTATCTGCCAAAATTTTACTCCACCTTTTTTCACAGATGAAAAAAGAAACTTAGAAAACAAATCATCAAATGGAACAAAAAAAAAAATCAAAAATATCACTTTTCCCCCACCCATTCTTTAAGTCATAAACACAGAAGACAAAACAATTAAGATTTGAATTAGGAAGTGGATCAACCAATTTTTGTTTTCTAACTTGCCTTTCAGGGCTCCTGTAGGAAAGGGGGAAGAAAACCTGGATTTTTACACTGTCTGAATTGAGAAATTGTGTTATTGTAGGTTCATGTCATTTCTACACCCTATTAATACAAAAAAAATTTAAACCAACCTGAGGTGTGGTGTGGATAAAGCCCGCTGGATGTGTGGCCCTCAGGTCAGTAGCCATTTGGATTACTGAGTGGACTGAGGCCAGGGTGAGGGGGTGCAGTTGGATAGTAGCATTACTGCTTGGAGGAGAGTCAGACTCCTGGAAAAAGATGTGCACAGAATAGAAAAAAGATGAACATGATCATGTTATTCTGACAATGATCTTTGTAAAAGCATCAAAAATTTAATTCACAGTTAATGATAATTCATGACACATAGTAAAACACTAAATGATACAAACATGGTTGTGAACCACTGAAATCTATTTATTCACTGATCTAGTAAATGTTTGAATAGACAAAATATCCTTTGGGCCTTACTATGTCGCTTCCAGAGGAGGAGGAGAGTGAGCATGCAGAGGATGATGATGAATGGTGTTGAGGGCTGGGGAGGAAGACTGGAGAAGGAGACGGGGAGTCAGCACTGAGAGGGGAGGAGGTGTCTCTCTGATCCTCCACAGAAACCAGCATCAGCCTGGCAAGGTCCTGCTCACAGGTCTCCATATCTTGAACAAAACAGAATACGACTGTTGGAAAAGTGCTTGAACGGATCCGACAGTGTCAGGTATATTCACCGCAAATTTGACTCTTCAGATGGGGAAATATTTTGTCACTTTTCTGGTGCCATTGCAAAATACAATTCCAGTCTAAATATTACAGGTACCATGGTTCTCCAGCTTGGCATACTGCTTGGCTCCCCACTTCTTGATTGTCCACTCCCTGTAGGCCAAAATCTCTGGGCTGACTTTGATGATGCGTCCTAAAGTACTGCGACACAGACAGAGTCCACAATGCAATCAGGGCAAACTCAAAGCTAGTGCTGATGAAAGCATTACAAGAATTAGAGGACCAGTGTGTAGGACTTAGTAGCATCCAGTGGTGAGGGTATAAACTGCAACCAAATGACGACCCAATGCCTCACCCTCACCTTCCAAGCGTGTGGGCTGCAAAATTCGCAAAAAGCCCCTTCTAGAGCCAGTGTTTGGTTTGTCTGTTCTGGGCTACAGTAGACAAATGTCAGTGCAACATGGCAGCCTTCATGAAGGAGGACCCATGCCCTCTGAGGATATAAGACACTAATTCTAAGGTAACAAAAATGTGATTCTTATTTTCAGGTGATTGTAGACTAAGAAAAACATATCTTTGAATATTATATTTATATATTTCTGCCACATTCTGTCCATAAATCTTACACACTGGACCTTTAAGAAGTGATTTAATTAATGAAGAAGGCAACCTGTCATACTCTTTGTTGGGGTAAGCGCGTGCCAGAGGAGACACACCATGACTCAGCACCATGTAGGCAAAATCAAACACCTGCTTGACTTGCAGAATGCCATATGAACTCCTGCCCACGTCGTTCCCTGTAAAGATCACAAAATTAGTTTTAGTTTTTATAATTTTAAGTTTTATACAATACAATGTATAGTACAACTTGCCTGGGTATAAAATTGAAGTTTGTACTAAAAGAGCCTGATCCTTGAGCAGACGTGTCAGTCAAATCACAATCACAAGGAGTTCAGTCATACAGAGTACAATTTAAAAAGGCAGTCAAGATAAAGTGACTGAAAGGCCAGAGAATCATTACAGTTTCACTGAAAAGTGAAACAGATTTGACACAATGACAACAGTGTGTCTACTTTTTGAAACCAGAGCACCGACTGTCCCCCCTAGTTACTGTCAACAAATTGTTTCTATTTTTTCCCCCACATTTAGTCCATCTGAATTTATCTTTGTAGTTAATGTAAATGCACTGATGGCAGATGCTAAATGCATCATGCACAAAATGTTACATTTCCCCATTATTTTGAAAAAGACAATATAATAAAAAGTATAATACTAAGCCCTTTACATGGCTAATGTCAATGACTGACTGAATGAAAAATATTCTACAAAATATTTGTGTTGACTTGCAGCTATACATACTGATGATTGTGGAAAATTGGAATGGCTGGAGCTGCTTAAGCTACTTTGCATCTTTGCCTCAAAATACTGCATAAAACTTGCAGTCACTTAACCAGCTTCTTGAAAAGATTGTCACAGCGATATGTGCACATATCCAAAAACACGTTGATATCCAAATCTTTCATAATGTTTAAAAACAGGTGTGTTTCTCAGAAAAGTGGGCTTTTTTGTGTATACACCCAAAACTTGGAATACACATAGCTGACCCTAAACAGGGAAGAGGACATGTGACACAAATGGTGGCATCAACCCCCAATTGTGACACATCTTGAATATGCTGTATGTATGTATGTATGTATGTATGTATGTCCAAAGAGTGCTCCTAACACCTGAATAATACCAGCATATTCCATGTCTTATTTGAAAAATGTTAGATTCAAAATACCCAAACAGAATTTATATGACATGTATGAAATTTAGAATACTGTCATATTCTGAATAATAGTGGAAAAACTAGCGTGCATGTAAACAAAGTCATTAATGTCACAGCCATACAGTATACACTGATGGGTGAACTGATCATGTCATCTCTCATTTATTCTTCAGTTCAAATCCCAATCTGACCTGGTTGTATTGGGTCTTCTATGCAGAGCATGGATGGTCTGTTTCCACTCCCCATGGCTTTGAGCATCTCCTCTTTGGACAGGTAAGCCCCTCCATTCTTCACCCTGATGCCTGTCTTCATGTAGTTGAAATCGCGGCCGTACAGCTCGAAGAACTCGATCAGTAGGAAGCCCAGGTTGATGTTGGTGCGCCGCGTGTCGATCCGCGGGTGTAACTTTGATTAGCAGGACAAGCAGAAAGCATTACCTACACTTTGTAATTAAATGCGGCCAGTATGAGTCAGTTTTCTGATAGACAGCACAGCAGAAAAATATTTAACTTGTGTCATCTTGTACTTTTGTGATCTACTTCTATCAGATGTGTTAATACTGAGGAACACTGACTTATAAACTTTAAACTTGCACGACTAACTTACGATCGCTGTCCTCTTATCTTGTGCACAGACACAATAACTTTGAGGCAATAGTGTATCACATAAAAAGTGTGGGATTTCAAATAAAACATTTATTGTAGCTGTGGTGTGCATATGTATGTATACCTGCAGAAAGCTGATGGCCATTAGTATAAGGCTGTAAGAGCTGATGCCTCCAGTGAAGACCTCATTCAGGTCCCTCTGCAGCAGGAACTGCTTCAGGACAAAGATCAGGGGCGGCAGAACAGTGTACTTCTGCAGGACACAAAGACAAACATTAGAGACATTCAAAAAACGGGCACACGTGTAAAAAAAATGACAAGTGACAACACCTTACCTTCAGATAGCTTTTGATGAACTGTGCTGCTTTAACAGCAGTCTCCACATTGAAGCTGATGTCCACTTTCACCTCAGTTTCATGGTCAGTAAGCTTGATGATTGGCACCTGAAGACAGGTCAAACATTTCAAGACATCATGTTTAGTTCTGAATACGACTCCATGGCTCGCTGAAGTAAAAGACACTGTCTGTTCCTGGTGACTTACTGTAGCTTTGTCGAGGACCTTGATGGGATATGGGCCAGCCACATTGTGTTTCTTCAGGGCTTGTTCCAGTTCCTGTAATGGGGGATGGTCCCACTTTCCAAACACCACGAGGTCAATGTCACTAAGAACAGAAACACAAAGTACTTTTCACCTTACCAAGTTTACTTCAAGTATTCTGCCTCCACACAGAGCATACTGATGTAGGGTCACTAAACACAACATATGGGCCTGATTTTATGTTGTTAAACTAATTCAGGCTGTTGAAATGCAGCACACACAATGTGACAGTTTGGCAGATTAACAATTTAGAAAAACAAGATGAAATGGCAACTATAACTGTTTCAGTTAAAGAGTTGTCTCTTAAACTGAACAAAAGGTTCTCCGTCACCTCTCAATGCACCATTTATCCTTACAGACTGTAATTACACAAAGTACTTTAATAGTACGAAGCAGTCATTTCAGTTAATTAGTTCATGGTGCAGTCATCTTAAAGGGTCTTAATTCAATCCATATGTTGTTGATCTTAGAGTTTAGTTAATACTGTGGTGTGATGTTGAAACAATTACTGCATTAAACAGCTACATAGCGATAAGCGTTGTTGGAATTTATTGTCTCTGGTTGTTCATTTGCACAACAAAATCTCAACTTTCTTGCTCGGCTCTACAACGCAACAATCCTCATGACAACAGAGCCTTGAGAAACATACTGTATAAACCCAAACACCATGGCAGCAAAACAGAGTATGAAGTAAAATGCAACATGGTTGTAGTTACCCTACTGAATACTGTTCGGTTTCACCGAAGTGCTAGCAAAAATGAACAGAAGCAAAACTAGTGCTCCCACTTCCTAAAATCATGTTAATGAGACATTTCAAAAGAGACCCATCTAAAAGGTCAGACTGTACAAGAAAGATACACAACATGAATTACCTTGTCGGAAGATAAAGTCCTGTGCTGAAGCTGCCAAATATCTCCACCTGCAGAGCATAAGACAAATGAATACAAACCTGATCCAAGTCCAAACACATCTATATGGAATCATTATCAATTTAACAGCTCAATTGACCTTTGAAGGTGTCGCAGTCTGAACACTTAAGAGTTTAACTGAACTGCCCCTTTCCAAAATTTGTAACAGTTGAATCAAACTTGATAAAAAATTCAAGTTTCCTGCCTGGTGTGCTACTTTCTCATATCAAGTCAACAGGTCAGGAGGGAATAAAGGTAGCTAAACAAATATGAAGTGTTCCGTCATTCTCTCAGACCATAGTTCTTCTGAAACATTCTACCCTAATAATGTTGTCAAAAGTCACAGGTTATCATCACTTTTTTAATACTATGCACTTGCACAATACCTTTTAATAATAGCATCAAAAGTATCAATACTATAAAGAAGATTTTAGTATTGGTTTAATACCTCATTCCAGTTCAGTTTTTATTGTTCTGCCTGGAATTTGGTTTGCAAAAGAAAGAAACTATCCCATTTTGTGTGCCTAGGATTTTTTTTTTTTTTTGACAATTGGTTTTGTCATGGTCAACCACAGTTTGGTTAGCAAGTCTTTCTTAGATTAATTCTGTGCATTTTAGTTTCAAGTCTCTAAAATATTATAAAAAACCTAAACCTGGGTCAAATATGACACACTAATCTATGTAGAACAAGGCCAGTATTATTTTCTGGAATGTTATTAAAGACCAACTGTAATCTTATGCCTACTTTAATGTTGAAAAACCTTATTTTCTGGTCTGGGACCAAATCCCACTACAAAAATTAAACAGTCATACGGTCACAGCTTGGAACAGAAACACAAAATGGCCTTTAGAGAAAAAAAAAAGAAAAAAAAATTGAAATCAACAGTGAGGCCTGATGGGAATTCTCTGGGCCATGATTAGCTCGAAATGTTTATAATGTTAACCCAAAAATGCCATTTGTTAGAAAGTACACTCTGTGTAACATTCTGTTGGCAAAATACAACGGAAAATAATTCACTAATGTTATTTTGGCAATGCAAGTGACATGAATACCGATTACATCTGTCCAACTGTGTTTGGACGTGCAGTGTAAACTAGGCTGTTGACTGCTACAGTGTGGCCAAACAGGATACATAAAGTGTAGTAAACTTCAAGACTCACTGACTGCTGCATGTATAAGACAGTAACATTGATTTACACAGTGCACAACAGCTTTGCAAAGTAATATGCAGAGCAATAAACAAAACTCGATACAAGAAATAAAATGGCGTAATAAAAACAAAGGTTACATATGGCAAAACTTACAAATCAGAAAGAATATGCCAATTACAGTAAATAAAACCCTCCACTTCCTCTGTAAAATGCATAATAAAGTGTGCTTTTAACTGAGAAAATGTGAGTCTTGGGTGTTGACCAAGGCAGTAAAAGCCTGGTAAGACTTAATTTTTACAGGTCCCAGCACATGACAGTAGTGGCCCAGTGCTTGTTATGCTCAGTGTTTTTGGACAAGCGTGTCAATAAAGTGATGATTCAACTCAGTGGTGATATTCCATCTCCTTCATGTAGTTAAAAGGGATTAAACAGCACATCCCAACATCAAACAGTCCACCGCAACACCGCCACTTATCTCTTCTCTTTAAAAGTGAAAGTTGAATCATCACTTCTCTGACACAGTTTCAAGACAGACATTTTTAAACTCGTTAATTTATGGCATTATTAGCCTCTTAAGTGTCTGAATCATCCATGCCTTACATACTGTGCAGGTCAGAGTGGAGTGCTGCTCACACATCTTGAGTTACCTCTCCAAGCCTCTGCACAGGCACATGTACACAGTACATATCCCTCTGACACTCACCCGCGCCGTGGGCCACAAGTCCTTGATGACACTTTCTATCCTGTTCACAACATCCCGTCTCATGGCCTCCTCCTCTGGTCGTGGTGACATGAAGTTAAAAAAGTCCACAATTTCTTCATGAAGGCTGTAAGGAGTGAAGGGAAAGAGGACACCCCAGGATCACTGACTGATATACACGAGGGACAATGTTTGATGCAAGCCTGCCAGAGGTATCGAAGTATCATTACTTTTTAGATACTTATTTAAAACATTATCATTTAATAGTAACAAAGCCATTTAAAAAATATGAAAAGTGCTCATTGAAGACTGGATTTTCTATGCTACAAGCCAAATTTCAGGGAGGGACAATAAAGACTGTGTCCAGTGACTTTACCTGTACCAACTCTTTGAGCAGGCTGTCAAAAAAAAAAACCTCTACAGGTTTCAACAAGTTGGACTTTACACTTTTTGAGACCTTTCAAATACTATTATTAATGCAATTTAAGACCCATTTCATGCCAATACCAGGAAAAAAAATGGTATTAAGGTTTTGGCAGTGTCTGACAGCTCATCTATCTTGGTTGCTTTTATAAGACTGATGTTTTGTAAAGTCCACTAGCTGCGTTTGCTCCAATAAACTCGGGGGTTTTTGGTTCTATATTGGTTTTGTTTTATAGTTGTTCCAGCTTGCTCAAGATTTTTTTCCCAAAACAATTAAAAGTGTGATTGAACAATGTAACTTTATAAAAAGTAAGTAATCTTAACTTTAAGGCTGCATCTGATTGATTTCATAATCGGTTACTGTGTCAGTGTCTCCCAAAGCCCAGGATGATGTCCTGAAATAATAAACTTTATTTGTTTAAGTTTTGTTTTGTCCATTACCCAAAGATATTCAGTTTACTATCATAGAAGACTCAAAAAACAAAAAAACAAAAAAAAAAACAGAAAATATTTGTATTTGTGAAGCTGTTAGAGAATTTGGCCATTTTTTTAAATAAAAAAAAAGTCTCAAAGTTATTAACTGGTCCTCAATGTAGCTGAAGCTTAATTATTGCTGCTCTACTTAACTTAAATAATCTAATACATTTTTAAGACCTTTAAAACCAGATTTAAAGACATTTAAAAGCATAAAATTCAGATAATTGGAATTTAGTCTTTTAAATACCCTGGTGTTCAGTGCATTTTCAGTACCAGCATTGTGAGCAGGTTGTTAATTTTTTGAACAGAAGTGTGTGGGCCTGCTTATGACAATCTTCTTTTTGCCCCGGTATTAAAAGAGGTATGGAGTATTGCTTATTTATTAAATTCTGGTACGTTAACAATTCTAGTTTTAAGCACAGAAGGACAAGATTTATTTGTCCGCCAAATACATCTGTGCTCACAGAAACTTGAGTTAACTTGAATATTTTATAGAAAAAAAAAAAAATCTGACTGACATCAATTAGATAAAACCACAGATTTTACCCAATTTATTTTGTGGGACCATAAGTAATGCCTTCAACTGTTTAAAATGTCTTATTGAGAACTAGATGCATATTTCTCCTGCAATATGTGGAGCTAGAAAGTATATTTCTGCATATTTTTCCATTAATATTGTACATATGCCCGTACAATAGTGGCCTTTAACTAGTGTTCATTTTGTTGGGTGACCTGGTGAAGGAAAAAAAAAAAAAAAAAAAAAAAAAAAAAAAAAACTCTCCTGTCTCCATGTCTGCTCACCCATTAATGCCCGGGCTGTAGCGCCTGGTCTTCCACAGGCTGCTACAAGAGGACTCTACATAGTGTCCATTGCAGCCGTAGGACAGCAGCGGGTTGATGCCGTGGAAAGTGTTGGCTCTGTTCAGATGCCTCCTGCGGCCAGATGAATGTGACTGATAGTGGTGGTGCTTGTTCCCATGCTGATTTTTCATGCCGGTGGGGGTGTGGCCGAAGGATTGTTGCATGCTGCGACAGTGTTGCTGAACAGTACTGTGGAAAGGCGGAGGGGGATGTTGCCTCCGAAGATTGTTCTCGTTCAACTCGTGCTCACCGTAGTGTAGAAACCGGCTGGCCTCTTCTGCCACGTTCAAATTGTCGATTTGCAGAGAGGAGCCGGAGGGCGACGAGCTCTCGGCCTCCGAGTCCAGAGAGGAGGAGGACGGCGACAGCGAGCCCTTCCTCCGGACACTTCCCCTCTCTCCGCCGCCGTCTCGCTTGGGCAGTTTTCCAAACACACCCCCCGGCTGCAAGGCTACATTTTTGCAATACTCGCCGTTTGTGCCCGTGGAGTTCACATTTTGCGCCACAAAGTTGCGTTGGTGGTGAAGGTGGTTGTCGATGCCGGAGTTCGCCTCAAATCCCTGAGAGGTTTCCCAAATGTGCATCCACAGGGAATTGGCAGGTCCCTTCTGCTCCGGCTGGATCCAAGCGGTCCTGGGATCCATTGGAGTCGACTTTACGAGAACCTCTTCACGGGAAAATAACTGGCGAGCAATTAGGCAAATGAAACACTTTGCACTAAAAGGAAACAAATAAATCCTACCGCGCCGATTTACTTGTTATCCTCGAAGTGCTTCATGTCTGAAAAGTGGTTTGATTTTTCAAGCGGTTTGCCCAACTCCACTCCCCATGTAAGCCAGCCAATATGGCGCACCCAGCAGCACGGATCAGCTTCTGCGCATGTCCGAGGGATTTAAATCTTTGAGCACACCCCTCAGACAGAGAGGTGCGTCAAGTCACACACATACAGGCCGGAGAAAAAGGAAAACAACTTTACAAAATATTAATTTAAATCTTTGTGTATATATTTCTTTCTTTTTTGAATACCCTTTATACCGTTATACTTTTTTTTACCTGACGTGTTTATTATTGTGTATAATTGTAGTGTGATTGTTATTTAATTAATGTAAGTATTTGTCTAAAAACCGTTGCATTATCACAAATTAATAAAAAAAATAAGTGTTTCAAGAAGTATTTTCCTCCTCCACATAACATCTAGATAGCAATAAATAAAATCTTTATTGATCATTGATTGATGATATGGATTGTTTTTCCCAATTCGAGAATTTACGTCAGATTCCTAAAATTAGTCTAAAAGTTTTCTTGTTCGGGACTTGCCCTCTTCATTTAATTGGACATTTCACGAATACAATAAAATTGGAAATTAAAATTAATTGATTGAATAATTAGTTTCAAATATGTTCTGGGCTTTTATTTTGAAGGCTCCTGCCGGAAGCTTCTCTGTTCCATCACTTCACACAGACCAGCTTGTACGGGACAAAACGTGATAGTTGTGGTGATTTGACTGTATCATTAGCCGCTGCTTTTATCACCAATTTAGTATGTGAGTTTTGTTGTGGTGGTAAATGACTGTGAGCCATAATGTGTGAACAGCTGTCGATTTTTGTGTTTAGTGAAACAGGTTTTTAAATGGCTTATTCTCATATAGCTTAAAAGATGCATATTAGGCCAGCATGTGGCTAATATGCTGGAAAATGGTTTTATAGTATATATTGTATTGAGGCAGGTGAGGAGTGACTTCACCACAACAGACAAGATTTGATTCACTATGTATAAGTTTTAATTTGAAAAAATTAAATATCCTCTGAAACTTTGAACTGTACAGAACATCTACTGTGGCAATCTTAGCTTTCTTTAATACAAAACATTTATACGTCATATTTACACACACTTACAAGAAGAAACATTTACAGCAGTGCCACAGTTAAACCAGAACACACATGTACATTTTACAGAATTTTAGAGCATTACCTGAGTATCACAAAAAAGGATACAGTTGTGCCAATACATTTACTACAGGGTGTTGACAGTTAAAAAAATTACAAAACTCAATTTTACATTTCTCCAACATAAAAAATATGGAAACATTTGCTACAAAATTAGACATTTTAAAGTAGAAGTGCACATAAAAAAAACAAAAATGTCTTAAACTGTCTTAGTCAATACATTTAAATTTATTGACAACCTGTATTAGGAAGCAAACAAAACTCATTTATGACCGTTAAACTAACCAAATAGCCAGCGAGCAAGTTAAAATGACTTTTTGTCAGCCTTGTCTTTACAATAGGTAGAGCCTGACATGCACATATCCATGTGGATTTGTACAGCACATGCGTCTCTCTCAGCTCCTGACCTGCCTGCAGATGGAGGCTAACTGGTTAATGCAGCTGGTAACAGCAGGAGGGACATTCTGAGATGCTTCTCCTCTCCATCCTGCGAGGGCATCCAGGGCTTGTTTGGGGTTGCAGGGAGACAGGTCGTAGATGCAGTAGATGGCTGCTAACTGGACCTCCCATGGCACACCTTGGGAGAAGACATGATAATATTAGAAATCTTAATGCAAATACACCTGCTGGATGGTCTTTTCTCTTTCACATTAGGGCATTATATTTATTTTATTTGATTTATTTGGCACAAATATGAAAACATAAACCAACAGGGTCATAAGGGACACTTCATATCTGGTAGGAGATGCAGGACTCACAAATCACAGACCAGCAGACTGAGTAACAGTTTTTTTCCCCCAGGGCATAAGACTGCTGATATAACCACAGTGCAATGCAACCTCTGTGCAATATTCTACAAAAAACTGTATGCAACCTTTTTAGTTTTTATATTAATTTGTTCTACATTGACCCGTCTTCTGATACAATGTTCTATTTTATTATCATATATTTATATATTATATCCCAGCCAAACCTTTTCACATGATTGTACTCGAATAAGCAATGTGACAATAAATATCTTGAATTTTGAATATACTTTTAACATGAAAGAAATACTGGAATCTGCTCAAATACATCCAAATAAGTAATCACATGAAAACATTTGTGTCACAAATCATGATCTGTGACAGGCAGTTGTGTGGGGAAATTGGCAGCAGTCTCAGCACACAATAGAGGCTCTGTAGTAGTTACAGCCACACTAAATCATTGTGTATTCACCAAAGTTTCTCATATTTCATACCTTCAGTCTGTCCCTGCCGACCAAAAGCATTGATGACGTTGGCGACAGTTACCACGGAGGAAACGCACCTCTCTTTGATTCCAAGCTGACCAAGGCGTCCTATTTAAAACAAAAAGATGGAGAAGAACTTCTCAACTGTCCTCTGGTTATTATTAAATTACACATCACTTCAGATCAGTAGATGCCTGTCAGCACGCCCCTTGTTCAGAGAAGCACCAAGGAGTACTAGCATGAAAGCTAAGCAATGTACTGCTGTGGACGGGCTCAACAACAAAATGTATTTTAGCCACTTAAAAAGACCCACCTAATAAAAATTAAAAAATAAAAATATCAGTTTAAAGCGATAGTTCACCCAAAAATGAAAATTCATTCGATATACACTCACCCCTGTGCTGATGTGAGGATGAGTGAAGATCTCCAGTTCACAAAACGCTCTCAGAGCTTCAGCGGAAAACAGCATTGCAGCCAAATCCAGTACAATTGAAGTGACTAGTGACTAGTTTTAAAATGTAAAAAAAGAACGCAAAAAACCCCCCAGAAAATGTCTCCATACTGCTCGTGTGGTGTAATCGAAGTTTCCGTAAGCTGCAACATTCAAATTTGACTGGAAAAGACGCCATTTACACCATGTTTTTAGCCTCTCAGACCGGAGCCGCATGCACACGCCTGAAGCGCAAGATGGGCCTTTCTCAATCTGGAAAGGATTTTGTACACTACACCATCAGGTTTCCGTTGCTCTCACTCTGTAGTCCGTGGCTGCACGTGGGTCTGTTTGAGCTGCAGCTGCCTTGTCCATCTGTCTGAGTTCCTCATCGGTATATTCTGGCTAAAACAAATATGGCTGAGCAAAGAAATGATGTTCCTCTTCTATGTTGAAGTCCTTAGACATTTTCTTCTTTGTTTAAAGTTTGTGAAGTCAACTCTGCGCTTAACAAGTCACTATTTCTGAGCAGATCTCTCTCTGTTGTCTGAGTCCCTTTCAGGTAGCATGTAAACACAGATGTGAAGGTATCACGAGATCTCGTATATCTCGTGTCGCGCAGCTTGGGCAAGAGGTTGTGTACCCACTTCAGGCGTGTGCACATGGATCAGGTCTGAGAGGCTACAGATACCACAGAAGCAGTATGGAGACATTTTGTGGGGTTTTTTGTGTTCTTTTTTTTACATTTTAAAACTGGTCACTGTTCATTTCAATTGTACTGGATTTGGCTGCAACGCTGTTTTCCGCAGAAACTCCGGGAGTGTTTTGTGAACTGGAGATCTTCACCCATCCTCACATCAGCAAAGGGGTGAGTAGATATTGAGTGAATTTTCATTTTTGGGTGAAGTATCACTTTAAGGGTATGCTATATTTAGAATATTTTCCCTGCTTTATCTTGCCGTCAGACAGCCTTTTCTGATGGGAAACCGCTGTTATATGAGCCAAATATTGCTCTCTCTAAAACAGCCAAACTCCATTGGCAAAATCAGAAATTTTACTTTGCAGAACACCAAAGTAGCTGATCTACCACTGCCTCGACCAGTTTGTTTGTGTCACTGTGTGACTTCAGTGAATCCAAACTACCCATCTAAAACACCAAAGTCAGAGACTAAAACAAACTAACAGATCGAGATAGTGGCAGAATGTCAACCCCCATGTTCTGTGAGGTAAAATTACTGATTTCAGCCATGGAGTTTGGCCTATATAACGGTGGTTTCCTGTCGAACAAAGCTCTGATGGCAAGGAAAAGCAGTGAAAGATTCAATGATAATGATTTTTTTAGGTAAACTTTTTTTAAGTAGCTAAAACACCTTTTACTGCTGACAATACACTGATTGACTGCTAAGTACCTCTTACAATTCAACATTAAATAATCCTCACCATCCCTTTAATACCCAGGCAACTTAACAAAACAACTGACCTATGAGTCGGAGTACAATGGCGACGGTCACATCAGAGACGGGTGTTTGCTGATCTCTGGGCTGTGTCACCCAAGTGTTCATTAATGGCCACAACTCCGTACTGTCGAAGCAAATGGACCAGATTAGCAGATGATTACACAAGTGGCTTGCTTAAAATCTGATAACTTAAATTACATTTTTAAACACTGTAGATTCTAGTCAGAAGAACACAAACATACCTTAATATATTTGCATAGGTCCACTTCCATTTCTTGTGTGCACAAAGGAGATGCAGTGTGAAAACATGTTCCCAAGCTTTAGTTCCCAGGTCGTGTCCGTGTCGGTTGTGTTCAGTGAAAGACAGGCTTGACCCTGACCGAACATTTGACAGCGTTCTGGATATCAGCTCGTCAATGTCACAGGGTGGACTCTGCAGAGATACAGGGAGATTAGGTGTTAGATGGCTTGTTCTACTTCATTTGAGTCGATACAGATGGGAGAGCTGGTAAAGTTGAGATGATGTGATGAAGACAATGAACTGTCTCTAAAATCAGGGATAGGGGTTAGAAATTTAACAGTGTTTAACACATAAATGCCCTAAAACGTGTCCATCATTTAAAGGAAATGAATACAATAGCAATGTTTTCATCAGTCACTTCATTTGAAAGTCAGATAATACTACTATATGTTTGGGTAAAATAAGATATATAACATGACAAATATAGAAGAATTCTAGCTCTACAAATATTTCACCTTCTCCCAACCAAGGAACGCTGAAAGGCAGCCGAGGAGGTTTTCTTCTGCTTTCAGTTTGGTGACAGCATGTATTGCCTGGCACAGAAAACTGCTGTGTGAGAGAACACTGGGCCACGTCGTCACCATGAACAAAATCAGCTTAGCAGCGTCAGGGAAATCTGCAGCAGGATGACACAATAAGAAGGGAAAGTGTTGATCAAAACTGAACTCATGTCGTGCCAATGGTGTCAGAGAGACAGCACTGTTTAGATTATTCTTTGGTTTCTGGTAATGTAAAAACAACTGAACTTGACTTGCAATGGCTTTGAACTAACGTGTATCTCTAGGTAGGTACAACGAAGATAGTCTTCCCACTTTAGAGCGGGGGCTTAAGCAGTCACAATAAGTTAAAATACCAGTGTGGGTGTATCAGAAATCACTAACCTTCAGTAAGAATGCTGTAGGCCAGGATGTGAGCCTTCTCCCAGTCTTTCTTCTGTCTACAGATCCCCGTGTAGACTCTGCAGAGGGCCTGCATGTAGTTTGCGCTGAGGTCTCTTTTCTCTGCTTTCAGTTTTTCCATTATAGCGGAAATCATATCATCTGCTTTAAGCTGAAGAGAAAAGTGAGAAAATGCAAGTTTGTTTCACATGGACACATGCTTTTAAAAAAAATACAGAGCGTTCAAAATTAGCACCATCCACCAGCTAAATGCTGGTAAAATATGCAAGCGCCAGGAAGATTTGCTTCACTCACCAGCTAATAAACAATGGTAATTATTGAGTGGCTGCTTTTGTAAGTGCTTGAAAATTGAGTAATCACTTAAGTGTATGGCCTCGACCAGACAGAGCACATTTTTGTCTTTTTCCAGTTGTTGTCTGCAGAGTGAGCGAGCACTCATATGGCATTGAATATTCTCCACATGATGAAATGTAGGTAAACTTGCCACCTTGGGAACAGTGGTTACATGATGGGAAACAAGCCACAATTGAAGTGTGTGCAGGGTTGCAAGCGTGCCTCATAGGTGCACTCTGGTACTTAACCACATAGTACTACACCTCTGCTACTGTATGGCTATTTAAAGCTTATGTCCAGTTGTGTCCAGCACACTCTGGTTTCACTTACAACAACAATAGTACAAATTAATGAAATGAAATTCTGCAATGAGAAAAAAAGTATTAGTAGTATATGGAGCTACAGTAGATATGTTTTCTGCCTTGAGTTTCAATCAGTTATGCATAAGAAACATGATTTAGATGAAATTTCGGTGTGTGCCAAATAACTTCACAGAGATCACCTGAAAATGCTAAGTCTCTCAAGAAAGTACTGTTACTCATACTGGAAAAACAATGCAAAGTAAATCAGACTTAAGTCAGTGGATGAAGACAAGAAAAATCAATATATAAGCAAAATAATCCGTATACTCACCAAGCTGCTTTGGTAAATCTCGGTAATAACCTCCTTCTCTTCGCTTCTCATGACGGGCTTTTTGGGCAGGTTACCAACATACAGGTGGCTCTGGATCACAGGCAATAGATCAAAACACTGGTTTTCAATTTTCTTTAAGGCGTTAACTATTAGCTGTGCAGGTTCTTCAACTTCCTTCAATGGAGCAGTTGTATCATTTGAGAGTTGTTTGAGGCTCGGGGTCTGTGGTGAGGGGGTCTCCTTTCCACTGTTTGAGGGGGAGGAAGGTCTCTGCTTGTGGCTGACTGTAGGAGAACAGTTATCTAACCTGAGACATTTTCTGTTTTTAGGTTGAGGCAAACTCATGGACAGTCTTTTCTCTCCTCTCATCTCAGTCTTGGTGAAAGCTGTTGAAGTGGAGTTAATAGTTTTAAAACCAGACATCTGATTGACGGCTGTTGTAGGTAATGTTCCGCTCTCTGTTGAGCAAATGCTGAGATTAACATTCCCTCTGAGGATACTCAGAGTTCGGGCGTGGGCAGAGAGCTCTGGGTACATGGTGTCAAGAATCCTCATGGAGTTTTCCTGAGATGGACTGGAGGAAGATGACGGGGAAGAATTCATTGCTGTCACGGGCAGGCGTCCTGGGACCGGTACTGCGTGTTTTGGAGTGGCGGAGCCGAACTGAAGTGGCGATGAAGGGACTCCGTTCTGAAGGAGTGGACTGTTTAGAGAGGAGGAATTTAGCTGCTGGCTGTTGGGTGTCAGGTGGGTCTGGACAGGAGTGGTAGGTGAAGCCAATCTATCCATGGGTGAGGGAAACGAGAGTTTCCCAATAGCCTGCCTTGGATTGATTGATTTGCCCACCTTTGGTGGTGTGCTCAGAGGGGTTAGCAGACGAGGAAGTGGAAGACCTATTGCAGTGCGAACTTCGCCAATGCATTCAGGTGGTTTAGCTGTAGGTAAACCGGCCGCCGGGCTAGGTGCTTCCTGTCCAATCACAAGAGGACTTTGTTTTTCAAGCATGTTTGTATGTAGCTCCAAAGATTTATTTTGACCATATGTGGCAGCAGCAGTCTGCTTTAATGAGTTAGTAGGACTAACAGTGTCCAGTTTACATTTCCTCACTTTATATTCACTTGCATCAGTGCTGCCCTGAGGCAAGTCATTGACAATAGCCTTTTCTTCCTCTAAATTGGGCACAGGCTGTAGAGGTTTTTTGTTTGGTGAAATGAAGTCAATGTTAGCACTGACATTCAGTTTTTCTGGGCTTGGGTGAGTTTCCAAAGCGTGCAACTTTACAGTGGGAAACAGACACGTAGGACTCAACTCCCTGCAGACAGAATGTGCATTTTCTTTCAAAGATTCACAGTTAACAGTCTTCATCTGTTGGGATTCAGAAAGGGAAGGCCCACGGTCTTCTAGATTTCCACTGTTCACTGTCTCTATGTCAACATCCTTTTTGGAAGGGGTTTCAATGTTTGCTTCATTAGATTCCTTGTTAGCACAAGACTCGCCATCTCCCATCTTCAACAGTGGAGACGGAGGTGCATTATCACCATTTGATTCTGATGGAGGCACTATTACATCAACTCCTGCAGCTCCTTGCGCTTCATTTCCGTCTTCATCCCCAAGAGGTTTAAGGGATGCCTCATTTTTAAGCTTCTCATCAACATTTTCTTCTGTGACACTATTGATGCCATCACTGCTGCTTAACAAATGGGAGTTATCTCCTGGCACATCTGTGTCCTCGCCGAGACACTCTTTATTCTCCTGGGACTTCAAGACTATGGCATCTTGACTGTCCTGACCCAAACCACAAGAGTCCTGATGGTTTTTTCCCATTTCTGAACCACTTTCCGCATTTGTTGCCTCAGTATTTCTCATTGAGTCAACTGATGTTGAGGAACTAACAAGGGAAGTAACTAGCTGTACATCTCCTGCTTCCTCAGACATTAGAGTGGCATCGATTATTTTGGGTGACTCTCCACCATCAAGAGTGACCATTTCGGCACCAGTAACACCACTGAGGCTTGTGTCTACATCCATCTCTGCAAGAGTCTCTGACTGGTTCTCCTCTCCTGATGCATTCTCAGTTTCAGAGATGCTATTGGGATTTACAGTGCTGGATGAATCTTGACTTTCAGTAGTTAATGGCACAACCTCAACCAAAACTGTTATGTCTGATGTGGAAGAAGATGACGATGAGGATGCTGATACTAAATGCATGGTTGCTGGCTCCTGCTCAGTCTGCATGTCTGCTACATCTGTACTGCTTTTGTCCTTCATTTCTGTAACACTGATCAATTCATTTTGTTCTGAGTCTTTGGAATAACTTTCATTGGAAATACTTTCCACTTCGCGTGATGTGATACCTGGCAAGTCTGCATTCTCCTCCGTTGGTATTACAGAGGATTTTGGACAGTGGCTTGACACTGATGTTGTGATGAGTAAGGACTCTTCTTGTTGAAGAGGAAGAGAGTCATCAGAGGGTTTGGGATGGTTTTCATTTTCTCCATCTTCTGTCTCCATAGATTCCATCTTTGTGTCCTGACAGAAAGAAATAAGGATGTGATTTGCAGTAAGACTATTTGCAGTAAGAATTAGGTTCATTGATTGTCATTATAACAAGAATCACTGTACTGTAGTTCTATATAGAGATTACAACACAGCATCTAAACATCATAAATAAAAACATGGGAAGCTGCATAGTAGTCAGTAATTTTTAAAAAAGCATTTGCATGTAACATAACGGAAGTCTTACCAAATCTGGTATTGGTGATAGGCAGGGAAGCATTGGTTTGAACAATGTCAGGATCTCCTCAATAGATACTTTGGGGCTGCTTGAGTTCAGAGATGACTCCTCAGCTTTGTGTTCCTTGGACGATCGCTTGCTCTTTTTAGGAGTGCCGGCTGGCTTCTTGGGACTTGTTGACTGCAGACTAGCTGGATGCTCGGTGCTTTTAAGCCCAGGAGGAGACCGTTTTAATTGTGTAGGCGTGGCTTTTGTCTCCATGAGGTAACTGTGGGATTCCCTGGTCTTGTGAGAAGCAAAGTGGGATTCGTTACTCAGATGAGAAAGCAGTCTGTTTTGTGGAGAGGAGGGCAGATCTTGCTTGGAACTGGACTCTGAGGATACAAGAATAAAAGAGAAGATTGCACACATGTAGAGGGGTAAAATCACGAGGTTACTTGTGTTGTTCAGAAGACACTTGTTGAGTTATGTCAGTAATAATACACAGATATACAAGAAGGCTTGATGATGCCTCACCTGGTAAGTGCAACAGCTGTGCAAAGTGCTGCTGCTGAGGTTCTACACATGCCCACAAATTCTCTAGGAGCATCCGGAACTTTTCTGAAAAACAGGAACAAACAATGAGATGCTGCAAAAGTAAAAATGACAAAAAACAGCTTTTAGGGTTAATGAATGTGAGTAGCATGTCTTAATGTAATAACTAATAAGTGAAGCCAACTGCATACCTTTGTCAACTTTAGGCTCCTCAGGTGCACTTGCTTGTGATGATGCACTTTTATAATCTGTCAAGAAATAATTCAGATATTTAAATTTGAACTTAAAGTCAGTCTTTTATATTAGGGCATTTGAAACCCAAATAAAAACATTAAAAGTTTGATTATTAAAAAAAAAAAATCTTGTTTACTAAAAATCTAACTGTACAAGAATGCATTGTAAAACTGTATTTGTACACAAAGCTGTTGCTGTTTACCTTTGCTCCTTTCTCTTTCCAGTTTCATCAGTCTCACCTGCCAATGAATTGAAATTACACACAAATAAAGGTAAATTCAACAATATTAAAACATATTTCCACCAATTTGCCATATGTAAGTGTCATATTGTACCTGGAGGTCGTGAATATTTCTCTCTAGCAGAGTTTTCTCTTTGGTCAGTTGAGATATTTGATGATTCTGTTTGCAAACTGATTCTGAAATAAACCAGCAAATAAGCACAGAAACACAGATTAAAGACGTCCTTGTGAATATAAAATCAGTCTTCATATTGTGTGAAATCCAATGTTCAGTACCAACCTTGCAGCAATCTAACTTTATTTTCAAGGTTTTCCTTTCTGTTAATGAGAAAACAACATGAAACTTTTTAGCATAATTATTTTTAATGATTTTTCTCACAAACAAAAGAAGATTGCAAACAATGAATAATGAGAACATAGCACAAAGTTATTTAAAGTCTCATAACAAAAACACAAGAAGACACACTAGGAGAGAAAAAGACATAACACTCATTTATGTCCAATTTAAGACACCACATTTTTTCATGTCTTAGTTCTTACATGCTTGTTGTCTTGGTGTTCTCCTCAATCAGTTTTTCAACTTGATCTGCTTGTGCCTGAGATTTCTTCAAAGATGTCTGAGAATGTGAAAATAAACAAAAATTATTAAGTTTATTGAGCTACATTTGATTTTCAGATATTTACAGAGCTCCTGAGACCAGTGGCCCATTCATTATTAGTTCTGAAATTACAGCAAATTAAAATTAGTTAAGTTTTTAACTTACCTGCGTTTTTAGCAAATCATTTTCTACCACGGCCTTTTCCCTCTTCAGCTGTGCATTTTCAAGTGACTGTGTTTCTGTCAGTTCTAAGAGTTTGAAAGACAATTTTGCAAAAAGTCAAGGATGCAACAAACAAATTATGCAACTCTTCAAAGGTTAAAACTACAGTAGAATGTAAAGTACCTTTCACTTCCTTCAGCTCGTCTTCAAGCTTATTTTTCCTGCAGGATATGAAAAATACAAGTTAACATTTTATCACAAACATAATGCCATTATAATAATAATATCTGCACTGTGATAACATCACAAAGCAGGACATAGTCATCTCTTACTCTGCCATTATTTTGCTGTTTTCCTGTCTCAATTTGTCCATCTCTTCAGACATCTGTCCATATGCTTTAAGAGCACTCTACATGAAATAAAAAAAGTTGGGGAAACAGAGATGGTTAGATTTTGTGTTGTGGCACTAATATTAAAAGACAGATTCCTGAGAATATTCTTTAAATGTGATCCTAGAAAGAAAGGGCATACCTTCTTTTCTTCCAGTTCTGCTTGTACAGATTCATAATCTGCTGTCTTTTTTTCCAGAGTAGCCAATCTAAACTGCAGCTCCTCCAATTGTTCTTGAAGCCTGACTGAGTCACTGCAGAAAACATATTCAGAACATTAAAACCAGTTTCATATCATCGGTGTGAGAATTTATTCCCTATTAAGTAATTATGTCCTGACAGGTGTCTTTACACACACATTGTTGGTTGATACTTGTTTATCAAAAACATTGGGTTATCTGTCTAGATAATAGCATATAACAGTTCCTTTAAAGTCATACTGTAAACCATTTATCTGTGCATCTACACTAGAACAGAGATTATTTAAATAACTTTTAACAAAAGCTAGAGTCAGTTTCCTTCGTCAAACATTGCTAAGATATCTTCCATCATCCAATCACTTAGAAACTACACACGATCCATTTTTTTCAGTGACGTTGTGATGAATGAATGCTGTGTGTGTGTGTGTGTGTGGGGGGGGGGGGGCTTTAATCCATCTCTGGGAGCTATCTAGAGAAACAGTGACAGACAATCTACCAGCTGACATCTACGACAAACGTTATGTGTTGCTAGCTTATTGGAATAAACAGAATAGCTTACTGTTTTGGGAATGTAATACTGATAAAATGGTGATTTAAGTTTTCACACAATTGTCCTGCAATCGACGTATGACTAAATTTAGTAAAAGGATTAAAAATCACATGGTTCAAAACTAGTGTTTCTCCCTTTGGCTAGCATACACACAGACATTACGCGATACTGGGTAAGAAATTAACAACATGTACGCAGTAATTACAAGTATTAAACGTAGCGAGCTTACATCTGATACCTGACGGGCCCTGTACTAATCTTAGTACAAAATGTATTACCTGAATATTGACCAGTGTTTAGTAATATTGTTACTGTCCACGGCTAGCTAACTGTTATTTCTTTATGATAAAACGAGTCACCATGGCAATTACAATCCGTTAACACTCACTCTGAAACGGATATCTTCTGTTTCAGTGCCAGAAATGACGACACATACTCGTTCAGGCTCTGCAATAAGATACGAGAAAAAACAAAAACAAAGACAAAAACAAACAGGGAAATTCATTATTACTAACACTTTCACTTGAACTAATAAGATAACAACACATTGATTGTGACATGACCACCAGAGACTGTTTATGTTCAGTCTACAAAGACGAAACACAACTTTTTAATGGACTTTTATGTCATAGAGATGATCTGACCTGGTGCAAAACAGAGCAGTTTTGACAGTTTCCAACCGTCGCGTCCGCGGCGATCGCGACCATTTTGGACTGACTGTCCCCAGGCATCATGGTAAAACAGACTCCGAAGCCCTCACAGTCGTTATTATATACAATAAAAGGCCATATCCCGGCGTTACAAATTCCACACAGGTTCAAAACAACTTCACATTTTCGCGTCTCCCACGTTGACCAAGGACCCAAGCCAGGACCCCACAGGAGTAGTCTCGTGATTTGCCGGTTAAAATAAAATATTTTTTCTCTCCCTACGTCATAAACACATTACAAATATGATATGAATTCAAATAAATCGAGTAAGGCATGTGTTCAGTTATATATTTCTTTTTTTCCCCGCTGAAATATGATTTTTTCGGTCATTCGGATTTTGCTTCAGGCAGTTCATTACGGCATATGGGGGCGTCCCCAATACAATGCTTTACAGCGTCAGCGTGTACCGACCAGTAGGCGTGTTACGGGCAGTGTAACATTAGTGAAACGTTCTCCTTTACATGTAAAACTTTGGTAGTTTACAGTATTGCCAGTTACTTAAACAACATCGCAAGTAGTCGGCACAGCATAAGTCAGTGAGTTAAACATTCGACGTTTTGAATTTTCCAGTGTTGCATTACGATGAATTCACTAACATTTGATATATCTAATGTACAACCGAAGTTTGCAGTCTCCCTGGTGGTCTAGTGGTTAGGATTCGGCGCTCTCACCGCCGCGGCCCGGGTTCGATTCCCGGTCAGGGAATTTAGCTTTTGAATTTGAGTAAATGATATTGCTTATCATTTAACTCCTTTTCAGTGCCATTCCATGTTTAATACCCTTTTAAATGCAGCACAAACTACGTTAGAAGAATTGCTCTGACAAAAAATGTAGATATGTTTTTGAAGCATTAAAAAACAAACTGTCAGGTTTTATAAAATCCTTCAGACCTTTGCAGGAATTCATGAACACTACTTGACTCTTGGGAATTACTTTTAAGTAGTCCCCTCTCTCTGTCGTGTGTTTTGTTTATTATACTTCCTAATTTAGATTATTTATTCTCATTAGCATTTGAGGCAGTCGTGTTCTGTCAGTTGTTCTGTAATAGATTAATATGTTCCACAGATGGCTGTCTGAATTTCAATTCAATCAAGTCGGGGGATAGGAGAACACCCTCTTGCTATGTAACACTATATTTCTATATTCAGTTTCTATACATAGTCAGCAGAGGGTACTGTTGTACTGATATCAGTGTTCCTAATCCTGTCTTTCCCTCCAAGTCACACACACACACACACACACACACACACACACACACACACACAAAGCACAACAACTACAACATAAACACTTTGGAGGTCATTATATGTGTGAATTTGTAAAGCTTTTACTGTAAATAAAGGGTGACTTCTTTTGAGCAGATTTTGTTATGCTCCTTATTACTGTGGCAGCAGGTCATCTCCAGCCTGGTGATCCCAAGAGCTGAGAGGAAGCAGCTAAAGGTGCAAGGAGATTGCTGTCGGTCGGTGCATCCTGATGGAAAGATAATAACCCTGTAACTTCAGCTGAACCTTCTTAGTGTAGCCTGGAGGCTGAAGAGCCAACTCTCTCCAAACAGATGCAGTCAGAGATAGCATAGTTTCTGTAAAGTGTAAAGGGCATGCTTTCTCTCTTCCTGTCTCCCTCTGACAGATAATCTCTTCTGTTACCTGACTTGGGTTGAGTAACACTTTGGATGTTGCCAGATTTATCTTGATCACCTTTGTCATCTGCAGGAAACCTTTGTCTGATCACTATCTTTGTATAAACAAAAGTGCTTCATCCTCTTAAGCCCTTTCTTCTTGTGTGGTTGGACTTTCTCTTTTCTGTTTTTTTTTTTCACAGGGTAAACTCACATTGACAGAAAAAAGCTGACATTTGCATTCACACCTACAGCAGTTTAGAGTTTCTAATGCACCTATAAAGGAGGAAATCTGTTTCTGCATGTTGGTCTGTGTGTATGTCTTCATAAATCTCAAGAACTGTTCATCTGATTGACTTGACACTTGGCAGGTGTATTGCTGGGGACCCAGTTTCAAGTTTGTTGCAATTTGTCCTTATGGTGGCACTATAACAACAAATTTTGCCTTGTGGCCAGTAATTTTTGAACTTTTGTCTGGGCTTTAAGACAAATCTACCCACACAAGCCATCCCAAATTGCATCTAGATCAATTTACTGCCAATTTACTGTGCTATTTCAACCACATTTCATGTATACAGTATATATGACTGCCCGTGATAAATTTGGTCCCATTTGGCTGATAGGTGGCACTAGAGCAGCATCATTTAACTAAAAAAAAGAAATCTCTTTTTGACTGTAAATATGTATATCCCTTGCATTTCCCAAGAACGGTACATCCAGTCAACTTCACACTTGGTGGGTATTTTGTAGAGGTCACAGTGTGCAGTGCTGAGTGTGGAGTCGACTGGATGAGCAGTTTTTGACAAACACTTCAAGTAACACTTCCGGGGCCAAGCAACTGGCCTGCTCTGAATGCTGGGCAAACACTCCAACTGGCTGCGCTCCAAACGGACACTGGATGACAATGCAAACTCCAGAAATACTATATAAAAACAGATTTGCACAGATTTTCAATACTAATTACAATAAAACAGTACACTATTATACTTCATTATTTCAGAATTTTACAAAAAATATTACAAATATCAAGCGTTTTCCTGCACCACTGCTGACACAGATAATATACAATATAATATCGAATAATGAATAGGGTTCATTTACATGGTTTAATCATTTTGAACACACAACAGATTTGTAATATATATGTCTCTTCTCTTCTCTTCTCTTCTCTTCTCTTCTCTTCTCTTCTCTTCTCTTCTCTTCTCTTCTCTTCTCTTCTTGAGATTGAGTTTTGACATGACACGGGTGCAAAGTGGCTGATGACAGTACATTCCACAAACTTGGGGGTGGTTAGAGTAATCTGACTCTGTGTGTGTGTGTGTGTGTCTGTATGTGTGTGGTGTTGCTTTTGTCAGCAAAGTGGCAATAATTAATCAAACAGTTTCACATAACTGAAGGCCTTGTAGCAATCTGCTTGTGAATAAACAGAAACATAAAACATTGCTATCCTGACCTACATTTATTCAGTAATACAGTGTCTCCACACAGACAGTCACACAATGCCCACAGCTGACCAACTATAAATCGACTTCAGAGAGGTGGTTGACATGGAGGAAAACCCCTTTTTCTCTCTGTACCCACCTCTCCCTCTGGCTCACTCGCGCTTTTTCTCACAGCATTTTTCTATGACAGCACCAAATACATAGATGCCCTCCCTCCTCCCTTTTCTTCTTTTTAGCCTGTTTCTCTCTGTTCCCTCACACTCTTCTTCTCTCCTCCCTTCCTCACTCTCTCTCTCTGAAGGCCTTAGGGCTGTGCTCCGGGGATTATGACAATGGGGATTTTGTTTTGGGCATCTGTGTCTCCTTGACTTGTTGAGAAATGACTAAAGAGTAAAGCCCAGACACCAATATGTCATAGGTGTTGAAATGGCTAATACCACATGGCATTACTGTTAGCCAGGGCGCTGGCTCTCATGCTGCACTCCACTGCAGACTGAGGGATAGAGCTTAAAAATAAGCTACAGGATCATCTCTTTTTGTTTCATCATCCTTCGATATGGCATACAATGTTAATTTGTAATGTGGTGTTGAATCAACCATACAGTGAAATGGTTTCACAAGAAGCGCTGAAGATAGCTCGGTCCAGGAAACCAAACTAAATAGAGAAAATATAAAAAAGTGTTTGTTAATGCAGCAAACAAGTCATATTTACTAGTATACCTCAATACAACATTAGCCTCAATACATCGCAGGAAACCATATTGAAGGCCCATAACTGTGGGACACATGCCCCACCCACTAAGTTTAAACCTGCCCCACCAGTATCTTTTATAGTAAAGTGAAAGGTGTCATAAAACCCACACAGAATCACAGACTTTGCGGTTCCACTCAGCTCGATGGAGCAGCAGCAACTCTCTATGTGACATGGCCAGGATTAAGTAAGCAAGTAGCTGGTAAGGACAAGGAGCATTTAGCTGCTGGATGTCTAAATATGTAACTATGTGCTAACATCTTTGTGAAAAAGTTGTATATAATGTATGTTATAATGTATATTATTGTATATATATATATATATATATATATATATATATATATATATATATATATATATATATATATACATATATATATATGTATATATATATATAGATATAGATATAGATATAGATATAGATATATAATGAAAAAATATTACAAGGAAATCCACAATCTTGCAGAATGGAGCACAGAAAACCACCAACTGCTCAATGTCAGTGAAACCAAGAAGCTGATTGTTGATTTTTGGAGAGAGGAGGCAAGGACACACACCCCTGTCTACATCACAGGAGCCGAGGTGGAGTTAGTGAATAGTTCTAGGCTCCTGGTAATCAACATCACAGGAAACCTGTCATGGACATCACGCATCCCCACCCTGGTAAAGAAGGCTCACAAACAGCTGCATTTCTTATGGAAACTTAAGAAGGCAAAATTCCTGTGCCATGTTCTTGTCAACTTCTACAGAGAAGAAATAGAAAGCATCCTGACTGGAAACATCACAAACTGGCATGGGATGTGCATGGCCCAGGAAAACAAATTTCTGCACTGGGTGAATAAAACTGCCCAGAACATCACTCGCTCCAATCTACCAAGCATCAGTGCCGTGGAGGTGAGGTGCCTGCACAGAACCTAAAGGGTACTAAAAGATAATACCCACCTCAGCCATTCCAACACCCAGCTCCATTCAAAACTCCATTATGTCTGGCCAGGATGGCAAATGTTGCAACACAAAGGTTTTCTCTTGTAAGACTGAAGTCACTGGCACAATGCCGCTTCACTGTGTGGCCCTGTTATACTGGGACACAGCCTCTGAAACTGATGGAGGCCAGTTTGATGACAGGGAATAATTAAAATACTGAGTTGATTTACAGCAGCTCAGACCAGGACTCTTCTTCAGGACTCCGAGAGCGATGAAGGCAGAGCGGGTTCAGGCAGGGATAGAATGCGTGAAGTCACTGGGGAGCGAGTTTGTTACGTAGTGAGTTAATTTGGAAGTAAACATCATCTATTGTGTTGATAAGTCTATAAGTATTTGTTTTTGTGAAGTTGGAAGTTATTTATTCCTGTGTTTTGAATAAGTCTTGTTGCTGGTTGTTCCGACACATTCAGAATCATTACTCTTTTGGCGTTAGCATTTAAGAGGCAGCTCACTTTTTGCCGCCAAATTTATATTAAATAATTAAATTAGTATCATAAAAGGGAGACAATTAGTTGATTAATGGCTTGAACTAAGGAGAACATGTTGAATAGAAAAATGTTTAGTTGGGGCAGTGCTACTGGCAAGAGATACATAAGTATCCACTGCTGTACCACCAGACCACAGAGCAGTTTCCTCAGACTGAGAGACCCATCAAATTAAACTCAGTACTCCTCCATGTACAGTAGTTTTATTTTTATTTCTATGATTTATTATTCATTCAAACAATCTACTGTATAGAATTTTTGTATGTAACGTTTTTGTCAGTGGCAAAAAGGGAACCACAACTTCATTTCATCATCCAACCCCGTGTTGCAAAATGACAAATAACTTGTGCCTTGATATTCATAGACAGAGTTCCCCTAAGTCCCAGTCTGTTGTTTGCAGTTTATTGAAAGACAGATTCTTTCTCAGAGCCTAATGACAACATCGTGCCCAGTTGAAGACTTCATCCATCAAAGTATGACTGAAGGGATAAAGTTCCCCTCCGGAGCTTTTTTCCCGTATGCATGAACACATTTAGACATTTGAAGTTTTGCACCACCTTGGAAAGATCAATTTCACTTAATTTGACAGCTGAAAAGAATGAAATAAGAACTCATGCCACGGCTGAGATGCTGACATGACACACATTTGTTTATTGTTATTTCATTTACATTGTAAAGATCACATTGAAATGGCACTAGCCATCATCTGTCGTTGCTTTTGAACCATAACCAATATGTAATGCGTTATTGTTGCACCACATCAATGCATGCAATACATGACGTGTAATAATGTTGGACAATGCAGTGGAAAAATGGAGCAGTGACTCCTCTAATCTTTTGTTTCCACTCAACAGCTTTTGTAAATGATCATCAGTCAATGTTGACATTGCTTAATTGGGCTTTTGATATCATATTTTTATTTCTCCAAAAATAAAATAAATGTTTTGAATAAAAAAAGGTGCATTTTGTCAGCATGAAATCTTATGAAACATAATACAAAATATAAAGGTAATGGGCTTAGGGTGGAGTAATAAAAGGACACATTTATAATGCTTATTAATACAGTCTTTCAGCAACGCTGTATTGTAAAGCCAATAAATAAAACAAACAATACTGTACATGGGTCACACAATTCATTTGTTCTTTCCTGAAACTTGAGGAATTAACATTGATTTGGCGACAGAAGACAATGTTGTAGCACCACTGAGAATGAAAGTCAGTTCACACAGCCCTCTTAGAATCGTTCTCTCATGTATGTTGCATTTCTTTTTTTTCTTTCCTTTTTTTTCTTTCATATGACAGCACAAAGCTTCCTGCTATTGTCCAGCTATCAAGAAAGCCCCTTTTGATTATTCCCAGCCTGTTTTTTATCAAGCCTTAGGGCAAAGTTATGTTTTTTTTTCTTGTTTCTTTAAAACATCCCTTTTCATTATCAGACCCCAATTGATTCCAATTGATCAAGAGCTGCAGTGCAGACTGGGGCGTAACACATGTTGCGTGGCAGTGCCTGAAACCTCGTCAACCGCTTTTTTCTCTGTTGGCCTGCCATCATTGGTCTTTGGTTGACTGGGAGAAGTTGGGTGTCCTGGGTGCAGATCTGTTCAGTTACATACAGTATATAAACAAAGCTGGGAGTTTTCAGGTTTTCAGTTTCTTTTGGACATGTCAGTCCTACTTGCTTTAATCACGATTCCCATTTTGCTAGTTCCTCCTCATAATTCTCTCCTTTATTTGTACTGTCCTGATCACATTCCTGTGTAGTGCTGTCAGCATCAAGTTCTTGTATCCAGATGTCCGGCATCGCAGGGAGAAGAAAGGGCACTGCAACTTGCTCACACTTCCATTGAAATGTCATTTGTTTTTCAGTGCTCGCCACACGCTTAAAGCAAAAAACACTGTCTTTTCAAGCATGGACGTCAAATATGTTTTTTTTTTGTCTATCTAACTACCTATCTGCCTGTGTCTCAGACAGAGTCACTCCGTATGATTATAGGTTTGAATTAGAACAGGACTGGCAGCACTGCTTGCCATAGAACTTGTGGTTGCAGACACCATGCTGGGGGACCAGGTAACACCAGTTGAAGTAATCCCTGCATGCAAGGTCTGTGAAAAAAGGGAAAAAAATATATATTAAAGCTTGTTTCTGTTCCGACAAGGTATTTTAAGATAACTGTCTTCAGACCACAAATGAAAAATAGTACAGTAATAAATGCAACTTTGAATCAACTTTGCCAAGGCCCACTGATTGGTCATGCAAAATCCTGCACAAACGCATTTTCAAATGCCAGGTGAACAGCAACGTCGTCAGTCTGGCAGTAAATGTACTGTTCAGGTTATAGTTTGTCAGTGAAAAACCCCGTGTGTTGTTTCCTGACCGCTGGAAAAATGTTGCTATGACGATCAGCTTAGTGTACTTTGAGGGAGTACTATCTGCAATGGAAAAATAAATGCCAAAAGCGAGCTGTATGATGTTGGAAATACAGCTATTGTTATTGCCTTTGTACCTTTCTTCTCAGGTTGTGGGCAGAAGTTGGTGTTGCAGGCCTGGGACATTGAGGGTTTTAGATGGAGGGCACAGCCAGGAGAGGGTTTCCCCTGAGCCAGACACTGGACTGTCCTGGCCTGCACTCCTCCTCCACATGTCACTGTACACTGCAGAGAACAAAGACAAAAAACCTTGATGATGGATACTATGAATATCATAATACACATATAACAAATATTATGCCGCCTCTCTCTTGTCACTCAAATTTTAGGCAGTGCTACTTGGATGGTAAAACTATGTAATTCTGTTCTAAGTTAAAATACCTGAGACCAAGGAGAAGAGTGCCATTCTGGTCGAGGCAGAGGCTTAGGGAGGCGTTGGGGGGGATAGGTGTGATGATATGTGCTCCATCGGTGGATTGGCGGGGTGGTGCGGATGGGGCACTCAGCCAGGATGCAAGGCCTCTGGAGCTCTACTGTGGGCTTGGGGACATGGTGGCACTTCTTGGCAGCAAGCTCTCTGTATTTTCCTGCAGTGTCCTGTGTAATGGAAATATTTGAGTATGCTATAAGATGCCATTATATAACATGACACCCTCAAGAATATTACAATAAAATCTATAACACTTTATGCATATGATGTATACCTTCTCTGCACACTTGATGAAACGTGCCTGATAGCCACGACCACATGTTACTGAACACTATAAAAAAAAGTAATAGAAAGAGAAAAAATAGAGAGAGAACTCATTTACATGAGCTAAGTAATATTTTACATACTGCGTGTATTTATTTTTATTTCATACTTATTCATCAGTCTTTATAACTGCTCTTGAATTACCTCTTGCCACGTGGAGACAAACCACTGAACTTTGCGTTGTTTCTGGCAGCGTTTGATGAAACAGGATTCTTGGCTGGTGGGTTTCGGCAGGCCTGCACACAAACTGTCTGACAGAGTGTGTGTCTGGGCACCTGGGTTGGTGCTTGTACACAGCACCGTCCTCTTCTTCAAGCCGTTGCCACACTTACGAGAACACTGCCAAATAAACAGAAACATGATAATGATGATATTTTATGTCCTTAAATGCAAGCATGGCCTTTCTCTCTACAACTGATTAATCATCTGACTGTGATGCTACGGTAACACAGCACCATTCATGAACATTGGCTAAACTGGTTCATTAGTTCTAGTGCATTTGTAGTACATACATCATTTTAGAGGTTGCTGATCCACCTTCTTTCTTGTAAGGATTTGTCTAAATCAATTCAAGCTTTGGCATAATGTAGCTATAAAACTTAGCTATAAAATGACTACACAGCCAACTTGTGGGGTAGATATAGTAAAGAAAAAGTCTAAGGTTGCATTTGATGATGCATTTAGAATGGTGTTCAAGCTCCCGAGATGGACAAGTGTAAGTTCTAAGTTTGCGACTAGTAATACTCCCACCGTTCATGCTGTGTTGAGGAATTTTATGTAGAAATTTATGCCAGTTAACTGATTAAAATATTTAATCATTATGTCCTTAGCTGAGCTTACATAGAGTGACACAAAGTACCAAAACTGTCAACACTGGGATTTGAAAATAAGGGAAATTTTCTGGCACCCCACTTGGGCCGTTTCACCTCCAATACCACTGTCCACATATCTCTTCACTTACATTTAGACCACTCACAGATCTCATGCAACGAATATCTCATAATTTCAACGTTTTGTCTCCTATATGTGACAGTTTATCTCATAATTATGACTTATCATGGGGATTTGTTTTTCTTTTACCGACAGAAATGGGATTCCTTATCGAGCAGAGCACTCTCCAGAGCCACACCCATACATGGCACAAATACATAAAACAGGCCAGGTGGGTGGTGGCTACCTTTTGTTTTTTTTTAAAGAAAGGTTAAAAATATGGGAGATTTATGGGAAAATACTTAAACTGGAGGATTGTGGGAGACAAGTGTAAAATAGGAGGGTGGACAAGCTCGAAGTACTCCTCTTGTTTTTGGAAAAAGTGGCACAAATGTGTGAGTTTAAGTGTAAGTGTGTGTTTTAACCATTGTGGACTTGTGAACCACAATATTGTATTTCTATGCTCTGTGCTCGTTTTTTATTGTTTTTACAATGATATGGACCTATGTGCCTGAAATTAAGTTACACTGAATTAAATTTAGCATAGAAAGAAAATGTCACAGGCTCTTAACATCCATATATTCATGTTCTCCACACAGTCACTTACTGTGTTTTACTTCCTTAATAATTCCTCTGAGGTAGTCCAGAAACTCCCCCAATATTAATTCTGATCCCATGCACACATCTGATGGCACAGCCTAAATCAAAATCTTGAAAGTATTCCACTCCGTCCAAGAAACCGGGGGTGCTGTGACGCACTGCGCCGTGCCACAGAGAGGAAGTAAACTGGACACCGTTTGTGGCAGGTAGTTAAGGATATTTGGGGTAAAATGCCAGTTAAATAAGTTTAACAGTGAGACAAGTCACCATGCACAATGTATAGGCATTGGACAGAGAACAAAACATGGGAAGTCTCAGCGGGCACATTCATACTTTAAAGCCACTGAGATCACCGTCATAAAATGTGGTGAAACCATCAATGCTCGGGTTCGCTTAACAACACAGTGTATAAAATTTTTCAGGCTGAATTGCAAAGGTGCAACTTTGAAGTGTTCTTTTCCTGCTGTGGATAATTACTACAACAGTATGTGTGTACTGACTTACGTCTCTGTAAGCACACTGAAAGTTCTCATAGATCACTTTCACACATGCTTACCTGAGACCACGGCCCAGTGGTCCAAACTGGTGGACAGCTGTGAGTGCCGCAGGCCTGCCTCCTGGTCGGGGTGGGCTGGGTGCAGTGAGAGTCAGCCAGGGCGTCTACGTTGGTCTGGCTGGTTCTCTGGACACACTGGACCTGCCGCGCCTGCTCCCCTCCTCCACAGCTCCGGCTGCACACCCCCCATTCTCCCACAGACCAGCTGGGACAACACAACACAAGGCCGCTGAGTCAACACACAGCTCCTCAATCACTTATTCAGACAGTCTGTGGGAATCCACAAATGACACAATAACTGTACAGTGATAGTGATTGTAGAGGACCCTCTAAACCACTTCTCTTCTCCAGTGGCGCTTGCAACTTAATTCTTCTTCAGATGCTTAAAAATCAAAGTGAACTTACTGTATGTGTAACAAAACCTTGCACAGCTCTTAACTCATTTGAAACGTGCATCTTTCTACATTTTCACAGAGAACTTTTTGGCAGACAAGACCAATAACATGAGTAATAAATACAAAGAAGAACATAGGAGTATCCGTCTCTGTGACTACGCTCCAGTCTTCATATATCGCTGACCTCATGCTGGAGTGTTGCAGGCCTAACTCTATAGGGTGTTCAGACATTTGTCCATGGCTGACTGGCTTCAGAGCAAGTCAGAACAGCCGAAATACCAGGCTGTTAAACTGTAACTTAAACCTCACTGCACAGTTTTAAACCCCCTCGTTGCCTAAACTCAGGCCCTTATCACTACTAAAACTAAACATATTTCTTTCATAATTACCTCCACTTGTACTGTACACTCCTATATGTATGGTAGATATTGTATATACAAAGATTAATTCAATGTAGGATTACTCTAATCAGAGTTTTGCAAAACTGGGGCTGTGTCTGACATCAGTCACTCATTCACTACTCCCCACTCACTATCTAGAGTTCTACATAGTATACTACATAGTGAGGTCACTAGGCGAAATAGTGAAGAAAAACATTTTCAGACATTACTCTGTTAATTTTCTCTGTGCTGTTAATTATAACAGCTACATAGGCTACAATAATTCTAACTATACATTTGGACAGCACTACAAAATGGAAAATTCGCAATATAGTATATATATATATATATATATAGGACTTTGCGGTGAGTAGTGAAATGAGTAAATCCAGATTTAGAATTTAGCAGAGCTCTGTTGCAGAATTAAAAACTAATCTTCCACTTAAATCCAAGCTTACTGATGTAAACTGACATGAAACAGAGTTTAATCAGTATGGGGATGCAGTATGGAGTTGTTGTTCCATCATTTACTAGCTAGCTAAAAAGTTAGGCAACCTAGTTAGCCTAGGATACTCGTCATTTTAAATTGGAGTCTAAACTTTTGGTGCAATAGAAAAAAATAATCTATGTTAAGTGTGAAAATTAAACTAAAGTTGAAGAGAGGTTTAAGTTTTATCTTTCCTAATTATAAGATAATTTATAAGGTTGGTGCAACCAATTTAAAGGTAATCCATGATTTGATCAGTTTTAAAAATTAATCCTTGTTGGGGCAACCCAGCCTTAGACACAATCGTCAGACCCTGATGACTGCTATGTTTAAGACAATGCAGTTATGTTATTTTTAGTGCATTTTTTGCAACACTGCACCCCGGCACATCACATGTCTAAGTCGCCTAATCCCTGAGCCTCCTATCCCTTCTCTGTTCCTCAAAAGCTTCTTTGAATCTATTCCAACAAGTGACCCAAAACTCAAGGTGCCGGCAGCTCAATCCCTCATCCCTCTTCACCCCAATATACCCACCCAGGCTCCTAAGATCTACCCCAAACAACCCAGAAACATTGCTGTCAGCACATGCAGCTGTATACATTAACAGTGTAAACTTTATTTGTAATAATTTGGTGAATCACTTGCTTGGAATGTTGTATAAGAAGAATGAGACAAGTATAACTCTGAAGGGCATTATACACGCGCTATCGAATCTAAATAAATATAGATGGAGAAATTCCATCTGCTCTCATATGTTATGGCTTGTCAGGAGGAAGATACACACTGTAGTATCATCAAAGGATGATTTGGAGGGGACATGTGGAGATGAAAATCTCCATTCAGCTGTTTACTTTAAATGTTTAACCAAGTGATCAACACATACACGTAACAAATTTAACATGCTGATATATTTATTGGTGCTTGGTGCAGAAATAGGAGGTGTCATTTAGTACATAAATAGATGCAAACAGAAGACCAACTATAACAGTTTTTAGAGCCACATTGTATCTTTCAAGAGCCAAGATATATTTGGACACATTACGCTTGTACTGTTGGATTCAAGAAAGGAAATTAAATACATCTTGTATTTCTTAATTTGTGTTTTTCCATAAATATTTCAATACTTAAACTGTATAGGATTTCTATGATGTAACATACTAACATGCAAGCTTGTAGTGGTTAGCTGATACCATGGATTTATTATGTAAGAACATTAACCAACTTGCTGCAGTCTGACATCATACTGGCATACTTAATTACATCTTATTTTGGCTCTCTTACATCACATAGTCACACCCCAGGTATTGGATTCTGCATATAAAAGTAAAATATAGTCAGTGGGAGAAAAAGTGGTAACACTTTATTTGAAGGGTCATGAGTAAGACTGTCATAACCTTGTTGTGACACCTGTCATGAGAATAAGTCTTGAATGAATGAATGTTTATGACTGTTGTCGTTAAGTGCATTCAGTCAGTTATCTAATTTTGAATGCAAAATTGTTTGAGATGTTTTTGTTATGATAATTTTAGATGAACCAAAATGACATAACCTGTCAATGTCTTTGTCATGACAACCCGACACTGTCAAACTTAAATAAACTGTTTAGTTTTATGTGTTAAGTTTGCATTATACTGTCATGTGGTTCGGTTTGACACTTGCAGTCATGAGACCAAGTGTGTCCTTTTTTGAGCTCAAGTAAAGTGGTACTATTTGAACTTGTCATAAAGATATTATATAAGGCCTGTTTGATGACACACTACAGTACCAATATGATTTAGCTTACAGAGTTACCTGATAGACAGACAGCAGTTAGCTAGTTTGCTAATTAGCTTGGTTAGCTATGGAGTTAGACACCTAATTAGCCGACTCAGCACTGTGCCAGGAGTCAAGCTGAACAAGAAAACCATCTCAGTACTGCATGCCCTGTCGTGAAACTGATCATCATAAATAATATTATTGACTGAATGATACTTAATGGCAACAGTCAAAAACATTCATAAAGATTCAAGTCATGACATGGTTATGACAGTCTTATGCGCCCCCCCCTTTAAATAAAGGGTTACCCAAAAAGTTTTAATGTGGTGAATGATGAGAGGGAACATATTAGATCTTTAATTAATACTAAAACCACAAACGTATCACCTGAGTGACCCCACTGGCACGGCCCCGGGATGCCATATCAAGTTATAGACCACCGTCTGATCTTTGCCTCGGCTGTTATTTGTAAGTGTTATTGGGTGATGAGTAAGCATCACACTCTCAGGACAGAAGCGCCGGGGCATCAGATATCCTGTGGACAGAGTGTCAGATAGGCTCTGTGGTCTAAATGACGCTGTCTGGATGCTCACCAGGAGCATTAAATAACCTCTGACCAGTGTTTATAGCTGTGCCACTGTGTGTGTGTGTGTGTGTGTGTGTGTGTTTGGGGGTTCACGTGTATGTGTCAGTGTGTGGGTGTTTCTCTGCTTATATCGGTGTATGTCCACACGGTGAGACAGAATGATATCATTGCTCTAAATGTGAGCAGGCATCGGAAACCTTTTTCCATGATGTAATGCCTGTCCAGTCCAACTCACTGGGTGCAGACACAGCAAAATGAAATAACTGCAGGGCCTCAGAATAGTACAACCTGGACAGATGGACTGATGACCACAGCCATCCTCTTCTTCTAGTCTAGCATGCATGTTTTGGTCGGTCCAGCACATGTTTTGTCTCAGCTCACAGTTAATGCACGAGGAGTGCCAACAAACACTTTGAAAAAGTTGTCCAGATGCTTAGTAAAAAAGAAACATATGCACACATACTAGGACAATATGGTTCTGTTTAGTTCAACAGAAATGGTCTATACTATACAAGACACTGCACAAAGCTACAACTGAAGGCAGTTATGGTTGATTAAACCATGAATTGAAACTCTAATATAGTCAGATATACAAATTAGTATGATCATCAGAAACCCAAACACTACAGCAACACTATATGCATGATATGAATGTTAAATATGAAATCTGAGATCTGTATATACTGCACTACAATACTGAAAACAACTGTGTAAATGCATGGATATACAGCCTGGAGGTTAGACTGAAACCAATAGGAAACAGATAGATTACCAAATATTATTACTATTTTATGCTGTTATATGAGCTCTGTGGCTTTTAATGTTTGTATTTCAAGTTGAAGTCTGGCAGTATATGTGGTTACAAAACTCGATGAGTCTTGAACCCATTAAGAATCCACAAAGTGAAAACAATGTATAATCATATATGGATACAGGTAACTATTCATTTGTAAGAGATGTCATCAATATTCAAACACTCACTGATAATGTAAAATCAATAGATTCTACAAATAAGTGCGGCATTAGTCAGAATTAATTTCGCATTCATTAAAATCATTTGCATCTAATAACTTAAAAATCACATTATATTGTGGCATCATTACTTTAACTAAAAGTTCCTTAATGACAGTAACATTTTAACATTTGTAACTAATTCAGAGGTGGTTCTTAGTTGCCAATTCATAAATTATCTGACAGTCAGGCTGCAATATTGTGGTGATGTGATGCCTACCGTGGGGTTAATCCCATTACCATCATCACCGTAAATCTCATTATGTTGGGTCATTCTCATGTTATTCCATTGTGCGATGTGTTTGAGATCAGACCTACACATGTCAAGTCAGGAACACAAACCCTGACTGGTCGACACTCAAAACAAGACATTGTGAGATTGCCGACAGATTGCTAACAACATGCTGGCAACAGCAACAACGATGATCAGAGATGACCTTCACTGTTGGATTTATCATACTAGATTTGTTTTATTTTGACTTCAAAAAAACACTGGGGTTTAAGGCTGGGTTAGAAAGCTTCTAAAAGGCATACAGTTGCACTGCAGCTGGCATTGTGGGCACAAGGTAATGTTATTGTTTACTTTTCCTGCACATAAATATATAATGTACTCAAACATGCAAAATCAGACACACATATTACTAAAAACATGTAAACAGCAAAGTAGCTCTGTAAGTGTCTTTCAAATGCTCAGACACACACACACACACACACACACACACGTAAATACAGGTACACTTAAGCATCCCAGGCTGTAGATAATGAAGGAGATAGGCCCGAGAGATGTGTGCAAATAGTTGTGAGATTACTTTACAGCCACTATTATCACTGCTTCCTCAACTCAGTGTAAACACACAAATCCTGGTGAGTAAATGCTGATAGGGGTGGTGTGTGTGTGTGTGTGTGTGTGTGTGTGTGTGTGTGTGTGTGTGTGTGTGTGTGTGTGTGTGTGTGTGCGTCTTTGTGAGTGGGGGAATATAAGAGAGAGAAAGTAAGAAAGAGAGAGAAAAGAAAGCAAAGTGGAAAGAAACATCAGAGAGGAGCATCAATAGCTAAGATAATCACGAGGGAGCAGGGGAGGAGCTCTGTTGCTGTAAATGAGAACAAGAGAATGTGAATTTGAACTTATTTAGAAATGACTTTTAAAAGATACAGACAGCGAGACAGACAAACAAGCAGACAGTGTGTTTGTCATAAAGCCACAGCCCCACAAATCCCTGCTGAGAGATTGGAAGTGCTACGACCCGAGAACAACAACGTTTGAATGACAGCTATCCTTGGCTGGCTGCTTGGTGGTATCAGTGTGTGTGTGTGTGTGTGTGTGTGTGTGTGTAGGACAGGGTTGGACAAGTCAGAGAGAAAAAAGACATCACATCAAAGTGTCCAGGCCATCAGGGTTATGTTTACAGCTGAGCCTGAAGCCACCCAGGTAATGCACACTGCAGTGGTGGTCTGGTAACCAAGCTTGTCGCCCTGTACAGTGTGTGCGTGCGTGTGTGTGTGTTTGTGTGTGTGTGTGTGTGTGTGTGTGTGTGTTTGTGTGTGTGTGTGTGTAGGTGAGAGGTGGTTCACACAACTGACCATAGGCTTCACCTATGCCACTGTGTGCAAGAGAGAGACATGAGGAAACAGGGGCAGACAGTGAGACTGCATGCAAAAACAGCTGACTCCTGCAGACAAGTAGTGTGTGTGTTTGTGTGTGTATGTGAGTGTGTGTGTTTGTGTGTGTGTGTGAGTGTGTGTGTTTGTGTGTGTGGAGGCTGAGGGAAAATGAAGCATCTGTTGTACCTACAGTATCCTGAGGGATGAGTAAGCAGTTAAGTACTGACTGAAAGCTGGATGTGAAACAGTCACCGTCTCTGGCTACCAGATAATGTTAGTGTGATCGCACTGCACATATATAAAGATAAAGCTTGAATTGTTTGGCTTGTCGGAAGAAAAACCCACAAACATTGTGAGCAAAAGTTTCCACATGTCCCCTTTGATGTATGTCCTCCTGAAATGTTCAGTTTCCTGACTGCACTACGATCCATTTACCAATAGGCAACATAATCAAATTTTCCACTGTATCCATGGCTTAGAAACATAATACACTATATAAATTTGGTTCATGTACATGTATGTATACAGTAATATGTCCCTTTGTATTATCTGATTTTGACAAACATCACTGAGTCTTGTTTTCATTATAAAACTGACATTTTTAAAGTGCACTGAATGAGTTATTTAAGCTCTATATTAGAGGTTTTCCAAGTGGGAGGTGGACGTCCCTAGGGGGGCTCCAACCAGTTTCAAGGGATGTTAAGTGAATGGAAATTAAAAAAAAAATATATAAATAGAAAAAATAAAAATAACATTAGCTATCAAAACAGGATCACATGGAATAGCTCAAATGTTGTTAAAGAGACAGTTCAAAGATGCAATATTTTGGGAATTTTACTGTTTTTCCCACTTTACAACAGTCAGAAAGTGGTAAATGCCTTTGGAAAGTCCATTTCTGTGTATTTTGTGTAGACTGAAATCATGTCAAACAGCTATATTGGACTATCTTGGCTCAACTGTCGAGTGTCGATGGGATCAAATAACATCTCAGCACAACAGCTCAGGAACAGCCAAGTAAATTAGGGGGGGCACCCTTGTTCAGGCTTTGTCTGGTGCACCAGTGTTGTAATTTATTTCTAGGGGAGGTCACACAAAGTTTATTGAACTTACTGTATTGTTGTTATTCACAACGGTGATTGAAATACCAATATCAAGAACAGACATGGTTCTTTTAATTGTTTTTCATTGGACTCTGTTAAGTACAGTAAGTTAAAAATGCAAGTTGTCAGTTTTTACTCACTGAAAAAGGATACAGGAATGTCCCGTTATATTGGCAATGAACTCCAGAGTAAGATGAGCTTCTTTATATTTTTAATGAAACTGCTGTGTTTGTTTGATGAGTATCATCAGATTTTTCTGTTCCTCTGTGTCAATAGTCTTAACCTGAAACTTGATGGTTTTGCTTGTTTCTTTATTGTTCCTAAATGAACCAGAATTGCAGACCTTTTTCACAGCAGACAATTTGATTTGTCACACCTGTGTTCCACAGGTCAAAATGACTGTTGTCAAAAAAGAAAGATTGTTTTTACAATTTTTGTGGTAAATTTTATATGTTTTGGCATTTTACATACTGTTTTTCTTATTTATTTTTTTTACCTGTTAACACATTGGGCCTGTGATAACAACTTAACCATGCATTTCCATCTGCTGATGGAGGCCACAAGATGGGGTTGAAAGCTTCAGAAACAACAAGTAAGTTGGACCCTGTGTTGAGATTTTTTTTTTTACCCTTCTTCACGTGCAACAGACTACAATGACTTTTGACTTTCTGACAATAGGGCTTTTAACTACACTTGTGCCACCCACTGGAAGTGTTGAAGCTTTCTATTAGTTAAAATGTGTTTTCTTTGCTGATCTTGGTAACAGTAATTACCTCAACATAACCCATTTAATGTCAACTTTAGGTGGAGTACGGTGGTAGCCATCCTAACATAACATTTGTTTTTTTAGGCTGGGAATAATCTGTAAAGCTGGCAGTGGTGCACAGTACCAGTTTGTCTTGAATGTGAGAGTGAAAACAAAGCAGGACTGACTACATAATATACTGTACAGCACATGACTGCACATGATGACACAATGAACCACAAACATGCCATTATTACTTAAAACGTCTGACCTAACAAAGCTCTGGAGGACACAGCTTCCCTTTCTGATGGCTTCATGCATATATTTTCTGTCAACATGATCAGTAGTTTATGTCAGTGAATATGAGACAATTCTGTGGTCATCATGCAGGATTTTTCCTAGGATACCTGTTCCAAAACGGAGACATACACAAAGTGAGAGTGCATGAAGGAAATATTAAGGCACTGACACTGCTATGCAGAGGAAAAATCCCCTTTAGAACAGCTGTTGGTTACTATAAAACATGAGATAAATGGTAACGTAACTGGGGTTCCATGATTTCAGTGCTGATTACATAATATTGGTGCCCTGTATAATACTGTATCCCTGAGAAAATATTCGTGTAACAGCAGTCAAACACTAGTTTTCAGCAGGTGTTGGGACACAGATTGAGACAGCAATGACTTCATGAGCAAGATTTCAAAGTAAAGCATGCAGAACAAACAAGATTGAATGTGAATATACTTGTGGAAAAGTGTGCATCAATGTTACCGTGACAGATGTTGTACTTTCAGACTTTGGTGTGCAGTGTTCATTGGGTGGGGTGTAGCACAGACACTTAAAATTGTTCCTTGTGAGTCTTGATGAGAGGGTGAGAGAGTTTTGGTAGGAGTAAGCTTCACAGTAATCAAACACCACTGTTCCTCTCCATGCTCTGTCGTCTTACTTTGTCTGTGTGTGTGTGTGTGTGTGTGTGTGTGTGTGTGTACGTGTGTGTGTGTGTGTGTGTGTGTGTGTGTGTGTGTGTGTGTGTGTGTGTGTGTGTGTGTGTGTGTGCCAGACAGCAGCTGATGGCCAGTTACTGTGCTCTTGGTAACATGATGGCAGTAAGCATAGCATCATACACCATGTGTATTCTACATACACAATGGCAATGAGCTTACTCGCAATGTGCAACCCATATCCCAATACAACACTTCAAACTTATTGGCCATTACATTACACTTCATACAATTATAGATTTTCTTTCATTTCATTAAATGAATTTTATTGGAGTGTCTCTTTCCACCCAGGTACAAATAGACACATGGCAGCAGTTCGGCTATTTGTAAAGAGCAACAAATTCACTCTTGATAAAAGGCTGAATGGGTTAAGGGCAGGACTTTCTTGTGGAAGAGTGAGTCTTGCCTAGCAAAGTGGTGTGAAATTATGTGTTAGTGGTATATGTTAGAGTTTTTTTAAATGCTTATTTTCAGCTTTCTCTTGCACTTTGGTTAGGTGTAGGGAACAAAACTACTGGTTAGGTTTAGGGAAAGATCATGGTTTATTATGGCCATGAGCCACACTGGCTATTTACATCTCGGGTACAATTAGTATTGTTGGTTATGGACACCTTGTTGCTTGCCTCTGCCATTCTAGGCTACATACACCTGGTCATAAATAGTTTAACTGGCTATTAACCCCTGCAAATAGACAGATTGGCTATACAAACCAGGTGCAATCAATATTTCTGTAAATGTGCCAGTGTTAACCAGCTGGCTCATTTTGAACTGCAGTCTTTTTTAAAGAAGTATGTGAAAATGTAATTGACAGTTGTCAGGGCATAAATCCAATGATCTTTACAAATCAAGACTATTCTAACAATGGCACAGCTGTCAGTAGAAAAAACAAAAACAAAAAATAGAATCAAATTGTCAAATCAAAGGTCAAATCGAATAAAGGGTTTGGAGAACTGTGATATGTACACAGACAAAAACTGTATTGCCAATACAACAAAACCTGCGCCACAGAATCTCTAACACCACTGACACTCAGTTATATTCCAGGCATTTAGCAAACACTGTAATAGAAACTGACTCAGAGTATTGGAGGCACTAATGTCAAGGAACAAAGATGCAAAAAGGCCCGTCTCTGGCATGGCCTTCTAATCTCGAGAAATAATGAGAGTTCATGGCCTTCGGATATCAAGAAATAATGAGAGCTCTAAACATATTTTAAAAGGCTTGGCTTGGCTGCAGCATAACAAAACAGTTTTTACATGCAGGGGACAAAGTCTCATTTGGACAATCAACAACTGATTTTTTCTGGACATCCACAGGCAACACTGACCAATATGAGGTCAGTGTCTCAGCTAAACCCCACTCTGCTCGTAAATCAAGGCACAACTTGTCAGCAGTGTCCACTTCATTTGCAGGAATCTGGCTGATATTTCAGACCACTGCTAAGAGCGTACATGGGAATACTCAGAATAGAGGCACGGAGGAATCGACGCCTCAACAGCAGCTGTCAAAAGTCTCCAGATAAACGCTCTTGTTATTTCTTGGGAGACAGGCATCTACTGTATTGTAACTGTCCAGCTTTATGTGTATAGCTGTGGTCTTGGTAGAGGCTACAGGTCTGACACTGCAGAAAACAAGCTTTTGAGTGGTACTTGTGATTTTTGCATTTAATGGTGCAGTTAAGAATTTACCCCATTTGTGGGCAGTTGTGGCCTCCAATCTTTATGAAAAGGGCCAAAAATAGGATGGGGCTCCAGAGATGCCCACAGGTTGTACTATGTTTTGTGCTTGTTAACTACACAAGCACAGAAGCTACTGTATAAGCAATTACCAGGGGTAATATATTTTATTTAAAAAAAAAGTGTACAATTTGCAGGCTGTAGTAGGCTGTATATGTTATGTTAAAAAGCCCCATTCATAATAGCATATCATCTGTACAGTATTTCTCAACTGTGTGGAGTGTAAGCTAACGTTAGCAGCTCTGTTTTGCTCCTTATTACATTTTGGGATACACTCCAGCCATCCCAGCCAAACTCATTATCCCAGATAGTGTTACATCTACCAAAGACAGACTCTCCACTGGCTTTTTCTCTTGTAATTCAAAAAGTGAAACATAGCTATACACACATTAAGGCATAAATCTAACCTCTGTCTTGCCTGTTTAAGCAGCCAAAAAGGGGTGCATTAGAATGAAATACAAGCCTGATACAGCTTTTCCTTATCATACTTATAATTCTAAACTACTTTACACAGCAATATAATAACAATGCTGTTTATTTCCAAATCTTCTATGTGAAATGTGGATCATCAGCAGGTGAGGACAATGACTTTTTGCCCTGCTAAAATGCTGCTCACTGTACACCTCCTGTGCACTCTGCTAGCCTCCTATTACCACTTGTTGCTATGGGAGGTGTAACTCTTCCATGCATCTTTTCTTTATCTTACACTGGTAAACTTCTGATACAGGACTTGCAAGCCCAAGAGATCAGGCCTGCTTGATATCTTAGAAATTATTACTCCAACTGCACATGCAGAAAATGCACTCAGGGGAAGAATAGCTCAGCAATGACACACTGCTGTAGCAATGACACACTGTATCTCTGTTGTCACTGCACAGATTTGTAGGTTCTGTGGCCAATAGCCTATTAAAAATAAATATAAATGCTATACTATGTGCACCCTCTCCAAAGAAGTCCAACAAACAATTCATCTCATTTCACTGTTGTGTAAATCTTTTTCGGTGGGGGGGGGGGGGTGTCATCAATAAAATCTCACATTCCCTGCTCATTAAAAAACAGTGTTATCCCGAGAGTGTCTTTCACTGATTTGCTTTCTGGCCAGCAATTTACCCTTCATGACACTGTCCAGAGCAGCAGAGACAAGGGAGGGAAGTTTCCCCTGTGTGTGTCTTTATGCGTGTGTTCGTACATGTCCTGCCTGTCATCGGGTGCACCACTCCCTATGATGTCCGCAGCACTGGACCACGTTGACTGATCTTTGATCCTCTGCCTTGGCCTTGTGTGTCAGGGGTATAGACAGTGACCGAACCACTGAGGGGAGCCAAGATCCCACAGAACCACACCCTGAAACCACAGAGCCATTAGTGGGTCTCGTTCCCACTTGCTTTCTGACTGGTATCGTCATACATCACAGAAAATTTGTAAGTGCCAGTCTAAGTGACAGCAGTGACATTATACAACACTGAGAAAAGCTCTCTTGGCAACAGCAACCTGGAAGTGGATTTCAATGTATGATAACATTTCCTACTATGGTTCCCAACTGCAAATTAATCTTGAGCTTGTTTCTGCTGCAGACTTTGGGAAAAACCTTCTGAGGATCAGCAGGGTTTGGATATACCAATATGCCTCACCAATTAAGCTGGCAATGCATTTTGCATTCAGCAGTTTTTCATATAGGAATAGTTGGATTATTTACTGTGGAGTTGAGTATGAGGTACTTGATGATGATAGTCAGTGTATTACTTTTAATAGATACCAGTCGTTATACCCCCAATTTAGACAAGTAGAGAGGAGCAGCATTGAAGTTAAATAATGAACTGCTGTGGACAGGATACATATTTTAGCCACTCAAAAAAGGTCCACCTAAAAAAAATAACAATATCTGTTTATGTCTATGTTATATTTAGAGTATTTTCACTGCTTTGCCTTGCTGTTAGACAGCCTTTAGCGATGGGAAACTGCCTTTACATATGCCAAATATTCAAATATCCAAAGCAACCAAACCCCATGGATGATATTACCAATTTTACTTTATAGAACAAGAAGTTGCTGGTCTATTTCCGTTTTGATTTGCTAGCTTGTTTGTGTTATTGTGTAACTTTGGTGAATCTGAACTATCCTTGTAAAACACAGAAGTCTACTAACAGATCGAGGCAGCTGTAGACCAACAACTCCTGTGATCTGTGAGGTCAATGACTGATTTCACCCATGGAGTCGGGCTGGTTTGGAGAGAGTGATTTTTGGGTTATATAATAGCAGTTTCTTGTCAGAAAAGGCTGTGTGACTGCACAGTAAATCGCTGAAAACTTTTCAAATATAGCGCATACTTAAACTGATATAGATTTTTTTTGAGTGAACCTTTTTGAAATGGGTAAAGCTGATGCCCCTCCCTGCTTCTTCAAACTGAGGATGTGCCGACTGCCATCAATGGTAGGTAATACGCTGACTGTTGATAAGTACTTAACACAACCCCACATTAAATAATCCTAACTATCCCTTTAAGCTACAGTTTCATAAGAGATGTCTCCAGTGAGCCTTGACAGGGCTGCAGAACTAATATTGTGCTCTGAGCTTGGATCCCACAGTGATGCTACATGTGAAAAGATTTACAAGTCCTTGGCCTGCTGTTTTAAACAAACACAGAAGCTAACTGTTCCTGACAGTTGGTGAGGTATCACGCTGAACTGGATGAAGACACGAACAGAATATGCAGTGGAACTTCCCTGTGTCTCACACACACACGTTTTGGCCAAAACGTGGGTTATTTTTCATTACATGAGAGGAAAATGTCATCATTATAGAACAGGTGCCTAACTGGGCCGGGAAAGGGTGGAGAATACAGTCGGAGCGGCCTGACACCCTTCATTCGCTTTATTATGAGGAGATAGTGTGGGAAGTTCGGAAGAGTTGACTCAACCAATAAACAGCTCTTTCTGACACTGCATGTCAAAAAATTATAGAACAGATGTGTAGGTGTTGTAGACCAGTAACACATGGCAGAAGGAGGAGGTAGAGAGGGAGGAGAAAGGTGAAAAGGACAGAAGGCAGGAAGACAAAGAACTGAACCCCAAATGGTAAAGTAGGATGAAATAAACACAAAGAAAGAACATAAAAAAAAAAAGCATATTAAGGCCAAGAGCACAAGACATTCTCTTCACTAGCATGGTGGGCTTGAATAACTGCAGTATATCAACCTATTTGGCTGGTGGCCCCTAGAGCTGCCTCCTCAAGTTCCAAACATGAACATGCATGTACAGAATGTTAAGGCTGCTATAGCCAGCAATGTTTTTGGCTGTCACATAGCCCACAGTACAGTATGAAGTCCCTTCCAGGGTATGCCGATTGAACAATTGAATAATTGTCACACTCAGAAATCTAGAAGTCTAGAAGGGTCAATTATTCAGTCTTTTTCCATCCAAAACTATGTATCAGGAAAATATGAGGAAATGTCTGCACTGCTCAAATACCATTTTTTAATGATGTCCAGATTGAGCGGCAGTTAGAGTGCAGATCTATTGATGAGGTCATTCAGAAATGTTTGAAGCCACAGATTATTGTTGACATTAGTATGGTTTGATTTGAATGAGGTGTGATATTTAAATCACTCTAAATCACTCTAATCTTCACAACAAGACTCTGTAGGCACACGAGGGGCTCTGTGAGGCTGCACTAATGTTAGCATGTTAACATGCTCAGACCAACAATGCTGACATGTTGATGTTAAGCAGGTATGTTTGGTTTGTTCCAATAACCATACTTTCATATGCCAAAGAAAAGGTTATGTCCCAATACAAATGCAGTATGCTAAAAAATACCAGGATGTCCATTTAGCTGCATTTTGTATGCAAGCCAGCATGCTTTTCTGACTATTCTGACCCGCAATCTTCTGTGCAATGGAAGCTATGTCACATTGACTGAGCAGCCAAGAGAGCGCAGACAGATGACAGCTGATTAGCTGCATTCCACATCACATACTTTTTTTTTATTTCAAATTTTGTGCTGCAGATTACAATGGATGTGTGAGCAAGAGGGTTGAAGTTCAAGGCCCAAAATTATGATAAAGTAGTATTCCAATTGTATGCATAATGCATGCCACAGAACATGCTTTGTAAAGATACCTGCAGAGTAATACTAAAAAAAGTATGTGATTTGGAGTGCATCTAATGTTTACCATAGTTTCAAGCATGCTTACACTAAAGGAGTTGCCCAGAACAGACAAACCAAACACTGACTCTAGATATGGCCTTTCATGTTTTTTTATGAGTCTCACCCACTGTAGCTTTTCCTACATAGAAAGTGAGATGAGGCATTTAGAATATGCAAGCTCACCTCTAGATATCATTAAATCCTGTACACAATACACATACATATATAAACATACAGCTGAGACTTATTGGAATGTCTCCAAGGATTATATTGGACAAACTGAAAATTTGACCTGTTGTTTGCCCCAAATTAGAAGTCAGTAGACTTCCTCTTCTGGGGATTATGAATGTCTTTTCTAGATTCTGTGTTAATCCATCCAAAAGTTGTTAATACAGTTACAAACATTTACTGAATAGATGTATTTGCACTAACCATCGCTACTATAACCAACAAGCACAACAGTGGCATATGAAAGAGCAGGGGGTCTCACCTGGCAGGACATGGTTGTGTGTTGCAGGGCATCAGTCCAGTAGCTGGTCTTGATCTGGGGTTGCAGTTGGACGTGTTCACCTGCACTCTCAAGTCTTTGTAGCATGCTGACTTGGTGTTCATCTGGCCTGTATGAGTTATATATCAATATATATTCAGGCACTTCATCATTGAAAAAATGGTTAATATAATTTGCATTTTGAGCTATAAAATAACCCTAAAACAACACTGCAGGTTCATCCACACAGAGATGGATTAAATATTGGAGATTGCTGCCATAGAAAATATAAAAACACTGGTGTTGTTGAGCAGAAGTTTCATTCTTGACCTTGGAAACATCACCTTGACATAAAGTGTTTTTGGAACTTACAAAATAGCTTTGTTCTTTAAGTCATAGTGTGTCAAGCTGCTTCTCAGGATGCTCTAAAATGTTGTCACATAATATGCCTATGATATGTGAACACACAACACCTGTATAATAATATATTGTAGGTTTCATGCTGGAACTCAGATTCCTCCTGGGTATAACATGTATAACTTTTCACCACGCTTTGTTCTGCATATGTGACGTGCAAGTAAATATTCTTGTCTTTGTAACATATGAAGGTTGATAAACATATTTAAAGGCCCCAACTTCTGTGTTTGTGGGTTCTGGCACAAAAGTAGATGTGACAGTGCTGTTTGATTCCAGGGAAACTTGAATCCCAGCTTCACAGATCCCCTGGTTGGTATTTGGCCTTAGGCATGGTCAATCTGCACATCTCAACTCATACAGGCCAGTTAGTCAGTCACACTCTTTAATAAAGCAAATGACCCCCAACCCATCACGGCCTACAATCAGGACACAAAGAGGTGGAGGTGGTTAGGGTGGACCGCGACAGGCCAGGGTGGGGATCTTTAACCTGCAGTGTCAATCAATAGAAACTCTACACTGGGGGCTTTGTTCACAAACAGACACATGCACGCATACGCACACACATAGAGAAATGTGTATGAGTAAACACACCGCAGCACACACACACACACACACACACACACACACACACACACACACACACACACACACACACACACACACACACACACACACTCATGCAAACACATGCACCTTTGTCCACTGACCTCCAGCCTCAAATGTGTGTGCTAGTTTAATACTAGGTCTGTGGTGGGACAAAGGCCACTGGTCGAAGCCATGCATGTGTGTGCTTGCTTGTTTTTACCATCTCTGTCTCTATGTGTGTGTGTGTGTGTGTGTGCCTGTGTGTGCAAGTAATAGCAGGTCTCCAGCAGAACAAGAGGAGGTACTACCAGTCCCAAAGAAGAGCTACAAATGCCCCCACAGTAATGATGGGAATGCTCCCCTCTCCATTTAACCTGCAGCTAAAAGCCTTATTATAGATCAGAGAGGTCAGACTGAGCTTTAGATACGGGCCCAGACTGAAGATCTAAAGCTGACCTGATCCTTTTTCATCAACACAACAGATTTTGGATAATAGATCGTACAAGAATTACTACTGATACTACTTAAGAATCTTAAGAAAAAGCACCATGGTACTGCTAACCTTTCCTGCTCAGCTTCCTTCGGAGTTTTAACATACTGTACAGTTACTGCCACACTGACAACTTACCGCTAACTGATAACCTACTTAGTTTCCCTCACTTGCATGCTGCACACACAACACAACTCTCATGACAGTTTCCTTCAATGAAGTTATAAAATGTAATTATTTTGGCAGTCATGGTAAACCACGTTCTACAGGGATATATAGTTTTTTCAGTGGGGTAAAATTAAATCCATACTGTCACAGCCCTGTATTCTTGTCTGCACTCACCTCCGGCACAAGTTGCTGAGCACTGAGAGCGTATGATGGCCCATGTGTAATTGTGTTTAATGTGGTTCTTTTTCTCATCTGCTTTCTTCAGAGTGTATTCCCAACGTACACCTGGGTTCCAGCCCTGCAACAATATCTACAGGAGAAACACTGTGGTAAGAAAGATGACATGAAATGAAAAGTAGCACAAATAAACAGATGTAACAAATCAGTCAAGTCACGGAGAAATGAAAGACAGAAAAGATGGGTTATAGATATTTAAAAACAACCTAATATTGTCAATGTCTGGGATATTAGTTAAGTTGTTTCTTGTTTTTTTGAAGTTCCTCCCTTCCCTCTTGTTGCTGTTTATTTGTCTTTTTTTCATTTGTCATTTGACTGATTAGTTTCATCCATCCTTGACTAGTTTCCCAGTGCATTTAGTCTGTGTATTTCCCGTCTTTTGCCAGCTCATCTTTGTCCTTTGCGTAAAGTGTTCTGGCTGACCATCTGTAAACCTTTTTCTATTTCGATTCTGCAAATTAAAACATCTGTCTCTGATCTGCATTTTGGCTCCATTCTTTTATTTCTCCTGGTTACCCTGCTTGACAAATGTGGCAAATATACTCTCTCTATATATATCTATATACTAATTATTTATACAGTGATTCCTTACCTCTATGACCAGTGTCTCATTCGTGGGCCCAGTTGATATGAGGCTCTCTGGTCTGTTGTACGGTCTCTTGTACTCAAAAATGGCGCCAGCAATGGGATGTCTGCCCGGCCAGTCCACCGTCCAGTGTCCGTTGAGGTAGTAGCGTCTCTGGGTGTCCCTGACAGCGAGGTAGGAGCTGGAAGTATTCAGTTCCATCACACGGATACTCCGAGCCCCTGTTGGGATGGTTACCACCCCATAGTACTCTGAAAAAGAGTACAAAACTTAAACAAGCACCAAAAGCGGCAAGAAAATCACAGTCAACTAATCAAGACAAGATTTTATTAATACAAACTAACAAACTATGGCACCAACTTTTGGCATACACATTTTGCAGTTGTATATGAGCTATAAAGCTACGAAAATGTAGTTTCAGTATGAGAGGGATAAAGAAGGTAATCTTTTAAAATGTTTCAAATGAAATCACCAAAACCAATGAACTGACCAATTTCACTACTCTGACTTACGGTTAGTATAATGCTGCTTGGTGTACTGTCCTTTGTAGATCTTGCAGGTGGAGTTGTCTCCTTTACACACCCCGCAAGCATCAGGCACAGCTGTGGAGCCCAAAACACGGTCACAGCCCACTCTCTGTGGGAGAAAAACGTCATTGCTTTTGACAAAAAAGTAGGTTATATACATGAAATACAACATTTCATCATACTATGAAATAAATTATACAGTTGTAAACTACCATCATTTATCCCTTTGGTGCTGACAGGTCAACATTTCCTAGTTTCATGACATTTAAAGTAGCTGAGAAGCAGCACAGCAAGGGGTGTTTTCTGCTCCTAAATCCATTCTCAAAATTTATAGACTTCACATATGATATCATCTTCAGAAAATCTACCACTGAAATCATCTGTCACTCAAACTATGGTACTGTCTCACTGCTGGACACTACTGTAAGTATTACCTCACACAGTCCATCAATGCAGACATTAGAACTGTCCTGTGAGCAGAGCGTCCCATCCTTAACTTTGCTGGCCAGAGCAAAGAAGAAATCATAGCCTTCAGCAAAGCAGTACAGCTTACATACATCTTGATCTGGAAAGAAGAAAATAACCATAGAGGCAAAATGTTTACTGTGATGACCCAGCTTGCTGGTAAAAGCCATAAAATTTCCTTAATGGAACAATCATCTTACCATCCACTCTAGTGTACGGCCTCCAGGTGTAGTACCATCCTCTGAACTGTTTGCTGTTGAACTCTGCACACTGCTGTGCTCTGTAGTCAATGGTGTTGGGGGGACAGTCATCAGTGTTACAAAGTTTGTATGACCTGGAGGAGCCCTCGCAAAACTTCCCTCCATATGCAGGTCTGCAGAGAAGGATTGAAAAATACATCTTTAAAACAAAGGGTATTCAGTATTTCACTATAATTACTTTCTTCATAATGTCCTGATTTCTTAAATGCATGTGCTTAAATGCATTTTCCCTCATTCTGGATGAGATGACGGGTGGCAGCGTTGGTGTGAGTGACGTATATTGTGCGACACAAGAGATGTTGTTCACTGAATGGATTCACACAAAATTAAAGGATGCTTTACGATTTTTATGAATATTATTCAGACATAAATTGATAAACCATAAACCAATTCATCGCAAAATTCAAACAGAATAAAAAAAAATATATATTTGTGTTTTGCTGTTGACTACTGTGCATACTTTGTCTGAAATAAAGTCCCATTGGGGACACTGGAGGGGGTAGACTTTGCCTCCTTATCAGTCCCAGTGGAATGCTGGCTCACTAGCGAGGCTTGCACACGTCTGATTGGTCAACAACAACAAAATTAAGTGTCACATTTGGTTTCACAAACTGATAAAGAACAAAACAATCCATGAATTTAAAATGTAAAAGAATGTATTTATTTCATTACAAAGGTACATCACAGCAATAATTAAAGTTGCTGAGTGTAATGTTAAGTTTCTCACCACTTCATAATGTACGCACACTATCCACTGGAACTGCTAGAGGGCTTTTAATTTGAAACAGATAGAGGAAGTGTTTGTATAAATAGAGTATTAATAGAGTACAAGGCTTTGTACTAAAATATTGTAGTGATGTTTCCCATTATGCCTCAGCTGAGTAAAGTTTGCTGTTTCATGTTCCAAAAAGCAAATGTAACTTTTTGTTACTGTTTGCATTATGGGGGATTATGTTGGTAGCGAAATTGTCATTTTTAAGATGTTTTGATTATATTTTTCACCACTAGTGAACAGTGACAACAGTATTTTGCTACTGTGTTTAAAAGGGTTGCTTTCTATCTGTCAGTCTGTCCTACCTGTCACTGTTTTTTCTGGCTTTTTGCCATTATTTTGATTTTGACAGCTGAAGAGTGGACAGGAAAGGGAGTAGAGGGAGGGGATGACATACAGAGTCGAACTGGCTGCCTCCGCAGTGGACTGACCAACTGAGCTACATGGGTACCTCTCACTATTTGAGAAAAAAATGGTATTTCATTTACTTACATTTACTGACTTTACATTTAAAACACTGGGGGAACAATGCTGTATATAAAGTGTGGGAAACAATGCTGTATATAATCCATTATAAATCTTTTTTCTTAAGTTTGTGACTCTGGATATAAAGGGTGTGTATTGTGTGTGTGAGTGATAATATGAAAGACTTACAGGTAATACCTGAGTGCGTTAAATTTTACAGGAAATTCTGAGGAAGAATTTGTTGCATTTGATCCGAGTTACCAAAAGCGTGTTAAATCACAAAGGATATTGAATTACTTTGTAAGTTTTTGTATTGGCATGAGTAGGACTAATATGTGAATGTGCTTGCCTGTGTATGTGGCTGTGAGTGTGCCTTTGTGAAGACTTTTCTAATCACAGGTGTATAACCCCGAGCTATGTTCCTTAAAAATCCTTCCACAGGACAATTACACCTTCTATAAGCCCTCCAATCACATTGTCACTTATCTCTCTCCCTTGCTCTCAGACTCTGTCTTTATATCTCCGCATTTCATCTTTCCCTTTTTAAATCCCTTCTCTGTCATCTGCCCCCTCACTCCCACCCCCCTAGTCTTTCCCTTGCCTGTCTTTGTCTTCCTTACCCACCGCCACCATTTTTCCTCCCTCCTCTCTCCCTCCTTCTCCTCATCACTCTCTGTCTAATTTAGTCCGCCACTTGTCAGGATCTTGGCATAGGCTGATAAAGAGGAGGCCCCTGCGTTTGGGATAGGGCCCCCTCACTGACGGGCAGTGCAAATAATCCTGAGTGACTGATGAGTAGGGGGGACTGAGTGAACAGATAAGTGATGAAGCGACAGAACCATGTGTGTAATCTTCACTATTTAAATCAAGTGTCTTATTATACTCTTGGTATTGAGTCAACACAAACAGTACAAACCATCTCAATACCAAAGCATGGTCACTTAATAAATCTTCTGTAAATCTTCTAAATAAACTACAATTAATATTGTGATTCAAATTATTTTGCTCAGTTAGGTAACAATGGCATAATGTGGGTTTTTGACTTCACTGATTGTATAATTTGAACATATTTTTAATAGTTTTAAAATGTTTACTTGTTATCAGTTTGGCTACATGTACAGCTACAAAAACTCAATGCAAGACAGAACATGTAAATAATTTTTAGGGCAAGACCAAATGTCTATATGTTTAATATGGACAGCGCTGACATATTTATTAAAGAAATTATTAAATATTTTGGGAAATATTCTTACTTGCTTTCTTTACAAGAAAGAAAAAGATTGAAATAAATCTTATGTCTGTGCATGGATGGACAATGAGATTTATTGTGTCAGATATAATTTTTGTCTCTGCAGTTGTTTTGTGTCTAAATTGAGTCATTTTGTGTCTCTTTGCAGATGTTTGGTGTAATTTTGTAATCTTTTGTGTCTCCTTGAAGTCATTTTACATCTCTTTGTAGTCATTTTGCGTTTCTTTGAGGGTTTGTGTATCTTTGCATCTCTGTGTGCCTCTTTTTAATCGGTTTGCATCACTTTTTGTTTGTTTGATTGACTTTCAAGCAAGAAATATTAACCCTGGTCCCACTCATTAATTCATCCATGGGCCTGTCTGTTAAGGATGGAGCTACAGCCATGAGCTGGTTAACTTAGCTTTCACAAGGGAGAAACAGCTAGCCTGGGTTTTTACAAAGCTCAAATGTTTTCCCTACCAGCAGCTCTAAAGCCTACATATGAACAAACGAAAATGTGACATCCGCATTTGGTTATTTTAGTTTGAGTAATGTGCAAACTAACAACTTAGCAAACAGTTGACTTGCTCCAGAAAGTCACTGCTTTTGGGTATGTTACTCCTTGCAAACCAAACTAAGCTAAGCTAATCGCCTGCTGGTCAAGCTCTACAGCAAGTTTAATGACCAAATATAAGCATGATATCGATCTTCATATCTAACTCTTGACAAAAAAGTGAAGCTTTTCCTCTAAAACTGATCATCTATGCTAACATGCACTGCTGAACTTGTTTGTTATGGACTGTTACTGTGTATATCTGTACCTAGGGTTGTTGCACTGCCTCTCTCGATAGGTGACTCCACTTTCACAGCTTCGCGAGCATGCGGACCAGGATGACCACTCTGACCACTGGCCATGCTGGGCCCTTGGGCCCTCGTCACCCTGCTTCACACACTGGCCCCTACGACACCACTAGAGAAACAGAGAGAGAAGAATTATGAGCGGGAGAGAAGGAGGCAGGGAAAGGGAGGCACACACAAGCAAGGAGCAAAGTGTCATAAAAGTGTCAAAAACATAGAGACCTTCCAACAGACCCTGCCTTTTATCTTCTTTATGATGACTGTCTGTCAAACCATAGAAGAGGCCTGTAAGAGCTTTCAGGTTTAACTGCTGTCAGGAAGGTCGTGGTCTAGTCCTGGTTACATACTCACAATCTATCAGTGAAACTCCAGTTGTGCTGCTTTTTGGACAGCTTCTACCTTGAGCTGTCATCAGCTAGAATTAACAGAGCTAAGCCAAACACAACTGAAATGTGGAAAAACTGTCTCATACCTGACAGGGATATTCTCCTACAGTGAAATAATACACTTACCATTGTTTTGCACACAGTTGCATTTCATGTTGTCTTACAGCCTGTATTTAACCTTTGCTTTTTTCCTTTTTAACAGAAGTAAAAGTAAAAAAAACTTTATATTAAGGTGCCTGTATTAAGCATTCATTAATAGGTATTAAGGCCCTAATGCTTATTAACATTAATACATGTTAAAATACCACATAAATGTTAATAATAGCATAAAAATCATGTTCATTGTTGGATTACAAGACATCTATAAGCACTCACAAGAAACATGTTAACAGTTGACTGACTGCTTAAGAACGTTAATAAAAACCTTATGGGTTTCTTTGAATTGTTTATATTAGCATTATAAACACATTTATTAAGCTTAATTAATTTACCTCTAGTGTCATTATTAATCCTTGAATAATGCAGGCATTTATTAACAGGAATCTATGCATTTTGTGGCTACCTGATTTAAAGTGTGAACAATGCTTATTAAAGTTAATGAATCCTTTATTATGCACTTATTGACAAGGCTTTATTATCTATTAATAATGCTTATTCCAGTCATCTTAATGTAAAGTGTTGTATGTTTAACAGCAAAAACATGAAACAGGTTGAAATACTGTTGACAACAATGCATGAAGGAATATATTTCTTTGCAGCTAAAATACATATTTTCCAAACTATTGTAGTTATGAAACAGAAGAGTAACTATCTGCCAAGGCACTAAGATAAAATTCTTTCCAGTGCAAATCAACTGGGGAATCAGCTTTTCTGTGACTTGTTTATTAGTATATATATATAATGTCTCCCTAAAGAAGTGAACAAACAGATTTTACTGTACATTTCCATAATTTTACAGAAACACACATGAAGTCACCAGCTGCTCTTTTTCACTGTACAGAGTGGAGCTTCACTGGGGTTCATAATTACCTCCTGACATACCACCACCCCTCTGCAGGGTCCACCCTGACCAAGTGGCTTTCCACCCGTGAACACTGCCAAATGTTCTCCATGAGGCAACCAGGCAAGGCAGAGAAGGAATATTAAACTAACTGGCAAGTTATGCGAGATTGTCTGCAGAGTGTTCTGCATGAGATGATGGATATGCTACAGGACACTCATATTCCTGAGTCAAGTTATTTACTGAGCCTCAAAAAAGGCTGAGTCATTAACCAACAAACCAAGCATGTGTTCCAAAATGAGCAGCACTTCACTAAAAATCCCTGAATGTAACATGAGAATACTTTGCGAAATCTAGACTCACTTAAAGCAACATTATGTCACAAGCTGTTTCCTGGCACAGGATTGAACTGGATTTGTACATGTCAAGATGACATCAGTCACAATATACTCAACCGCTCGCCTTGGAGTGATCTCAGGAACCTTTGCAGGCACTCACACCATGCAAACACACACCCTGCTCATGCATTAGTATTGATGGGGGGCGCATATATTCAGCTGTTTTTGTTCTCACTGTGTGTTCATGCCTGCACACAAGCCAATGCACACACACACACACACACACACACTCACAGCCCTCCAACTAATCTTGTGGTCCTTGACTAAGAACTACAACAGCTGATTTCCCCTCAGTTTTCCCCCTGCGGCTGAGTGCCACGGATTCCTAAGTGGGCCTGTCATTGTTTGTGTTCGGTTAATTGTCCCGTGGAGGGAGAGGGCTTGGTCAAACCATCAAGTTCAATATATTGAGAAGCAAATGTTGAAGAGGGGCTGTCAGGGGAGTGAGTCTAAGAGAGAGCAAGCCTTGGGGGAGAATCATCTTGAAAGAGGCAAGAAAAGAAACAAAGAATAAATAAAGAGCACAGATTGCTTTTTGGCCCGAACCCCAATGGCATATTTTTGCCACGTCAGCAACAAACCGATTGCAGCTGCTCCCCGAGGTAAAATAATGGAGGGAGAGTGTGGTACCTCTATCAAAAAGACAGATTTTATTGATGCTGCACTCAAATGAACCCAAATCTAAAACACAATGAAGTGAATCCAAACTATTTGCTTACAAGTTAATTTACTGGTCTGCACTGAGACACTGTAAAAAGACACAGTTAATTGTGCTGTGTCACTCAGTTCAAGGCCTTTTGTTTTGAAATTGCAAAACTGAGTGGGAGTATCAGCATTATATATAACACTAAAACACTCAATAAATGTTGCTTTTACAATAGCATCTCCATCAGTTTAGCCCGTCACCTTATAAAATAGCTACTATCACTCTTTGTCTGGTGTAATTTACTCACTAAGACATCTGTGGTATCCCTTGGAGGAGGAATCTCCCCATGTGTCTATGAGTGAGACATCCCTTTACAAGATCTACCCCTTTTATACTAAATGTCACACAGCTGATAATACTAAGCAGCAGCGGTGGGAGACCCATGTCACATGACTTGATTCAGGTCAGACTCCAATTGCAAGTTGAGGACTTGAGACTCAAGTTGACATATTCATTACTTGAAACTTGACTTAGACTTGAGACATCTATTTTAATATTTTGGGGGGCTTTTTATGCCTTTAATCAACAGGACAGGTGAAGATATGAAAGGAAAGCAGGAAAGACAGTAGAAGAATGACACACACTAAATGGCCACAGGAGGTAGTCAAACTCACGGCTGCTGCAGAGAGGATGCACATGGGGTGCATGCTCCACCAACCGTGCAACCAGGAGCTAAGCAGCACACTAAAAAAAAAAAAGCTAGACCAACTGTTGCCTTAAAGGCAACTCTGAAATTGAATTAATTTATTTCATTGGTCTTGGGCAGCTCAGTCTGTGCAGGGAATCGGAGAGCTGTCATCTCCAATGTTCTTGATTGAATTGTGTTGTTCTATTGGAGGGTATTATTTCACCAAAACTGCAAAACTGTTTGTGAGAAGCTCTTGTTTGGTGCCTTTCATTTGTGGATTCATTTTGGTGAGATGTTGCCATGGAACTCTGCAGCAACAGTCAACACATGCTGTCCTTATTTGACAAAACCACACAAATTTTATCAAGGGCATATCAATTGTGAATAATTTTTGGTTCCTTTGGCTAAAAAAGGAACAAAGGTTATCTTAGTGATGGTATGATTAAAGGGTAACCTGAAGAAGGAGGTGTCCATTTTCCTGCTAACTGGTGGAAATTTCTCTGGTACAACCACTTGAATTGCCTTAAAGGCGATAGATAAAAAAGTCCAATAGAAGTGAAAGGGCTCCCATGCCAGTCATGTGATGCTTCTCTTGAGTTGTGAGCAAATCATCCACCCAACTCCATGTCACACACACACGCACACACACACACACACACACACACACACACACACACACACACACACACACACACACACACACACACACACATGCACACACACACACAGATAAAACACGTGTTAAGTCACCATATCAGGCCCGCAGGCAGAGCCTTCAGCAGCTGGCATGAACTTGGTCTCGCACTTCCTCCCAACACGGTGGCACCACAGAGCCTTGCAGATATCCTGGAACAACACAGGAGAAAGGCAAAGAAAAAGTTACGTGACACTAAAACATGTTTTTATGCTCCAAATTTCAAAAGAGGGGTGATCAGTATCCTTCTCACAACATCTGTAAACAAGGCTAGCAATTGGAAGGACAATAAATCATGATAACATTGTTATTTTGCCACCAGAGAGCTATTAAAACATGTTGACGGAAACTTGCTGAAACAGAGATCGTCTGAATAATGATCTTCTGGCAGGCTATCAGCGTGCAGCAACCTTGTATCCACAAAATATTTATGCTTCAGTAGCTAGGATAACAACATTTTAGAAAGAGAAAAAGAAGAAAAATATAAGCAATCTGATCCAAGAGCTGCAAGGCATTATCCCACAGGCAATGCAATACAACAATCATAATAAAATGCACACCCATTGTCTCTGCGGCAGAAAGACAAAAGAATTAATTGAAAAAAGCTGCAATCAGTATTTTTGTACACTTCCTTTGCCAAACATAGAGTACATCTTACACTCATAAAAAGGACACACGGGATATAAGCATTAAAAGGATAGTTCACATTATTTAATATGCGGTTATATGAGATACTTTTTCACAGTCAATTTATTGCTTAGATGAGCACCAGCATAGAAGCTAAGCAAATGTATTGCTATGGACAGGGTCTGCAGCAAAACTTATTTAAGCCACCAAAAAAGCTCTCACTCTCTCCAAAAAACCAAACTCTGTGGGTGAAATCACAGAACACAGGAGTTGTTGGTATACCACCGCCTTAATTGGTGAGTTTTCTGTGTGTGACTTCAGTGTTTTAGAAGAATAATTTGGATTCACCAAAGTCAAACAACAAAACAAAGTATAAGACTGAGGCAACAGTAGACTATCAACTTCTGTGTTCTGCTATGTACAATCAGTTTGCCTATGGAGTTTGGAGTTGGTTTTGGGAGAATGATTATTTGTCTTATATAAAAGTGATTTCTTGTCAGAAAAGGCTGTAGGACAGCAAGGTAAAGTGGTGAACAAATCCAAAATATAGTGTACACCTAAACTGATTTTTTTTAGGTGGACCTTTTTTTAAGTGGCTAAAATACCTTTCGTTGCTGACCCTGTTAAATAATCCAAAATATCCCTTCAAGACAAAGAGATAACATTATGCAATAATGTGCATTTATGGGGTACAATTGTCTTACCAAACCTACATGATGTCATGGCTTTCTCCGTTTTGAAGGATTCAGATGGGAGCACTGGGTGGTTTCCCTGCTAACATTGCCTGAGAAACATGGCCTGCTACTTTTTAACATGTCCACTCTATTATGATCTGAATGACTATATCAGATTTTGACAACTCAGTGCAGATGCTGACAGGCACCTCGGCCTTCAGCTTGTTGCTGCCAAGAGCCACCATGGAATTCATCCCAAGGCCTATTTGTCCAGCTGTTTTGCTTGCTCAGGCCGTTTGGAGCAGTAAAAATGGCAGAGGGAGGCGGAGTGTGAGAGGGAACCGAGTAAGTGAGTGATGGAAGGAAAAGACAGAGAGACAGAGAGATGATGCACAGAGTGAGAAGGAGACCGGGTTAAAGAGAGAAAAATGGAAAAAAAACACCCACATGTATTATTTTGCTTTTTGCTAGGGTAACCCAGCTCTGTCTACAGTAACCACATGCACCATGGAGAGTATCATTTGGCTCCTCCAGCGCCACCTTATCTTCACTATGCCTGCCAAAAAGTTTCATGAAATATGAATTCATTACACGATGAATTGCACTGCTGAGGCCGATTCTCAAAGTGTTTTTTATGAGTAACAAGTGCCTGGAAAGACAGCGAGTGTGACGGCTGTTTTGGGACCTTTTGGGTCCTGTGCACCTTGCTGCTATCAGGTGCATGAGCAAAGACAGTGCAAGACCAAAAACAAAGCCTTAAGGGAGCAATTCTCAAATATCCTATAGATGGAATAATGGATGGATGTTTCAATGTTTATGTGAGGCTAAGGAGGATACCATGTGTTGATATCATGGCTTCAATCTCAATTTCTGTGGCATTCTGAAGCTTCTTTCCCAAATCTGTTTTTCTGTCATGATATTCAACAAAATAAAAAAGTAAATGTGAAGAAGAGGGAAAAAACTTGCTGGCCTGCTGCTAGCCATGTCTCTAATCCACTCAGCAGGAAATGTAAACAATTTTAACTGCAATTCACTGACCGCATTAAGAAACAGTAAATCTGCACCCCTCAAGTGTTGACACTTTTAAACAGGGAAAACTAATAATATCTGCCACATTAACGGTGCATAAAAACTTTACTGTGTGGAACAAGGTCGTTTTCCCATAGTAGTCTCTTGTGCATTATCCACAAAAGTTTGGCCAGTGTGTCCTTGTCAGGTGCCTCACAGCAACAAGGCTGCTCAAACCATTGTTAAAATACATACTTGAAATGACATAAGAAAGTGGAGTGCACATTAAATCCCTGGCTGGCAGACAGATCCACTTGATTGCAATCAATGGAGACTCAAACACCCATAAGTAGCCTATACTATGATCTGCACTGCATTTCATAAGTTGATTAAATGATAAGGTGTTTACGAATATGCTCGATGTAATCCACCAAAACAGCTCTGACCCATCAAGGCATGGCTCCACAAGACCTCTGATGGTATCCCGTGCAGCCCTAGACGCAGCTGACACTGTTCTATCATAGCCAGCATTAACATTTTCAGCAATTTGTGCTACAGTAGTTTTTCTGTGGAATTGGAGCAGATGTGCTAGCCTTCGCTCCTCACAAGCATCAGTGAGCCTTGGACAGCCATGACCCCGTTGCTGGTTCACTGGTTGCCCTTCCTTGGACTGGTAGGCAGCCCCACAGCAAAGTGGGAACACCCCACAAGACCCACTGTTTTGTAGATGCTTTGACCCAGTCATCTAACCCTTACAATTTTGGCCAGAATGGCCCCAAAATATACTAAACGCCACTGACTCAAGAAAAACAAATAATGTTCCATTGAGCCCTTTCTTTGCAACAGCAGGTAAGGTTCAGCTGGGGTACAATATTTGAATCATGAAGATCTCAAAACCAGATACCAGAAAACTGATGATTTAAAAGACCTTTACTGTATCATTAAACACTGAAGTAATCTAAACCCTATGTGGACTCCGGCTGGGTATCTCAAACAGTAAGATCAGCAGTAATGAGACAATGGGAGAACAACAAGGAGAGATTCCCATTGGCAACACTCCAGTGTATATTTAGTCATCCATCCCAGTGAGCATTTCATGGTCAGCATTATAACTCTCACTGTTTATTTTGCGTGTGAGAAAGAAGTTCAGCATGCATGCAAGAGTGTGTCTATGTACATGAGGGCATGCAGCCCTAATCAGTTTCTTTTTTCTTCATCTCTCCTTTATTCTTCCGTTTTTCCTCTACCTCATTCCCCCATCACAGTCTCGATTTCTTTCTCTGTTTTTCCTAAGACACAATTGCCCCCAGATTGTTTTAAACTAATTAAGCACTAAAGTTTGAGTGGGTGTGCTCACAAGACCCCTGAGAGAATTAAAGCATGGCATGGGATTTTTAACTTATTTTTAAATTTGCATGGGATGGCATAATTGAGTCAAAATCAATTTTACCTTCTTAAAGTCGAGGGTGCACAGTTTGGCCTTCTCCCCAAATTGCCATTTACATTGCGTGTCTGCGTCGTACAACTCGCCAGGCAGCTTCTCGGGGTACTGATACTCCTTGACTGCTCTGGGTTCATCTGATAAGCACAGAGCCTGGGCAGAACTAGAGGAGAGGAGTGGAGGATAAGAGAGGAAGTAAAGAAAAAGGATAGATAGGTGGGAGAAAATGAGCAGCAGAGCAGAAAGAGGGGAGTGGAGGTGAACAGGTCAGAGGAGGACAGGAGAAGAAATGAGAATAATCATTCATCTTTGAACAACTTTGGTGATACACAACATGCATGCAGATATAGACAGATTGATTGCCATACAGGGTCGGGAGGGTTACTTAAAAATGACTAATTACCTGTTAATAAATGTAGTCAGTAACCTAATCCAAGCATCATGATATTAAAGTTAAGTAACTTGATTACTTTCCCTTACTTTTGGATTAACCCAATACCACATATGATGAAAATATTTGGCCTAATAAAATGTTTTGTGTTCATTGTAGGTTTATTAATTGTTTGTCCAGGTATTCCTTCCTTTGTTACGTGCGAATTTGCATTTATTCACACTTCAAGTGTCACCTGTCATAAACTTATTCTGGGGCTTAATCTTTTGCCCTCACACCATCCAGCATCACCACCTACAGTCCCAAAATGTATTTCAGTAGTAGCAGTACTACCTAATTGGATTTCTGTGTAGCTAATGTTCGAGGTTGCCCTGTGTAGCCATCATTAGCAGTCTTTGTTTAGTTGGTCTGCGTAGCTAATGGTTGGTTTAACCTGCAAATGATTCTTGATTGATAATAAAATGAATTGAAGATTATATGGTAGAATATTGTTCATAATTTTAAAATGTATTTTAAAATTGTACTTATCTGTAATGGCATACAGTTTTCCTTTTTGTATCCTAATTATGTAATCCCATTACTCCCCAAGCCTTGCCATGCTTTATAATTGTAAGGTAGCTGGTATATAAGGCTCCATGCTGTGCACACAGAGAGCATCAGCCCTCGATATTCCATTGTTTCCCAGTCTGGAGAGTACCGTAAAGTGTTGCCATGGAGACATAACAAGTTGCCAAACTCAAACCCTGAGAGTAATGGTTTCAATGCATCAGACACTCAATTATGGCAGACATAAAAACTCCTTGCCCATATCGCTCATATACTAACACCAGCGGGGGGTTTCCAATGTTAACCGATATCACTGGTTACTATACAGAGATGTTTTACAGCTTATACACTGCAGTCAGGGGAATATAATACAAAAATATGGTGGAAAGAGCAAGAAAAGGCAAAATATGTTGGAAGGGCTCATCGAGCTAGTGAGTGGTCCTGATTGCTTTAACAGAATGAACTTGTGTCTGTGTGAGTGAGATATTCTATTGCTTTATGAGTCTCGTGTGTCTACAGAGAACAATGGCTGTTCTTCGAGTGCGATATTATCATATTCTACATTATTCACATTATAAGGTTTCTGAAAAATACATTACATTTAGAGTGTACACACATCAGCAGGCGCATAGCTTAGGTAAGGCCTGTGGGCCAGCATGTATACAGTCATTCACACACAAAGTTACAAGCCCAGTGTAGCTTATTAGCAGGATCTCGAGACAGATTCTCTTCAGAGGATGTTTTTGTATTCACTGTGGGTACTGCAAGAGGCTTAAAAAAAACATGTTTTCCCAAAAACTGAGCTGTAAGCACTGTGTGCCACGAGATTATCATCAGCAAGGGATCAAAAAATAAAAATGAATAAATAGATAAAATAAATGAGAAAAGCACCCATTCTTTTCTACGATTCCCTGCAGATCTCCTGACTCATCTCTTGCAGACAAAAACTGTTAGGCATTTTATACTCTCTGTGGTGTGTTGGTAGAAATAAAAATCTCAAATTTCTTGATGACATATACCAATTACAAGACAGGCAACAGGAAGAGTGGTCACAGGTGGATTCTCACCTGAACAATAACCCCTGACCAGAATATCTGCTTAGTGCCACTAAAGCTACAGCCACAAATCTGATCACTGATTTGAATCAACACCTCTCTGTCACCTATTTAAAGCAATAATTTCACATTTTGGGAAATACACTCATCCACTTTTTTTTTGTTGAGAGTTAGATGCAAAGATTGATATGCACTCAAGTCTACAGTGACCATGTAGCTGGAACAGGCAGCTGGTTAACTTAGCTTAGCATAAAGACAGGGGAAATCAAGTAGCTTGGTTTAGTCTGAATGTAATAAAATCTGCCAATCAATACCTCTAAAGCTCACTAATTAACACATTATGCCTCACTTCCATACAAATCTATACCAAAACTGAAGTTTAAAACGAACAATTCATCATTCAGTCTTTATGCTAAGATAAGCTAACCTTCTATCATACAGACTTGAGAGTGGTATCAGTCTCTTTAGCTGACACCAAGCATGACTGCAAATCAGCATATTTTCCAAAATATCACAAGAGCTTCTACAATATGGTGACCAGATGTCCTGAGTCCCAAAAAATATCTCTCTAACACCAATGTCTTGGTTTTCAATATTCAGTAACAATTGTCCCCGTTCTAACCACAATTAAAACAATAATTATCACCTAATTTTCAGCCCTTACATGTATCACAGCTGTGGTTCCAAAGAGATAGTTTGTCTTGTACATAAAGCTCCAGGACGCTCTTCAGATGTCTGCCTGGACATTGGCTATAAGGTGACCCATAGGTCAGACTGTGTCATGTCTGACTTGAGGAAATGCATCCTCAAGTGACTTTTCAGTGACTTTTTGATAGGTTTCACCAGTGCACATACAAACAAAAACAACTTCAAGTGGCTTGTAAGGGGATTTGCTTGACGTGCCACGAAAGCTGTCCATCCATTGTAGGCATGACGAAGAGCTCAGATAAAACATCTGACTGTACATACAGTGTTGGCACAGACGTCTCTGTCATAGCTGAGTGAGGAGAGGCAGATTTAGAGTGAGTGTGATATAAACTCTGTTGGCCAACACTCATCCATTTAGAGCATGTGAAGGTACAGAAATTTAGGAGTCTCTGCTAACTCAATGGGACACATTTAGCCAAAACCATTTGAACATCATAACATTCTGTTGATTGCAATTAGGAAAACGTACAGCATTTCACCGTTTTTATCATTCGGTGATTGTACAGGGAGATGACCCCTGGTTCCCTCATTGGTGCAGAGATCCCCTCCACGTGGCCTCAGGGGGGTGATGGGAGTTTAATATAAAGCTGACAGGCCTAACAAGGGTGAGGTCACCCCAGCTCTAATAACTCAGCGAGGAAATACACTGTCTGTCTCCACCACTCTGAGAGGGGAGACCTGACAGTTCAGTTAACACACTGGTAAATTTAGTGGAGTACTGGCTCTGGGTTATCTGGTTTCAAGCACACACACATGCATAGACGCATAGTAACACAGCCAGACACGCAGACGCTGTGTCTATGATGCTTGTTTTCTTTGCTTGGATGAGCGGGCTGTAGGCATGAAAATGCAGTTGTATGCACTTTCTCCCTTGCACACTTTCACTCACATGTTCCTTGACATACAATACATGCTTTACACACTCTGTGGTCCTGCACCATTGTACATAAAGGGAAAGTTCTGAATATTTGAAGTGGGGTTGCATGAGGTACTTATCAATAGTCAGTGTATTACTAACAGTAGAGGCTGATCTGCACGCCATGAGTTAGGAGAAGCAGAGAGGTGCACCAGCATAGAAGCTAAGCAATGAACTGCAGTGGTTTCTATGTCAGCAATAAATTTGAGCATTTCACACATGTACATACAGTACAGTTTTTCACTATGGTAGTGTTTGGATCGGTGCAGCATTTGTAACTGATATATTTTCTGTTGACATGTTCTTTTTCTACAGCACATGTTCATCTACAAGTAACACATGCTGAACACAATACATGTTAGAAGTGGTTATAGCCAAGGGACTCCTGCCTTAATAATTCAGTTTTATAAACTGATGCAATGCTTTATGTCTTTGTTCCATGAGCACTTAACAAACTCGGGCATAAGGATTTGCTCATTACTCAACAATATGCCATATGGATGTAATGGAGCTCTTATGTTGTTAAAACTTAATAAGACTCTTCAAGCAGTAATACCCATAAATGTCATTATCAACGAAAAGTGCATCAGTTCTTTTAGCAATGTTCACCACAACAGAAGCACAGCAGTAACGGAAAATATTGCTGCTTACTTGAGGAAGCGGCTGAGGTACTGGCGGCTGCAGGCAGACCAGGAGAAGACACCGTTGTGACCGGCTAACGTAGGAGACATGATGTTGCCCTCTGACTTCTTACAAACATTCCCTTCACCATCATGGACCATTCCAAAACTGGGGAATGAAAAAAAGGCACCATGTGCGTTTGTAGCAAGGGTGAGCAAGCAGAAACCACAACACTGCATTAATATGGATGTCTACAGTGTTGAATTCTCATCATTCTCGCACATGGAAATAAAAAGAATGCTTTAGAACATTTTTTGTGGTCCGTAGAAATCACATGTCAAACGTGCATTAGAAGAATGCAGCATTTTGCTTTTCTTCTGAACCATTTGTGATGGCACCTACTGAACATATAATACAGTTTTCAAAACATTCTTATGCATGTACATGTTTTTCTTAAGGGCATTTTCTGCATGTAATAGAGATGACAGAAAATGAGGGGAGGAATCAGGAATGACATGCAACAAAGACCCCTGGCCAGACACAAACTTGTGATGTTGTGGTTTATTGCTGACGCCTTAATTCCACCACCAGGCATGATTTTCAGCATGTTTATTGTCTTTATGAGAGGAATGGAAACCCTTACTTGTGTCCGGATTCGTGGGCAATGGTGAATGCTAGACCCAGGCCTGTGTCCTCATTGATGGTGCAGCTCCGGTACTTACTGCACATCCCACTAATTGGAGCAAAACCTGCAAAATTTTACATCACAGGTCAATTATTTCATCAGTTGTAACTCAGTTTGTTCCAAAATGAACTGTAATTGATTGTGTAATTGATTGATTGCAATAGCTACTGTCAATTCATGAAATCAGAGACACTCAGTTTACCAGAATAATTTACAAAGTGAAAGAGGCAGAATCTGGGAAAACATGTTTCGTGTACTGTACACAGTTTAATGGAGAAGTACACACACACAAACAATGCATATACACCTCCCTCTTCTTCTTTGTTCTTTTATTGGACATATGTTCATACAAATATTTGTGTTCATACCTTGAGGTATTCATAAGTGTGTATATGTAAGCCTAAGTATGTATATGGATGAACATGGATAGCTTTTTTCATTTTTATCTGTATCAACGGTTGTATAAAATAATCGCAGTTACATGTAACTTATGATTTATGAATTTATTGCACGAAAAATACACATGAATTGGTACTTTTCACTTAGTAATACATTATCAGTTCAAAAGTGAGGGGATTCTCTTTAATGGGAGGCAGAAATCTCTCAGTCTGAGCTGGTTGCAGACTGCATGCATAAGAAATATCAGACCCATCATAAGTGGGTTAAACCCCCTCCATATGTTAAAATGAGGGATACTGTGGGAACATTCCTCGATCCCCCTGCCACCTTTCACTTCAAGTTAAAACATTCTTCCACTGTCTTCACTTCTTACTCATATCTCTCAGTCTCTATTAAACTCCCATCTTTTACTGCTCAGGTCCCTTTATGCCTCTCTCCTCACACACACACATGCACACACACGCACAGGGACATGGAGACACTGGCTCTGAATCAAAAAGGATAATACCCACGGGGCCTCCCTTAATGTTTTTAACTCAGTGTCTCATGGAGAATTTAGCCTTGTGTTTTGTTATTTCACAGCTCTAAGTCATTTGCCATAGAGTACAAAACCCCTAAAGTAATGTTCTCATATACATAACAAATGATATTACACACAAGCCGGCAGATTGACTGTGAGAACAGGCATTTAGCTCCTTTTTCGTGTCAGCAAGGAGGTAGATCATTGGTGTTATATACTGGTTTTGAAATATGGAGGAAAACATTGGGGGATAGGGCTGTAACAGTAATCCAAATAAACTGTGTTATACACTGACTGGTAGCACTCATGGTCATTTTGTCTTGTACCTTTGGGAATTATTCAGAACTAACTCTTCTTTGACGGCACACACGCACGCACACAAAGAGAGACACACAGACCTTTGAACTGGGCTTTCTTAGCAACGATTAGGTCTAATGCTAGGCTCAACACTTTGAAGTCAAAACTTAAGTCTGGGGTTTGGAGGTGGTGTGTGTTTGTTCGTACATGTGTGTGTCTGAGTGTGCGTCATGGGACACACAATTGAAGTTTTTTCTCACAGTGCGGAAGACAACAATGTGCTGGCATGGTCATTATGACAAACAAGCTGTTGTTAGTTTGTTAGATGGTGTGCACTCATAATGATTGAGTGTGTGCATGTTTTAAGTAGCTGAGCTTGGTCTGTACTTTTTGAATGTTCTGTGATTTAAGTGAAAACATGGTTTGCGTGTTTCATTTTCTGGTGCGGTGTTCTTTCCTACAGATCAACGGTGCTGCGTGAAATGTAAATAAAGGATACAATTATTTGCAAATGCTTTGTGACTTCTATTTAATTGAATACAGTATAAAGACCCTTATAATACATTACAAAAATATTTAATGTTCAGACTGAGAAACATTTTTTTTTGTGAATGTACACTCATTCTGAATTTGGTGCCTGCAACTTGTTTCAAAAAAGTTTTGACGGGGTCAACAAAACATGGAAAGTTGCGCAATGCTCAAAAAGCACCTGTTTGGAGCATTACACAGGTAAACAGGTTGACTGGTAACAGGTGACAGTATCATGATTATTATTAAAGGCCATCCTTGAAAGCCTCAGTCATTCACAAGCAAGAATGGGGTGAGGTTCATCACTTTGTGAAAAACCGCATGGGCAAGTAGTCCAACAGTTTTTTCAACACAAAACTTCAAGGAATTTAGGGTCAATCACCATCTAAAGTCTAAAACTGCTACAAGTTTCAGAGAATCTGGAGAAATCATGGGTAACTATACCACCAGTGAAGGCCTCATTTATGCTGTAAGGTACATACAGGAGTAACAGGCTGGCATCTAGATGACGTCGTCTCTTTCAGAGACGCCCCTGCTTATTTCAGCAAGACTCAGCATGTGTTACAACAGCGTGGCTTCATAGTAAAAGAGTTCAGGTACTTGATTTACCTGCCTTTAGTCCAGACCTGTCTCCTATTAAAATGTGTGGTGCATTATCAAGCCCAACGTACGACTGTTGAGCACCTCACGTCATGTATCAAGCGAGAATAATAAAGCATTTCTCTTTCAAAACAATAAGTGTCCTCAGTTTCAAAAAGCTTACTGAGTTTCGTTTAAAAAAAGGAATATGTCACAACGGTAAACATGCCTCTGTATAACTTTTCTGGAACATGCTGAAGGCATCAAATTCAGAATGAGTGTGTATTAAGAAAAACAATTAAGTTAATCAGTTTGAACATTACATGACATGACTGTTTTGTAATTGGGGTTTATGTATTTTATACACAGCTATGAATATGTCTCAGATTGTCCCCTCTGATGATGTTTTTTGTAGTAATTATATTGCAGATTGTTCTTTTTATCTTTCCTTTTATTTGACCTCTTTTTAAACTTCATATGTTTCATTATTCATATTTCTAATTACATTATTATATACAGTATGACACTGTGGGGCTTTAAAGATCTGAAAGGAGCCGATTTTTTCAACATCAGGTTTGGCTGATGTGACCCTCTGTGAGACAGAGGACAAGGACACCTTTCCAGAGAAAGACAGCCATCAATACAGAATTACATATTTTTGTCAAGAGCAAGAAAAAATAAATAAAAACACAGAATGGGAACTTCATTTTTCATTTTGTTAGTTGTCCATTTATTACACTTTCAGGCATCTTGTAACCACAGAATCTATATATCTTAATGCTGAAGACGTACCGAGAGTGTCACAGGGTTCGTTCTTCCAGGAGCAGATGTCGAGTCCTGTGAGGAGGATGGCGTGGTCATGGTGTCGTCCCTCTCTGCCTCCCAGCGTAGACTGCCAGTGGCAGAAGCTGTTCAGTGTGTGGTCTGCATGGTGGTTGATCACCAAGCCATCCTGTGAGATAAAGCAGATAAAAGGAGGCTGAAAAGAGATAGCACTGTCTTTATTGAAGACAGCTGTGAGCACAAAGTGTTGTTGATTTAAAAGAGAAAAAAGTCAGTCAAATTAAATGACATAACCTTCCCCATTCCCTCTACTCAGACAAATATCAATAAAATTACCTTAAGCTTTACAGAATTAGAAAAGAAATCATTGCTAGAACTTTGCTTGGTCTGTACCATTAATTCAAGGCACATCAAGCTCTTTGGACATGTACAGTTGTGGTCAAACATTCACACATGCTCGTGAGGACCATGTATATCATGACAGTTTATGATGTGTGTCAATCATGCATTTTGGTTCTTTCATAAATTTATTACAAGTCTTTTGGAAATATGACAAAATCTGCTGAGTCAACAATATAGATACAGGAAGGCTAATATTTGCTAATATTCGGTACTTTTGGTAGCTATCCAAAAGCTTTTGGTTGTATTTTTGACAACTCCTCTTGGCAGAAATGGTGCAGTTCAACTACATTTGTTGGCTTTCTGACACAGACTTCTTTCTTCAGCACATACAACCTTAATTCTAGCCAGATTTAGCCATTTCTTTACCACTTTTGATGTGTGTTTGGGGTCACTGTCTTGTTGCAACACCCGATTTTGTCATATTTCCAGAAGACGTGTAATAAATTTATGAAGGAACCAAAAGAGTTATAGGAATCACCGGAAATTCAAAACTGCCATGATAGGCCACATTAAGACGTGAGAGGGGGACACTGATAAAATAAGTGTTGCTGCTTGGGAGACGAACGTCTGGGACATTTTTGCCATTTTTGGCATTCCTCCCACTGATAATTGCCTCTTAAGGAAGATTGAAATCTATTAACATCACAGGTGGATGGAAACCAGAATCCGCTCTCCTTGGCCTTTCTGACTCTCTGACAGTACCCCACCTGTTTCTCTCTGCTTCTGTCCCTCTCTTTGTTTTCTGTTGTACTCAAGCTGTCCTTCCAGCTCCCGCACTCTGCGAGAATTTCCCTCCTAAATCTGGCAAAGATCCAAGGAAATGAATACCCTATAATTAACCACTGAAAAAGTCCTTAGTAGTTAGGGCGACCCCGGGAAAATCTCTGAGATCTCTGGACCTTCAGGCATAAAAACAAATAAACAAACAATCAATCTGTATTTTTCCACCACAGTTTGAGCTGGATTTTTGGACAGACAATGGTTACAAGCTTTCAGATGCTCACCTGCTCTTCATCCAGAAGCACAAGGCCCACTATCACTATGTTGATGTTCCCCCCTATTGTACCATCTTTGAAGAGACTGGAGACCTAGAAGGCACACAAACAAATTTCCATTACATATTAATGCTTACCATGCTGTTTACAAAATCCTTTAATTTGTCTACCATTGCCTTATTAAAGTTCTGTCTGAAGAGATATTGGTTGCTTTAATTGTTCCTCCTCAGTGGGTCTTGACTTTTAGTGCAAAATTCTACTTCTTTTCTTTCTGTTTCCCTGCACAACTATACATTTTCAGAGAGCTCGGACAGCGTGATCGGGTCAGTAAAGTAACATTTGAAGTGTTTTTCTGTCTGCAAAATCGCAGCATCAGTCACAACATTTCAATTCAGAATAAAGTACTTCTTAAAATATCTAGACTGACACAACTTTAGTCTCAGCTAAAGAAACATGTTGCTGTCAAAACAATATTGCATCTAATGACTGTTTCCCACCAAATGTTTCCCTTCTTTTGATCTGGCCTGGAATCCAATCTACAAATGTGAATCAGTCTTGGCTCTCTCCGTTCATTTTTGATTTCCAGAACAAAATGCAAGCAGGAAAGCATGAAAAATGCTTCAAGCAGGAAAAATGTCCTTCTGAAAATATTGAAGGAAAGACAAAGGCAATGCAGTAACAGAATCGTGGTTAATATTTGATCAGCATTGTCTTGTTTGACAGTTTGATTTGAGATTCATGAGCCTGTTGTGCTCGAAAAATGTGATAATACTGATGTGACTTTTGGGACACTGACCGGCGAGCTGATCAATGGCAAAGACATGTCTGCATTTAACCATTGCATCAATCCTGCTCAATATTAAATACATCGTGATTGTGAATCGCCCAGCAGGAGCCAGGATGGGTGGAAATCACTCTGAACAAGAGGGTGTAGGTTCAGATGACTCTGCCAGAGCAAATGAAAGATGAGCTCGGAGATTTGTCTGGTTCCCAGGCTACTCTTAGTCCTTAACATTAAGAATAATTTCCATTTCTCTGTGTCTGCTGCATGTCATAAATATGAATGTGAAATCATGAGCCGATTATAGATATTTTAATCTATGGATCAAGGTTACCGACACTACATTATGTTTTGATATTAATCCTATTTTATTTTTAATCTACATATTATTGTACATACAATAGAGGGGTCTCTGTCAAACGTATGAGACAACACTCTTTGACATTCCTGTGGAAACAAAACACAAAAACCTCTTTTTTGATGGTATCGGTGAGGCATGACAGCCACAACTGCTGTTTTCAATTCAGCGTCTTGTACTCACAGGGATATCTGACCATCAATCATAATAGTTTGGACTTTGAAAGCAGACTCCTGATCTCTTGCTCTTGTTCTCTTTCTCTCAGGCCCGATGAATACCTCAGGTGCCACTCACTAAGCCTTTTTCCCCCCTTCAGGAACACTCTCATTCGTTCCTGATGTTCCTGATGTTCCTGATGTTTGGTCTTCCGCTGCTCTGACTCATGAGAAGACACATGGCCGTGGTTTGTTACTGATTTCAAGCTAAATTTTGAGGTCAAAGAGACAATCAAAAACACTTACTTAAACTAAAATATCTTGGAACACTGGTGTTTCACAGTTTCATATTTGCACAATTCGGCAGATACAGTGAATCACAGTTTCCATAGAGCTTCAGTGTTTTGCGGTACATAAAGTGTGTTTTTTTTAATTAGCAGCCTAATGACAAAATGTTTTTGAAGTCTTTCCACTCTGCATAACATAAATCTATGCAAATGTTGGAATGGCATATCACATTTAATTTTCAACAAATATTCAACAATCCTTTAAACACCCACAAGAGCTGACAGGTTGGGTAGGGGGTTGGGTGTTGTCTGTGTAACTACATCCTGTATTTAGGTGACTCCTCTGAGGCGGGCTGTGACTGCCTCAGCTTGGTTTCTACTAAAGGAGACTATGTTTTCAAAATAGACAGATTATCTTTGGATTTGTCAGTCAGTCATTAAGTAGCAAAACGAGCATGACGGAATTTGCTCGCAGATCAGCTGAGAGGGACGCGGGAGGACACGGTGATCTCACCCAGATATCAGTTTCATGTTTTCAGATGGGCTCTGTCTGATAAGTGAGAATAAAAGACAGTGGTGTCAAGTCACTAAAAGCTCAGCAATGGCTAACCTCAAATGAATTTATCTGTGGCTTCCAAATCAATTTCTGCAGATGTTTGCCCTTTACATGCTGTACAATAACAAAACATAGACTACAAAGCAAATTTAAAGTGGGTAATGTAAGGTCTGGCAAAAGGACCACTAGCTAACATCAGGCTTTGCTGTATTGTTGTTACATGTTAAGATTTTTTTTACATGTTGATGCATTGCAAGACTCACCTTTCTTACACAAAGCTGAAAGACATGGTGTAGCTAGTAGAAAACACATCCTCAGCTGATGAAAAGACACTGACAAATCAGAATTTTTGATCTGATGGTGGTACAAGATGAAAAGCTGAGGAATCACCAAAGTGACTGCAATTTTTCCTTTTTTTCAGATCTCTATGTAGACATAAAAGACTGCACCCAATTGCATGACAATCCATCCAATAGTTGTTGAGACATTTCACAAGAGGCATCAAACGTGAACCTTTACATGAAAAGTCAGGGAATCACAAAAATCCCTTGGATGCATAATCTGGGAACAATGAACGTCAACATTTGGTGCCAATTCACAGGGTAGATGAAAACTTTGACCTCTTGGTGGCGAGAAAAAAATCAGTAGGATTCGTTCTCTGGGAACCAATTTAATAGTTTAATCCACAAATGTGAATTAGTCTGGGATCTCTCAGTTCATTTTTGATTTCAAGGGTGCAGACCAAAATGCAGCTGGATGCAATTGGATAGACCTATAACCAGTCAGAGCAATGAAACGTGGCCAACAACAAATCAAAGCAACAGAAGGTATGATGTAAAGCGTTGAATGACACATGGACATTTGGGCGGTGCTTGGTCTGTTTTCAAGAAGGAAAAAATGGCAGCCTGGCGACAAACTTTCTCAAATTACAGCTTAACAGTAAAATGTACTATTTGATCAGTGCTGCTATCTTTGACAGTTTTATCTGAGTTTCGTGAGATCTGGTGGGTTGCAAAAGTGACGTCACTGGCATGTGACTTTTCAGATCTGGACTGGGGAGGCCCCTTAGTCAGACATCATGTCAAACCTGCCCCATATCAAATAAACAGTTGTGATTGGATCTAGGATAGGTGGAAATCTGTCTGAATGAGAGGGTGGCCAGACACATCTGCCAGAGCAAATGAAACATGAGCTTGTGGATTCGCCTGGTTCCTGGGCTACCAATTTCATGGCAATCCATCAAATACTGTAGCTCTTGAGATATGACAGCGTGCACCAAAGAGGTCGACCAAATGAGCCAGGCTCTAAGCAAGGCCAATGAGCCATTTTACACAAACAATAAAACATCACACCTCCAACAAAATCTATAAACTTCTATTTTTGTTTTCATTATAGTTCTTATGATGTCAAACATTGTACTTCATCAGTGTCCCCTTACCATATTAAGCACAGTAAGAACATATGTAGTAATGTTCTCATGGCCATGGTTGTCCATCATCTTTCTGTCCACCACCACCAGCATCTCCACGTTGAGCTTCTGACTTCCCTGGCTCTTCATGAGCACAGCTCTTTTGTTCCTGGGGATGAACTTGTATTCATCTGGAAGGATGAAGACATTCTCTTCTGGAGGTTTGGGCATGTCTGAATAAAACAAAAATAAAAATAAAACTGAATGCAGTTGGGAAAAAAAAAAAAAAACTGCAACTATGGACCAAACTGAATGAAAGTCTATGAAGCACTGTGGCTGCAGAGTCAACACAATTAGGAACATGCTGTGGTACATTATAGTGGGTTGTAAGTGATTGATGGAAGAAAAAACAATAGTGCATATAATGGAAATTTAATAGCAGTTATGACGTCTATTACAAATACACAACCTTTCCTTCCCACAGCTGATTATACGTTGCACAATATTTGAAATTAACCTATACCCACCAGCCTTTGCCTGTGACTGTTAACCAGCGATTCTGGCAAGTAGATGACAACCATTCTGGATGATTAACTATACCCTTACTTTCATGACCTGATGTCATGGATAAACTGCAAACTGAGCTTTTTCTTTTCTGATGTTGACTCTGGCAGTCTCACTGTTATGCTACCATTAAGTCAAGTGTGAAACCACAGTATGTGGTTGTACATGAGCAGCAGCTAGAGCAAGCTGAATTTTCTTTAAATGCAACAGTTAATATGAAAGCTTCACATGCGAAAAGAAAATCAATTTAACTGTTAATGGAGTCATCAAAGAAAATTCTGAACAATTTCATATTCTGTAGACCAATGGCAGGCTGACTGAGGACAGGGACAAAAAAAGGGGCACCAACAAGCTAAAAATCACAATATATCAACGATGACACCGTTCCAATCCTTAGTTTAGGTTGAAATTATTTAATTATGTGACATACAGCAATTTTCGAGCATGTAGAGCAGCCAATGCAGCACTGCATTGCGCTTTCTCCACTGGGAGATCACCTTAAGGAGGGCACTCTGTTTTCCCCACTTGAAGGACACCCTAGAGAGCACTTTATCAGGGTCTTCCCACTTGAAGGGCACCCCAGTGGACACTTAACCACATTTTGCCTACTTGTAAGGCACCCTATGGGTCACTAATCATCTCCACATGAAGGTCACTGTATTTCTCCACGCTAAGGGCACCCTAGATGGCACTTGATCACATTTTATCCAATATAAGGGCACTCAGAGGCCACTTTATCATGTTTTATATGCCTTACTGGCATCCATGACGGCACATTTGCAGGTTTTTTCAAGTCCACTTGTATTGTAGGCGTAACACAATGTTAAATAATAATGGACCAAGACCATTTCTTGATTTATTTGAAGAAAAAAGGAATTCATGTTTATGAAACTTCTCTGTTTTAACCCACTTTGGCGAACTTTGTTAATAAAGGTAATTTTTAATGGCGCCCAAAACTGTGTCATAGATAAGATAAAGGTTTTTTCCCTAAGTGGAAGGTGTGTTATAAAAATGATAACGTAAATTGAATTCACAGTACAAACTTATTGTGAAAACTTATCAGTGATTAAGTTAAGCAAACATGTCACTCAGACAAACACAGACTGAAGCTTAACATCTAATGCCCAACTCCTTTTGAAGCTGGATCACCTTTGGTAAAAATGTGTCAAATCCATACTCACTTCTGCACTATGACATGAGATCAAAAGTGCACACAAGCCAAAGCAAAGTGCAACTTAAATCTATTGTGTCTTGTGACATTATCAGCTTAAATCTTCACTTCTAACTTATCAAAGTGTTCACACATCACTGCATAGCTGCGATAAACCATAAAGGCTAGAAAGTTTGCTTATGTAGGCAGACAGCAGGTGAGTGACCAAAGTGCCTTTCTGACTAAAACATGGCACAGGTGTTCAGTGATGTCATCTTATGGGAATGTAAACATGAGTGTGTTTTCACATGGGACAGGCAGCTGGGGTTCTGCAGGGTAATGGTGGTGGTACCAGTCCATTCCCCGCCTGCTCTCTTTCAAATGACCCCTGTGACACCAGCCATGTTAACTGATCTCGTGATAATTTCTTGAGAGCAAACATTTGTCACAGCGTTAAGTGGATATAAAACATTTCCCCGAACCTTTCACAGGTCAGGTCACTAATGTCGCCAAAAATAGCAGCATTAATTGAGATAATATTCCCCGGAGGAAACATCTGTCATGACATAAAATACAAATCAAAACCTTCGCTGAAAGCTGGGGATAATTTTCCAAGGAAATTTACCAAACATGTCAATTTGACATTCTGTTCAAAAGTTACAACATCTTCCCTGGATTTATGACCCACCATCCTGTTAAGTCAGTAAAAACACACATCTTGTTTTCTGTCTTTAACACAGCAGGGATTAATGATGTGTTAATGACAGTAAGTGTTAGCACAGAATGTGTCACGTTTAATGTAGTGTTACCAAATGATGTACTATGTGTTGTTCCTACTACATGATGACTGTAAGTATTCCGCATCCCTTAGTATTAGTATTGGCAGTCATTGCAATAACGTTAATATGGGAACATATTAAAATGATAGTCCTGATTATTTGAGGTGGGGATGTATAAGGTGTTTATTGATGCTACTACTTTAATAATACTGATATAGTGTCTTTGCTACAGTAGATGCTTGTTGGCATAGGGTCAGCAACAGAAGCTATTTTAGCCACTTAAAAAAGGTCCACCCTAAAAAAAAATCAAGATCACTTTAAGTGTATGCTCTATTTAGAACATTTTCAACACTTTGCTTTGTTGTTAGACAATTTTGTCTAATAGGAAACCGCCATTATACAGTATCACTCTCTCAAAACCAACCAAACTTCATAAGCAAAATCAATCATTTTACCTTGCAGAATGTGAGAATTACTAGTGTAGCTCTGCCTCCATCTGTTAGTTTGTTTGTGTTATTGTGTGACTTCAGTGAACCTGAACTAACCTTTTAAAACACTGAAGTCACACAATAACACAAACAAACAGGCAGCAGTAGACCAGCAACTCCCATGTTCTGCAAATAAAAAATTCTGATTTTGCCTACGGAGTTTTGTTGGTTGGAGAGAGTGATATTTGGCTTATATAACGGGGGTTTCCTGTCAGAAAAGACTGCCTGCAAAGAAAAGCAGTGAAAATCTGCTAAATATAGAACACACCTAAACTGATGTTTATTTTTTAACCTTTTTTTTAAATGACTAAAACACTCTGTCTCTGCTTCTTATAATCGGGGGCCACCTAATGAAGGCAATACACTGATGAATACCTCAAACATCCCACATCCCACATGAAATAATCTAAACCATCATTTTAATGGTGGTGTCTTGGTGTTCCCCTGCTAACAGAGTGATTGGAAAAGTCAACAGATAGAGCTAATATTTTCCTTTCTCCATGACACTGTAAGTGGTGTGGTGATTCCTCAAAATGTGGCTTAACTTCTATGAGATCACACCATTAATTTAGTTATATCTGGAAACTGAGTATTATGACAGTGCTGAAAATGTACAATGTGAACTGTATGTCTAGCTGGGAACATTCTTATTCAAGTGTCAAATGTTAACCATTTTCATTTGAGGTATTGGAAGGGGCAAAATGACTGCATGACAATTACATGACATTAATATGTCATGTAATCTAATTTAATGAGTAAAAAAGATCCAAATGCAAATATCTATTACGTGGGAGGACATACTGTAGGTGAGTAAAATGAACCTCATAAAAAAAATCCTGTCGAGGGTTCATGAAATGCTTTTCTCTTTTTACTTCCCTCCATGTCCTAGGTGCCTACTTTTATTTGCAGAATTTAAACAAAAAAAAATTGTGTTACTTACACTTACCCTGTTTACTTCATATATGCATGGGAAACAGTTGCAGTAATGTTAAATGTATCTCAACCTGAAGAGGTGGTACAGTATATGAAAGTTCTGTTTGTTATAATGCTACATGTGAATCATAATGAGAAATTGCCCTTACATACATTTCTTCCGTCTCCCGCAGAAGTGTTGCCTCTGCCTCTCCCCTTGTCTGTAGTCGCTGTCATGTCGATGGCTGTGGCGGTGATGGCCACTGTCATGATGCTCCGTCTGGTCGCTGTGACTGTTGTTGTTATCATTGCCATGGTGATCTTGCTGGTCCCTGTGTTGATCCCCATTAACGGTGCTGTCAGTGGGGTCGGTCTGTGAGTTTGTGGATCTCCTGGTGACAAAGTGTTGGTGTGATTTATGATGAACCGAATCAGCGGATCTCTTCTGAAGCACTCGAGGCTCATGACTTCCCCGCTCTGTCCTGGAGTGCCTCGTGCTCTTATAGAGGATGTGTGGCTGGTGACTGGAGGGCGCTGTGAAGTTCTCTGTCTCAGCAAGGTGGCGGGACACGGGCCTCAGGAAGTAGTCTGCATCTTGTGTTCTGATCAAACCTGACTAGAGGCAAAACAGAAGGTCTAATTACCTTTACAGCAGTATCCCTACAACAGACAACTGGTAGGACTGGATGACATAACTGAAAAAATTCTCACAATAAAATGTTTCATTTCAGTCTATATCAGGGGCGTCAAACTCAATCACAGAAGGGGCCAAAATTTAAAACACAGTCTAAGTCGTGGGCCAAACAGGATTAACATTTATTGAACAATCCAAAACTGACTGTTTTATTCAGAAATATGAATTTGAACAGCCAGACTGCACCAGCTTTTTCCTCAATAAAATAAATAAGATTTAAATTTTTTTTCTTCAACAATAGGAAAACAAGAATATTTCAGCTGAGAATATTATGTATATATGTGTATATATATATGTATATATTATGTGTATCTCAAGTAGTCTGTGAGTTAAGAAGGAAAATATAAAAGAAAATGTTATAGTTGCCCCCAGTCTCCCCTATTCATTTTGCCCATGTATGCCATATGTCAATACTACACATGAACAAAACACCTGTTAATTGATCAACAGTTTAAGGGCAAGGGCATATTCATTATGTGCTTTCACGGTGGTTTGCATATAAGATATTTCAGTGAAACTACTGAAAATGTTATTATTTTTTCTTACTTTTTCTTATTGCTATTGATGAAGTGTCTGTCTGTACAAATTACTATTATTTTATTGCCCCAGCATACAATATGAGAACCCAAAAGAAACATATGTACATCAATTATGTGTGCAAAAATATCCTGTATTTTGCAAAAAATTGTAATGTTTGACTTTAAGTTTTACATGTACTTTTCCAGCCTTTCTTCCAGTAACTACACTTGCATTATAAAATATTCAAAAGTGACCTGTACAGTATATACGGCTGATGTCCAGTACCTCAGAAAGAAGCCTAAAGGGCTGCAGTCATATATGACAAATGAAGGACAACCCTCTCCAGCTATCCATTTAGCTTTCCAATCTGTCTCTGTCAGCAATTAGTCACAATTTGACTCTTGGGTCACTGTGAACCTGACCCCCCTAAACCTCTGTGCGGCTCAATTACTGGCCGTGTTTCTTCATGTTCAACATCTGTTTTGCTGTTCAGGGTCAGACATTATCTCAGCAAAATCTAAATAAGACTGAGTCAGACAGAACGAGTTTCAAACAAAAAAGGCTGGTGTGAGGATGAAAGGAGGTGGCATCTCTCTTCTAAACAATGTATACACTCACAGTTCTCAGACTTTAGGCCTTACTTACTTTAATATTTACATGAGTTAGAAACCTTGTGAACAAAACCCCTGAAGTATTATCTGAATATGATATGTGACAAATCCTTTTTAAAAATAAGTTCTTAGATATTATAGAGGGCCCACTTTAAGTACCAGCGCATTATGCCTTTGATTTTAAGGAATAAGTTATGGGAAACCCAGTAATAAATTGTTTAAGGTTCAGCAAAGCTTTTCTTCAGTTGACCTTATTCTGTTTCTCTATTTCAGTTTGTCTTTGTCTCTTTCCCAAAGAGACATTTTCATTTTTCTTATTCCATTGTCAATAAACGTCTCTCAACACAGCCGATTCAGACACTTGGAGATGACTTTCTCCTGCTCTCTAGTCTCTCTCTTTGTCTCTCTCAGTCTCTCCAAACACGCACCACATTTGTGTTGACAGTCAACTGGCACAGAGCATTTGGACTGTAACTGTTCTTGGCAGTAATAGTAGTTTCCCTAAAATACGTTTAATTGACTAACTTTTTCTTTTTTTTTCGCTGTGAGTGGAGTGTGAGGTCCTTCATCACTGCAGCCAACCTGCTGGCTGACAGAAACACAGTGACACAGTGGCAGTGCTGAGGCTCTGTGCGTGTGTGTGTGTGTGTGTGTGTGTGTGTGTGTGTGACAGTCTCAGCACACTACATGGTGGATGTGTGTATGTGGGCATGTGAGTGTGAAAGCTGGTAAGACAGAGACTATACGTGTCCAACCGAGTGAATATGTACACTCATAGAAATAAAAGTCTTAACTAAAGCCATTCCTGGTAGAAGTTTTTTATCAAGGTTCCACTTGGAACCCTCTCAGAAAGTTCAAACTTAAAGTCATCATGGTTATACTTAGAACCATCTGTGTTAAGTTCCACTCAGAGCCTCCAATTAAAGATTCTGCAGAGAGCCCTTCTATGGTGTAAAGGGTTCTATCAAGAATGCTTTTACATACAGTAATAGTACAAAGAACCCTTGACAAACCCCAAGGATTTTGACAATCCTTAAAGAACTCTTTCTTTCAAAAAGGGTTATTCGGGTCCTTAATGGAACCCTTATCTTTACAAAGAACGCTTGAAGAAAAATTTCTTCAAAAAAGGGTACTTCATGGGCAAATGCATCTGGGGAGAACCTGAGCCCTTCAAGAAGAACCCTTTTGGAACCTTGTTTGAAAGAGTGTACAGAGTTGCGCATACCTATGCATGCAATCTAGTGAGGAGTTATCTCTTGATGCAATCTGCTAATTTTGCAGAAGCAGCCCCCTGATAGTGAACATTAGTTTGATGCTTTAATGATCTCCACTACTGATTTTTCCCATTTCATCATCACTCACTAACCCAGGCCTCAGTCTCCGCCAGTCTATCAACCACAGATCAGGAAACCAGTGGAACAGAGTCCTTGGAAAATGCTGTGACTGTATTAAGCACTGAATTTGAAAATGATGAACTCTGAGCACACAAGCCAACACAGATGTGTAAGCTGTGACCACAATGACTGTACAGTTTACAGCTTTCATCACGTCAGCGCAGCAAAAGAAAGTTGTCATGCATTTATGTTGCATTTGTGAATTATTGGCTCCACAGCAGCCAAACTGGCTTAGTCTCTTCAAACGCTATAAAAACTCTGAATTCTCAAACTGCATAAGCGAACAGCAAAAAGAGAACAAAGACATTTAAAAAGTATCCATATGACTCCTGAAGAGCAAAGATTTAATAGCAGTTTATTGTAAAATGTGGGCTCCCATGTGGAGAACGGTTCAAATCCCATTGTTAACTTTTATGCCCTGACTGCAAGCCAGTTGTTGTTTACAGGTGTTTCTGCGTCAGATAATGATCATTTCCCACCGTACAGTAACTGGTGTTTCACAGACAAAAGATAATCACAAACAGCAACGCAGAAATATATTTGGAGACATATTTACAGCCGGAAACGCACTTTTTGACCCAGTACTTATTGAGAAGATTACAACCTTTTTAGGCCCTGTAAAAAACGAAAAACAATGGACGCTCCATAATGAAGTCCTGGAGTTTCAGACAGTACATGTTTTGCTACATCCACAACTCACCAGCGCTGCCTTCTCTACTCTGTTATGTTCTGCTGTATTAAAATCTACAAAAAGCACAGCTGTTTTGCCTCAATATTCATGACAATGTTGCGCTGATTATTGACAACCCACCCTGATAAATGCTCCAGTTTTCTTTAGCAAATAAGAAAACAGAGGGTGGAGGAGGATCAATTATTCAGAAAAGGAGAAAAAGTGAGAAGAGTCTTTCTAATGCATTACCACCTTCCTACGCACTGTAGCTCGCCTGCCAGCGGTCAAGAAATAATCCTTGCCGGGAACCTCAGCCAGGATCGTTGGTTACAATCACATGTGACAACCGGTGCGTGATCCTGTCATCTGCGTGGCACCCACCCCGGTGCTGTGTAATCACAGGCGATTGTCATAATTTTGTTCCAAGTCACGGTGAGGCCTCTGACCTGAACTGCGCTGCTGTCAACCTTGAAAACTTCTCATGCTAAGCACTTACTCTGTCTGGGTGGGTGGTTTGAGGGCATTAGTGTAGAGCTAAAGCAGTAGGGAAATGTGTGCCATGTGACAGTTAAGAAAAAGGTTTTCAACAGTAGAGAGTTGACACTTTTGAGGAGTGGAATAAAAGGAAATTTTCTTTTTTTATGTTGTTTGGTCAGCTCATTCCAATGGCAGTAAAGGGAGATGGGACAGATAAAGAAGAGGAAATCCATGATGGAAAGATACAATCATAAGACTTACACCTGCAGCCTGTCGACTGGACTGTTTAGTTAGGAGTTGTTATAGAAACTGTCATGTTCAGATATATATTGAAGAGTTGTCTGGAGGTGAGAGGGTCACCTGGCCGACATTCAGTCTTTAAAGGAACGGTGTATTTACTGTCAAGGTATGACCACAGTTGTATTACTGATGTAGCAAGAAATTTCCAAACATGGTTTTGTTTTCAATGTTGTATATATCTGCCTGTGACATTGCACTGTTCAGAGCAGTATACAGATATGTATCCATGCCTACAACAAACAATTCACAGTGGAATCACTCAGACTTAGTCATTTAAAAGACGGTGCAACCTTAGCCAAAGCCTTTTGAACCGTTCCACTTGAGGCACGTCAACATGCATGAACGTTATGATAGCTATGAGTGCAGTTCATGGTGACAGTGTTCACTCTCTGTCACTTCTGTCTCTCCTCTTTCAGCACTGCATGCATATGTTACATGCTACACTTTCTATATCCACTGTGGTCTGTCTTTTCAACATAGGCGCTGAGGTTTTGTTTTTTTCTTCTGTCATCATGTCTGGTTAACAATAGATCAACTTTGCTCTATTATACAGTATGTTAGAATGTATTTGGTGGTATAAGCTGATCATTCCTGAGTAATGGAGATCACTCTCTATACGATTATTTCAAGTTAAGTTTGCCAGTCTAAATTCCTATATCAGCCTACAGGAGCATTTTTTACTACTAAGATGCCTTTCCTTGTCATCTCGGATGTGCAAACATCAGATTTTCAGGCAGCCAGAGAAAGCAAAAGTGTGTGTTCTATAGTTCAGTGTTAAAATCAGCTGAGCCTCTCTACCCAGGCTGCTGACAACATTGCAGCAACTGTTCAGTGTCACTTGCCCTCCATGCTCCTTCATGCTGTGAATTAAGGGTTTATTTTGACCAAATCAAAGTTGGTAATTGTTGGCGCAATGGAAAGATGTAACAGGACATTTTTAGTGAGCTTTATTTTATTTTTGCTGTTTGAATGAGGCTGATGATGATGATGTTACAATTACAGTTTTGCAAAGGGAGCCTGGTTAGTTTGGCGAGAGCAATAAAACAGCTGATTCTGTCTGTTTTATCCTGTTATTGTAATGCACAAAGAAAAAGAAAAAAAAGCTTGCTCGACTGGAAGAATCTTAGTTGACTGAGGGGTCTCCATCTACGTCTGCTGTCACACTGAGTGGATGGACTGTTTCTCCTCAGGACAGATCAGTGCCCCTTATTGTTTCATGAATGCTGTCTTTGTGTTTTTTGTCCTGTGCTTAAGACATTCAGTCCAGATGTTGATGTTGTATTGTTTAACTTGTAGGTTCTGTGTTCTTCTAAAGCATGCAAATTTTTATAGTGCGCAGAATAAGCTTTTATTTGTAAGCAGAAGCCAGACTAGAAATTGTGCAGAAAACCATATGTCATAGCAGTGCACTGTACAGCATGTACAATGAATTCAAAATGTTTCTATCTTAAACAAAGCAGCATGCATCCTCTTTGTCTTCCTAAGCACAACAACCCCACAGATAATCCTTTTATGATGTCTTTAGTCTGTAAACTCTGCAGAGTCTTTAAGTTTACGCCTGGCCTTATATAAAACAACATGCATCTGCTACTTCTCCAGAGTATGTGTATGCAAGCCACTAAGTTAGGAGATTAGGTCAGCTAGTGCCTCTCCTAAATAGCCAAAGTCATCAGATTACACACTGTGCTCTACGAGGTGCAAATAGCAGTCATAAAATGCTGAAACACTACTTGGGAGGGCGCAAACAGCTGGACTCTCTGGAGTCAGACGCATCCAGACAAGCACCGACAGGAATGAGGAGGGGGGGCGGGAAAAAGCGGTAGGAAAACGGAACTGAGGGGGGAAGCATTCAGTGCATTACAAGGTGCACCTGACTGTGTGCAGTATATCGTTCTCCCCTGCGTTCTGTCTACCTCTCTTTAAGTTGCTCTCACTCATGAAGACCAAATGCTTGCTGCTATAGTTACCTTGAGCTGAAATTTATTACTTAGGTTTTTGATCCAAGCTTTTTTTTTTATTTCAGTCCAAGAAAGACTATGTCTGAGAGTTTCATACACTGCAAAAAATAATTTCAAGGAAACTTACTTCAATGGCTTTTTGAGTTTTGAGCCCAACTCAAACTCGTGAGTTTTGGAAAAGTTTTAATTTACTTTCCTCCCTAGATAAACTTGAATTTCCAAGTTTTAGAAACCATTTAATTTTCACACCCCCAAATGATATCACATACACCGCTCACTGTGAACAATTTTTGAAATAAATTTTTTTGGGGCATTCTTAAACTCACTGATTCAAGTTATCTAATGAAGAAAAGTAAATTATCCCAACAGAAGATTATAGGTTGGCAAAACTTTGTTTAGTTTTAGGTTTATTCTGAATTTTTTACAGTGTACATTATCTATGAATACTAATCACACTTTATCACTACATTATCATTTAACCAAAAACAAAAAACAGCAACACAAAAACTGAAGTTAGTTGAAGTTAGTTGAAGAAGTACCATCACAAAGCTATTAATCGATAGCATCGAAACTAAGCTTAAAATTCCCAAACATTTCTTTTGACAGACCAAAGTGCAACAATAATTCTTAATAATTCTTAACAGTGTTTCTTTCATGTAAACTAGTTCCACGATGGCTATATTTCTAGCAGCTGAAGGCAGGGATTCAACTTTGGCTCAATCTTGACAGGGCTTATTGGAAAGCTGGGAATGATACTCTGACATTGCACTTCAGCACTAGACACCGTTTCTCAAACAATTAGCTATTTTACTTCAAGCTGTACCTTAGTCATATATTGGCTAGCTGTTCCGAACACATTACACCAACTGGAGGTCTATCAAATTGAAAACAATTCAAGTTCTAAACTGACTTCCAGTCTCACATGTGCACATGACTCAGTGCCTATAATCTGCTTTGCATGACTGAGAAAACCATGAGTGATGTTAGCAAAATGATAAAACTCACAACAATCCTTTAAGATTATTTGAGTGATCTAACAGTACATTTTGAAAATTGATTATAGCAACTTGCCAAGACCACACTGCCTGCTTTTCAAAGCTTCATCACATCAAGAGACCATCCCTCATAATATATTCTTGGAAATCCCAGAGGTGGGACCAGTGTGCAGCATTCTATTATTACTACTACAACAAGGCCTGGGGCAAGAAACACACCCGTCCTTTTACAAGAGGAAAACACATGACCTCCAAGTGATTTGTAGTGTGAGGACATTTAGCATTTCCCTTTGGTACAAAAGAAAGGTGTGTATTAGAAGTTTGTGTAAAATTAGATCAGACAAACAGATACTGGTGGTGGAAAAGCCTACATTTAGAGGTGAACACTGACAGAAAGAGAGCTACAAGTGTCCCCTATTAACCTTTACTAGTTTATAGAGTGACTGATGCTTAAGTAATAGTTAGAGAGGCAATTTTATAAGAAATCAAATAGAATCCAGAAAAAAAGTAAAATAATCTGACACTGACTGATATTGTAGCTGCCTTTGAGATTTAAGCATTTAAGCTTTATAGGACACAGTTGTTACTGCATTCTGTTCTATGTTACCATCAAACTAAACATTTATGTGTAGAAAAGGGTTTTGTGAAATATGTCATTGAAGCAAGCAGGTAACTGTTTCCAGTTTGTGGTAGCACGACATGCTAGTGGCTCTGTGAGTCTGTACTCAGGCACAGTGCTGTTTTAAGCTAAATCAGGAGTTCCCAAAATCTTTGAGCTTGATACCCAAAAGAGAAATTTCGTGTCTCACTGGGATCTAAACTTTCCACGTTAGGAAAGCCAGCTAGTTGCGGTCAGAATGTCCAAATGTCAATCGTGGTTAATAAGATAACATTAGCTAACACTGACAAGTAATGGTATGTAGCTAGCAACACATTAGTCACCAACACACAGACGCAAAACAAAATTCAAATGCTACACAAACATGACTGACTTACTTTTCTACTTTCAAAACACTGTCTCTTCTTCGCACAGAAAAAAAAAGATAAACTCACGATAGAAATGCTAACGTGCTGAAGTTCAGAAGGTGTAATGTTTACCATGTTCACTATGTTAGTTTAGCATGAATGTAGCAGCCTATTAAGTCATACCAAATTATGGACACAACTGGACAGATTGAAATTTTGACCAGGTGATTGCACTATGCGAGATGTTAAGGGATCACCAGAGTTAGTACACTTTATCCTCTGGGTGCTGTGAATGTCTTAAATGTTGAAATATTTCAGTCTTGGCCTAAGTGGTAGACCGACAGACTTACATGGCTCTCCCTAGAATCATACTGCTACCACGACATTCACACAAGATGTCATATATAGGGAAAAAAATAATAATTTATGTCAGAGTGCAACGCCTGCATGGCACCGTACTCACCCCTCAACTCCCTCACCCCCATAAAAGCCAGACTAAAGAGGATTACGCTGCAGCATAAAGTTGACAGAGAGAAAAACCTGCTTTATGATCTCCTCTTCCACATGTGTGTCACTGTGCACATTCCCAAACCATTTGGCAGGTGAACAGAGTCAGTGCGACGAGCCTGCTTCTTCTATTGAGCCAATTCTTTGCTTGAAAGAATGAGATTTTTATGGCTGAACTCCCTACTGTCATCAAAGAGGGGCTACCCACTATATGGGCTGCTTGAGGAGGGGAGTTGAAAAGGCAACTTATACATAAGCTTTACAACATAACACACCTTACAAGGTGGTTTCAGCACTTCAAAATGCCAGGGAGGGGACAATCCTTATAGCCTGCAGTTCTACATCCCTCTTTTTCACTTTGAGCCATTTTTCTTGTTGCATCCATCAGCCATCCTGAGAGAACACTAACATACAGGCTCTCTAAAAGCATTAACATTGAACATTCAATCCTTTAAAATAAGGATGACTGCAAAGTTTTTCATATTTACAAAAGTGCAAATGAAAAATACTTTTAACTATTGAAAATTTACAGCAACCAATGCAATCAAAGCTAGTGTAACGAACAATTGCAAGGATAAGAAGTGAATAGACTTATTACAACACAATGAAACAGAGAACCAGAATAACATCCTCATGGTTGTATCTGTCTGCTGACCAGTCACGTTGTCATTTATTTCCATTTTTAGATTTATAAAAAATATGTAGTGAAGAAATTTAATAAAAGGTATATGACAGTAAATAATTTCCAGTGAGATGCTGTCCTCAGGCTTTTTACAGAGTACACAGGACTGACAGAGAGCTTCAGGTGCTTTTGCACAACATGATGTCACAGTGAAGTTGATCTTTGACCTTTTGGATATAAAATGTTCACTTTATCATTTAATTCTATTAGACATTTGTGTGGAATTTGTTCATAATTAGCATAATAATATCTGAGTTACCTAATTTTAATCAGTTCATCCTTGAGTCCAAGTGGATGTTTGTACCAAATTTTGAGAAATTCTCTCAAGGCGTCTCTGTCATATCCTGTTTACGACTTTGCAGTGACCTTGAGGTAACAATGACCTTGACTTTGACCACCAAAATGGAAACAGTTCATCTTTGAGTTCGAGTGGATATTTGTGCCAAGTTTGTACAACTCCCTTTAAGGTGTTCTTAAGATATTTTGTTTACAAGAATGGTATGGATGGATGGATGGATGGATGGATGGATGGATGGATGGATGGATGGACGGACAACCCGAAAATGTATTACCTCCGGCTATGGCTGTTGCCACTGTGGAGGCATAACAATACATACCGCATATAGAAATATGCAAAAAATATATATTACAAAAAGGAAATGCCAAAATCAAGATTTTCCTGTGGAATCATTCCATTGTCATTGCACTCACCCTAACCCTAACCCTTCTTCTCAGTCCCATATTTGTGTACTGCCAATTATATGTGATTATTATATGTGATTTTTCTAAGGTCAGGTTAAATTCTGACAACACAATTGCCTCATTAAATAAAATTTCTCAAACACTAACTAAGCAAAAAAGGGTAACAGAATAATCTCATCTGAGCTAAACATTTTGCAGTTTGAGACCAGCTGCAGATATCAGCAATTGATCAGGGTTCCCATGGTCAATATTTACCTTCTTCCTGCCAAATGGGAACCTGACCAAAGAGCAAGGTCTGCTGTGAGCTCTCAGGTGGCCTAGTGAACTTTGTAACAAAATGTTGTTGGAACATCTGGAGCACACATCAAATCATACGTGTATATGTGTGCATGCCACACACATAAATACATACCCAGCATATCTTTTATTTAGTATTTAGGTCACATTGTGAAAAATGACTATCTTTAGCTTTCCCCAGGAGTCTGAATAAATATCTTTGTCTGCTGATATAACCTTGCAATCCCCCAATTCACATCAGAAAAAGTCCCATTCTCATTGATGCACTGACCCAGACCATCCTAGCCAACCGCAGTCGTGAGAACCACATTTACAGTCTCCGCAACCCTGGACCTTTTGGCTGAATCTTTTATTGGGATCTGGTCTGAAATGCAGACATTCACACACACAGTTGCGCACACAGAAGAAGAGGCATCCCTGGAGATGTGCCATTCTCTGTCTGCAGTTTAAGAGGGCAATTCTCAGACACAGCAGTGGTCCTCTACAATGAAAATATAAACAGAACCCCGGAAAAGATGGGCTGAAACTTTTTGTATATCTATTGTATCACAAACACTGAATAACCATGCTGAAGTGAAATCTGGTAATATTGGTTTTTAAGGAATTTGTTTAGTTTAAATTGCAAATTTGCACTCACATTTAAGTGTAAGTATCATTCAGAGGTGTGGACCTGAGTCACGTGTCTCAAATACAGTGCAAACTTAAGTCAAAAATTTGATGACTTTAGACTTGACTTCACAAAATAAAAAGTCTTGCAATTTGATTTTTACTTAAACACCAGTGACTCATGGCTTCACTTGGACCTTCACATTTTGACTCGAAAATACTTGATACCTTCCCCCAAGCCAAAAGATTAAAAAGTATGTCATTTAAAGATAATGTTGACACAATTAATTCACACCAAGTCAACAACGAATTCTCCAGACAGACTTTGCTCCAACTAATCCGACAGCATCCAATCAAGTTTCAAGAGAGAACCATTAAGAACTAATCTTATATTACTGAGCCCCAGTTGGAAAAAAAAGATACCTAAGACAATTTCAGTCACAGAAAACTCTGAGGTCATCCACAAAAAAACAAATTGCAGTATGCAAAATGTGTGGGTCGAAAATTACAGATGGACACTTCCAACTTCCTTTGCCATTTGAAGTTGCACAAAGAACGGTAAGTCAATGCTCTATTGTTAAAATGGCATTACATTTGGAGCAGAGTGCATTATGACTTCTTTATGACTCAGAACTCAAAGTTTAGGACGTCTTGACTTGGGACTTGATTTGGGATTTTAATAACAAACTTTAGACTTGTGACTTGAACAAGAACGACTTGGACCCAGGTATCAGTAGAGGAGTTTCTCTGTCTACTGCCCAACTGCTGTGTTCTGTTTGTCGAGTTCTTAAATGAATATGTGTGTATGTGAGTTCAAGACTGAGAGGATTAATGTGTACTGATAAAGCCCTTTGTTCTCCAGTCCAGACTGCTAAGAGGTCTAGTATAACACTTGGGGTCTTACAAGGGTGGAGCTGCTTCACTTAGGCTTACTTAATGTCATTCTTACAGTTTAGATTCATGCAGAAGAGGAGGACCACCAAGGCAAGAACTGAAATCCAGCCAACTTCTCCAAAGAACACAAACAGTAATTACAATTTGCACATTTAGCATCCTATAATAATGACTTTTATCCTTGAGATGTTGGATGTATAACATAAAAAGAGGTAGAAACAAAAGTAGAATTATGCCCAAACACTTTGGTTAACACATCTTCAACCAAATTCAACACAAAAACAGCATGATTAATTCAACACCTATAAATCTGCTCAGTTTTGGATTTTGATATCAGCTTACTCATTGTGGTTACTCATTTTAGTATGTTGTATATCATGCTAATATGAACATTACCAGCTGCACCCTTCCTAATAAGACAATTCAGTTCAATTAAATTTTCTATATATTGTATCTTGGAATTTGCACATAGTCAGTTACCCACTTATGGTGTCAGCTGTGCTACATCTGCCAATGTTATTGCTTGTGAGTTGAGAACATCATAAAATCCATGCAAAAGTTGTCAGTTGGGGTTAAGAAACATTAAATTTATATCTGTGAACTGTACTTCATGTACTGGCCACAGAAGCTGGTCAAACAGTATCCTCAATAATAAGAATGAATAAGCATAAAATACCGTCAGAACATTGTTTTGGCGTGCACACGTTTTGGGGATTTTCCTGGCTAATTGACCAATCATTCTGTGGTGTACACAGACTTGACTTTTCCATCCATTAGTTATTCATTAGCTGATTTAGGCAAAAGTGCAATATGCACGGAATGAGCTACAACTACAGATTCACAGCAGACTGGAGAAAACTTCAGTGCATGACTTTCCAACTAAGCCAGTGGCTTTTAAAGTCAACATAAGTCAAGTACAAGTCAATGATCTGACCAGACCAGACAGACAATGCACTGAGTCAAGCACTGTGTGAAAGGAAGCCTCACAGTAGCGTACTGAAAGGACCCCTTTACACAGTCATCAGACTGTGCGTGTGTCAAAGAAAAGGACATTGTTTTACAATGACAAAATTGTGGTTTTATCTAGATTTACTGTCTGGCTGTAATCTGATTTTTCTTTTCCTTTGATGCTTTGTTCCCCTGTAACTCCTTCCTGCGGCTTAGTGTTTGGTTGGAAACTGATGTCTAATAGCTTCTAACGCAAAATTAAAGCACATGTCAAAGGTCCTGTGTCTAAGATTTATGGAGAAGAGATGGAATATAACATTAATGATGTTTTCATTACTGTATAATTACCTGTAAATAATTATTGTTGTGTTTTTGTTACCTTAGAATGAGCCATTTATATCTACAGAGTACATGGATCCTTTTCCACAAATACCAACATGTTGCACCACATTGTTTTTGAAGTAGCCCAGAATGGACAAACAAAACAATGGCTCTAGCATGGACAAGTCTGCAGACAAGTGCAGTCACAACAAATTGTGCACTAGATGATTTTTTTTAATTTTCAGCTGGGGGGAAGGACCCTGTTTGTTTCGTTCACTCTCGGCTGGCGAAAAGACTCATGAACACACCTACCCATGCTATAGAGTTCAGTGAATATTATAGATCCAAGACAAAACTGACAGAGGGACAAGGACTCAGAGAAAAGTCACAATTACAAATCTGTCTGCTAGTCAGCACAGTCAGGCTGATGATATTTCAGAGCCATGGTCAGGGTCATAGATTCTAACTGTAACAAACCTCAGTCAGATAAAGGATCAATGTGTCAGTCAAAATAGACGAACATGTTCAACTGAACAACCCCTCTGCTTCTGCTACTGAGGGATGGGGGGGCAGGTTAACAAGGGATGCACTTTGATCATTTTGCTAACAGGGTGACATCATCCCTCAAATCACCAACTGGTTATGCCTGCACAGACCATACATGTACACCATCTGATGACTAAATGTAGGTCCCACAGACTTTAGCAGACGCTCCAAGTATAATAACAGCTTTACACACTGGTCCTTTAGGTATTCATGCTTTCAGTCATTTACTTCTACTGTGTTGTACTGTCTTTTTGTTAATTCATTGTTTCCTAAACTTTGAGTTGGAATCAAAAATGAGTCATGGACCTCTTTCCCTCTGTCTCAGATTCAGCATGACAGAAACACTAATGCTGTGTTTATATTATCAGGGGTCACAGGATGAACCAATTTCTTAAAATTGGCTCCCAGGCTCACTGATTTCTTCTAGGTCAGTGAGTGCAATTACAGTACTCACTTGGTAGATAAATCTAAATGCTGCCAAAATAAAAATGTCCAAGGTACATATTTTCACATGAACTGACCCTGCAGTCCTTTTCACTGATGCAAACACACCAAACCAGATCTGACTCGTCTACTTCCTCTGTCTTATCCAAACCTTCCCGCAACCTGACTCCATGCATGTTCAGACTCACCATCCCTATGCATGTGGACAGTGCCACTGAGGAGTTGACCCTTGACCTCAGCGACCCCTGGTAAAAGCAGAGGTCATCCTGGTGGTAGGCCCTCAGGCTCTTGGTGCCATTCTTTCCCAGGACCTGGATGGTGAAGCCAGGTGCAATCAGGCTCTCTGAGGCCTCCCTCAGCTGCATGTGGAAGTCCTGCCCCAAGCCACTCAGCCGGAAGTGGACTGTTTCGCTGCTGCTGTCAGTGTTTGATGAGCCTGCATCTGGGGTCAGGGATCTGCGTCGCCTTCTGCGCTGGTGGTGGGCCACTTCGTGAGAAATGTAAACGCCTTGGTGGTTGACCTCATAAGGAGATACAATTTCATAATCTGTAAAGGAAGACAGGGAAGGAGGGAAAATTAGGAAGTTATTGGGTGTTTGCAGAAATTGTGCAATGAGCACCAGTTTAAAGGCAAATATGATTATGATATGGATATATTCAATACATGGAGATATCATGGGATCAAACAGTGCCAAGGTCTATATTTTGTAGATGCAACTTGGCAAAAATAAAACACATTGACCTTGTGGTCATTGTTCTCAGTCCTCATTAATTTGATCTGTCAATGCCATTTTCTGCAGTATAGTGTTCGCTGTGTCAGCTGCTACCTTGGCTGCATCGTGGACTAAATAAAAACTACAACCTTTTCCTTTCCTTTGTAAATTTTCCTCGACCTGCCTCATATACTTTTGCTGGCAGGGTCAAGAAAGAGTTACAAGAAAAGGAAGGGTTTTAGACAATTCCAACACAGGCCCTTCAGCGTTCAGAGTGAATCATGTTTGACCGAGTGTTTTACTACAGTTTTTTACAACAGCTCAGGCTGGATAACTGCAGGTCATAAAGGGAGATGGTGGCAGGTCACAGACCTGGCCTCTCAGATCAGTTAAATGTCTAATGGTACTGCGGCCACAGAAACGGGTTTTCCTCTAGAGGTCAAAGACAAAGAGTAACTGACTTCTTGAGCTGCACCAGAATGTGTTTTCCAGAGGAAATCATGACAGCAGAGGCCACTCCTTGTCCATCCTCTGAGTAAGAATGAGCTGACCTACTAACGCAGGTCATCCTGTATAAGGGATGAAGCATGTCATTGCCTTTAAGGCTTTGGATACATTGCAGACCCTCTGAGTCTCCTGTATGCACAGAAAATGTGCAAAGTGCAACAAAATGTGTCAAATTGAATTATTTTCTGTTTAACTGATGCTGGGAGAAATGTTCCAGTGCTGCAATTCTCATTATCTAGTAATCTGCCAATTATCTTCATGATTAATTGTTTGGTCTGTAATGCTTATCAAAAGTTTCCAGAGCTGTAAGTGACATCTTCAAATTTCCAAAGCCCACTGGCTCTTCATTTACTATCAGACATGAAAATAAAAAGCAAGAAATCCTTATATTTTAGAGGCTGAAACCATCAAATGCTGCTACTAAAATAGTTGGCAACTAATTTTATTTTGATTTGATTTATTTTGATTTGATTGGTTAATTTGATTGGCTAGGTGATTATCAACTACTGTGGTGGGATCTTTTGAGACTTTGTCTCAACCTGTGCCTCACTGATTTGCATTTCCATTACCACTTTTTACACGATAGAGCTGTGCAAAATTGCACCCTATCAACTGTCTCTGGAGTAAGGCCAGACTACACCAAACCCATCTCCAACCTGCTTTTTGGTGACCACTTGCCAGCCACAGCCAACCCATGATGAACCCCTTTCTTTCCCTCAAACAAGCATACTGTATGATTGTGCAGAAAGAAGTTTTTAAAAATCTTAGTACAGTTCATTTGGACTCTCCTACATTACTGTTTGTTCTTTCAGGTATACTGTTTCCATGTTTGCTTTCATCTGGATAGGAGTCATGTCAAGTTGAGTCACTGCTGATGAAAAACAAACATTCCCAGATTTTGCAGCTTCATAATAACTGTTGTAATGGAGATGCAAATCCCTGCTGTGCCTGGCTGACATGCCGAGTCAAACCGAGTCAAGTCAAGCCAGCACATGCCTATGGAATAGGTCTTGATTGTTACATAGGAAGCCTGGTACCATAAGCAATCACACACCATGAAACATTATTCACTTGATACACTTTGGGTCTACGAGTAACCACCAAGTAAACAATTAAAACTGTGTCATTGTTGATTTTATGACAATGTTGTAATGGCCACTGCAAATGTGTTTAGTCTTGCCATGGGAAAATGATATGCAGTCACTTTATCAGCTTAAAGTGCACAGAAATAACAGCAACCTTGGACGTACAGTCAACGAGAGCCAGTCTCAGTTACTGTACAGTATGACCTGCTTTAGCAAGCCCGAATAATGAGTAAATATAGCACAGAGACAGACATGTTTTGGCAGTGGCAGAAACATGCAGGGTGACAGACAGTGTGTCATCACTGGCAGCGTGAATGCCTGAGGTTTGAACTTGGTTATTTGGTTCATCTTGAGGCTGAGGCTAGCCCGTACCCACAACATGACATAGACTTATTAGTGGATGCATTTATTTAAAGAACCTTGAATTACCATGAGTGCATATGTTTTAGCATCAGGAGGTAAACCTCAGACGCTTCAAGTGTTGCAACTGAGATATAGGCAGAGTTACAGGACTGCAAAGAGTGAACACACACTTCAAGTCTCAAGCCTTTTCTGTGCAGACACTTGGGCAGACCCATGTCTTCTCTGTCTTTGTTGGTGTGTCCACCTACCCCCAACACACACAGTTACACCTAGTCAACTGTGTTTGTTCCGCCCTAACTCAAAAACCAGCTGCAGTGACCCATGTCTGACAGTATACAAACAAAGGGTCTGCGGGAACAGAGCACACACACTCACACACATATCTTGTCAGACTGAGACAAGATCTTGCAGTGGGCAGTTTGTTGGTTTAGTGGCTCCTGAGTGCCATTAGTACTGATAGGGGGTCTCACCAATGGGTGCCCTGGCTTAAACTTAACAAAAGACTGAACATGTGAACCCTCTACTCTTCCCAACTTGAACATATGAATGTTAAACACATTAACACTGAGCCATAGTTGTTCGAGTGCTGGCTGTGAGATGATCGGAAACAGAAGTCAGGGCTTCCCCTCACTTCTGTTTCACATCATCTCCACAGAGACAAGAGTTTTGATGTTTATTTGTTTACGCGTCTGCTTTTCGTGGTAACTGAAAAAAAAAAGAAAAATCAAAGGATGTGATGGAGGATGCACAGCCAAAGCAGTTGCTGACTCAGCAGACCACATGGGGTTAGATCCACAAAACAAAGAACAGATGAAAGTCTTGCTCTTACTTCTTGTACTAATTACTGCACTGACAAAGCAGCTATAGAAAGCATCAGTGCATCTTCATTAGAGGCTTTGGTGACTCCCAGGTTATAAGTTTGCTAATACGAAGGAGCCATTTTCATTGTGCTATTACATTAGAGGACCAGTGTGTAGAATTTAGAAGCATCTAGCAGTGAGGTTGCAGATTGCAAACACCTTATCACAATCTCCCCTTCCAAGTGTGTAGGACAACCTATGGTGGTGGTGAAAGTCACACAAAACATGAAAGGCCATATCTAGAGCCAGTCTTTAGTGTAGAAACATGATGGCGCAACATGGTGACCTCTGTAGAAGATTTAAAGATACAATATGTAAATGTTGCCACTATGGATCTCTCTCACATTCTAACAAAAGAGATAGTTTACTGACCCTATGAAGTAGCATGGGATCATAGTAGCTGCTTTCTTCACTTTCAAACAACAATAGCTGGTGAAAATCTAGCTGATATGACTCAGACAGACAAGATAATATTAAAATTTTATTTTATTCAGACTCATTCCCATGTTTTGCTCGAAATTATAGCAACTACCAAGCAACAGCTAGCTAGCAGGAAACACATTGGTACTGTCAATAAGTAATGAATTTCTCTATATTCTGTCCATTGTTGGAAACATTTGGGTATAATTGAAGTACAGAACTGAACAAAATATATAATATGTCTAGTATTTTTAGACGTTTCAATGTAGAAATATTACATATTGTAGCTTTAAAAGGCTCATTCTGCTGTAACAAAAACACAATCATTCTTATTTTCAGATGGTTATACGAAGCACACTTGAATAAATAAATTATTCAACTTCTGTCATAAATTCCCAGAAAATGCTACACACCAGAGCTTTAATCTTACATGTTGGTACTTTTCTCTGAACTGCTCATTGTTCAAGAGCTCCACAAATCAAATCAAATGTAAACTGTTCCTATATTTTGCTGTAGATCCTAGTTTGAGCTCCACTGCTGCAGCTCACACTGATGGCTCAGTGTCAGGGTGCACGTCGCCCCCCAGCGGTGAAGAGAGGTAACAAACAGCGCAGGTGAGCGCTGTTTGATGCTGCTGGGGGATACAGTGGATGGCTTTACTTTTAATCTTGTCCCAGAGAAGCAAATCATCCTTTTAGATCATAATGCAGCGTCCTACAATAAAATGTCATCACAGTCGCAGACATACTGATGTAATCTGCAGAGTCTTTTTGTTCGGCATTTCACATACCTGTGTCTGGAGGTAAATTGAGAGACCGGAGCAGAGCCGATTGCTTTTGGTGTGATTCAGCGATGTCCGCTCCATTATTCAAAAGCACGCTCTGTGAGGAAGGAAAAATAAAAGAGACTTCGTTGGCTGTGTATCCTGCAAAATATCACGAAAAATAACGTGGGCACTCAGCTGAACTGTTGACAACTTTATGAGCTTTGCATGCATGTGCGCACAGGCAGATAATGCAGCCTACTTACTGTGCTCAGTGTGAAAAAGCAAAAGAGATGGAAAAAGACCGACGGCCGCGTCCAGTTTCTCCACTCTGCACAAATCCGCAAGAAAGCCATCTCTGTGGGTCACCTTTACGCACAAGCCGAACCCTGACAATCACACGGCTTCTGTCGCCAAGAGCTCCAGTAAAGCAGTCCAACAGCAGCAGCAGGGGTTCTGCAGGACTCGTGCTGAATGAAGCATCAACGAGTTTCAGATGCAGGCTTCTTCTTCACTTGTGCCACTTTGCTTTCCATTCATTTCCAGGCGCAGTATCCGGACGCGGCAAATCGCTTGAACTCAAGTCCTCTCTCCCGGCAAGTCATTTTCCGTTTTTTTTTTTTCACTCAAACAATCCGACCAGTATCCAACCTCTCCCTCTCTTCTTACACACATTCACTCTGTCTCTCTCTCTCTCTCTACCCAGTGACCCCCGCAGACCATTTTGACTCCCAGTGAAATCATGTGATTGTCTTAAAAAGGCTGCGTCTCGTCTTGGCAATAGCACACTTCTATGAAAGTCGCACTGACTCCGAATCTCTTTCCCCCGGGAGCCTGCCGAGGCAGCACTGACTGAACACGAGGCTGTCGAGGACTCTTTCTCTCCCTGTGTGTGTTTTGAGGAGGGGGTGTGGGTGTGGGTGGGGGGTGGTGGCAAGTACAGCCTATAGCCAATCACATCTGACACCTGTGCTGAGAGATGGGGTTTGTATCCATCTCTTAGGCTGCAGCAAGAAGATGTATGTAAGAGCATCAGTCAGTGTTTAGTGGAATCAACTCATCTTTTCTAATTAGCTAAATGAAAATATACACATTTTATTTATTCAAGTTAATTAAACTTAAAAAAAATATATCAAGTATTTATTTTTAGAACACTTGATATATGATGAGTTGAATGAAAGTGTTGTATATAGTTCAATCAATTCTTTAAATCAAGTTTCTGAAGAAAAATGATCAGCATGCACTGTTTGAGGGTTAAAACTCACCTGAGATCCTTCTTTTTTTATAGTTTGAAGAAAACTTCTATGATGAAATCTTGCTGTGTGTCTCTAATATGCTTTAATGTCCCATGAAATATCTATCAGAATGCTTATTTGTTATTTGTCTCCATGTAATAAGCAAGAACACCACCTCGATACTCTATTCTCTGTTGGTCTTGGAGGCTGTGTTTATTCCAGTGACTGGCTGTGTTCACTGGGATGCTGCAGAGCGTGGTTCTATTGCCTGCTGACAGCTATCAGTCACCTAATTCAGCAACAAGTAAGCTAATGGTAAAGCTGTTCATTAGGAAAGCTCACACCACAGAAACAAGTTATGAACCACCGAGCCAAGTATGAATGATTTAAACAATCATACTATAGAAAGTATACTAAAGGAAATTAGGTCTCAAAATCATGAAAAAAATTAGCAATTCTCTCAATTCTTTCTGCTCTGAAACGCTGGGGATGTGTCCACTTCACTGTCTCGGTGTCAAACACCACTACGACGTGAAAGATGGATGCTCCGTCTGGCAATCAATGAGGAATCAACATGTTTTTCTCAGTTTGCAACAGGACATATATTTTCTTTTTTCATTGTCAGTTTGTTGGAACTGAAGTGAGCTGGGTTCATGTGGACTGAGAGAACTGCTGAAGGTACATTCGTAAATGACCATTGGGGAGGACGAGGAGTGTGTGTGTGTGCGTGTGTGTGTGTGTGTGTGGGGGGGTGTTTTTGAATCGGTCTGTGGGACTTATAGTGTTAGGAGACTGTTTCTGACATGTATAATGTGTTAAGAAAAACTCTGAATTCCTTTTACACAGACTTTAAATAACCAAGAGTTGAAGCTGAGTGGCCAGAGGACATCAGAGGGAAAATCTGAAAATATTTTCTCCATAAAATATGATCCAGTTTCACCCAAAACAGTGAATTAAGTTATTAAGTTGTGCTTTTGTACAGTGATGCCTGTTCCCCAGAACCACTGGAGTGACAGGATATATTTTTCCATGCTCCGCTGCATTATAAATGAGAAAGCATTTCATTGGAGGGAAATTTTGTAACATCCTCAAGTGCAGGGTAAGTCATCATCAGTTTTTAATCAATTTAGAGGAAAAGACATGTTTTGAAATAGCATTAAAACACCCAAGAACATCTTAAAAATAACTTTTTTGTCACTGTTTGGCCATATATTGGTGTATAGGTGACATAGTGCAATACATATGTGACAAAAACACTTTAACATTGATTTTGACTTCATGGGAATTTAAAGATAAATCATGGTTGCTTTTTTTCACAATAATGAAAACACTGATGAAGGTTAGTATTGATGTCAGTCATTATTCGCTTTTGAAAAACTGCGTAATTAAAATGATTTAATTGTGTTCAGGATAACGTGGAGTGCGTCATTTATACGGCACGCCCCTTACTTGATAAAAGACTTCCGCGTAGGATGCGCAGGTGTATCCTCCCTCTGAGCTCCTCCAGAGGCCTCCTCTCTCCTCCCTCCTCGTCTCCTCCAGGTGCATTTAAGCAATTGGAAAATCCTTCATCCTGGCGGAGTGGAAACGACTTCCGGGTCGACGAAGGAGAGAAGAGACGAGGAGGCAAAATTAAACGTAATGAAAAGCAGTCAGTGTGTCAGCACCGGTCCCCGGTGTCGGCATCTATGGAGTTTGCGTCTTTCACAGATTGGGTGTAAACTAAGCAATGTGCGTATTGGAAATTTACTTATTGTGCCTTTTTCAGGGAGACCATTTGGACAGAAAAAAGAAATAATTTTAAGATGACAACACCTAAACTGGATGGGTTTACCAAGGCTAGCAATGGCTTTGTGCGGCACTTCACCCAGAGCAACTATGACTGGCTGACAGATAACACCTGGCGGCACAAGCTAGCTAATTTGCTGGCCTTTTTTATACCGTGAAACAGCCCTGGTTTTAGTCGCCTCAACAGGCAGCCGTCAGGGCCTCCGAGCGAGGACCCGAAGCTTTGACTTCTGTTTTTTTCTCTTTGCTTTCATCCACAGTTTTTGACTTTGCTGGTGTGCTCTAAAGAATACTACAGGACAAGAGTTTGGATGTGCAATTCAGTCTGGCCAGAATTGCAGATTTTTTGCCAGAGTCTTGACGATGAACGAGGAAAATTTGATGACATATATGAGAAGACAGCGGAGGCCTTCGGACAGCCAAACGCAGCCGGAGGCAGACCAGGCCTGCGCGCACTACAGAGGCCTGCGCGCACCACAGAGACCTGCACACCGATGCAATGTAATCGACAGCACCCTCAGGATTATCAGGAATCGATGTGAAGGAGATCACAAGCGACTGCTGTTTGTTGCATTGCTGGATGCACAACTGTTTTTACAGCTCCGGCACACAGTTTGACCTGGCCAGACTCAAAGTGATGTACTGTATGACAAACTTTCAGGGGAAGAGCTCAAGTGACCAACTGACTTTTCCGAGGAGCACCGGGCTTGCAAACTTGTCATAACCATCAGTTTAGCGATCTTTCTCTGCACTCAAACGCATAAAAATGTATTCCGGACAAACACGTCTCTCTGCACTGGCATCTATATCCGTCGATAAGGAGCTGCACATTCATCTGAAGCAGAAGGCGCAACTGCACGAGGTCATTGAACGTTTCATCAGAAAGGATCGCATGACAGATCTCACTTACAAGTGACGGGTGAGTGTTGCCCTTTACTCTGTTTAAGAGAGATAAAAAATATTGTGGTGTTTTAGTTTATAACGCTACAGCATTGTTTAATGTTATGGTTGTATCTAATTGGTATTGCTGGAGTTTGGGCAGTAGATGGTGATGCTGTGTTTCAGTGCTGATGACGTCTGATGCCACTTAATATATACTAAGCATATTAAGGGAACTCAGTCTCATCAATACCTAGTTTAATATTCTGGTTGGAATAGCTGTGATGAAATATTTGGCATATAGGCCTAACTTAGATGTTTTATTTTTGTTTTTGAACTGAAGGCGGTGCACTGATAATATTGTGGCTTTACTCTGGTAAAAGTGAACACTTACATTAACCATGGAAGCTTGTTTGTGTGCCATGTGGTGTGCAGTTTGGTTGCTGAGTGACATAAATGATCTGATGGTGATGCTGAAGAGTAAAGCTGAATTAATATCAAGTTAATTTGGCTAGAAAAGTGATTTTGATTAATTTTCAAATTCAGTCAACTACAGTATAATATTAACAGTGTAATGAACTAATAGCATCTCCTCCTTACATGCATTGTTTCATATCAGGTCATTTTTAAATGATGGTGCATGTTTAAATCTAATGTACAGGAAGAAAAATGTTTATTTGAATGCAGTGGATTCTGTATCCCAAACGTGAGTTGAAGATTGCACCCTGAAGCAGGTAATCAGTAATTTGTGATGGATTACAGTCTGAAATTTAAACTCTGACCCTGTTTAATCCGCTCGTCATTCTCCCATCTCTCCCGTATTCCGCAGCTGCACTGATAGGCAGCTTGCCAACATTTCTAAACTCCCCACAATCATTCATGGAAGTGCTCAACAGTGTGGGAGCCAAAGAATCGGGAGTGCTTGTTTCATATTCTGGAGCATTTCATCCTCCCCAAAAGAAAACCAGATGAGTTTTCTGCTGTGCTGCAGGAGACATAAATGTGTGACGGTTTACGGTGTGCTCTCTCTGGCACCAAGTCAGAATATCAGAGTGAAAGGAATCAGAGGTGATTATAAGTAAGATGGTCTATGAAGTTCCACCCTTTGTACTACAGCCTCTGATCCACAGGTGTCAGTCTGCAATTAATATTTTTATAGGTTTCCTATATTTCTGCAGAGCTGAAATTGCAGTTTTATGTCTTATCTTAACTTAAATGGTTTTAAATGTAAGCATCTTGTTATTTTAACAAATTAACAGCAATCATATTTAGGTAAATACATACATACATATATCCTTACAACATAGTATGTCCCTGATTATGATGTGTCATTTATGACATTTTAATGATGTTACTGCAACAATACAGTTACACTGCTGCTACGATGATGAAATGATGAAATGTAACAGATATTGTCCTTGGAAGTTAGCACAGCTAAACAGTTATCCTACAGTAAAGAGAGTTTATTTAAGATTCTGGGAAGTTTGGGTGCTTGTGTAGTAGACATTTCCTACATAAAGTTGGGATACAAACTTTAAATTTGGTACTGTTCATCTGCAATTACTTTTACCCCCCTAATTACTATAGTTACAAGTCAAGATAGGATCTGCAAGTTAGAAAGTTCTGTGATGTGGCCCCAGGTGTCCAGTCCAGCCATTTAGCTTGAGATATGAAAACAAAACCCCAGTATCATATGTCAGTGTTTCAGATAGAGTGATGAGAGAAGACCTTTATGATAAATTACACCTACCTGAAGAGAGGCTACACTAAATGTGGAGCTAGACAAATTGTCCTGAGGGTTTGTGGGAGGTATTTAATGGATCTGTCAAGTTAGATTACTGATAGTGTAAAACATGAAAGATTTATTTGTTTTGAAAGGCAAGAGCAAGAGAATAATTGAGACTGCGGTATCAAAACCAAATGACCAACTTTCCCTTAAGTGCAAATTCTTACAGATAAGTCCGCAAAAGCAGATATAAGAACATTTTCAACCTGAGAGTAATATGCTCTAAGCCTATAAAACTGATACATATACAAAACTTACTTCCAGATTTCTGTCTAAGTTTGCCAATCCTGGATTTAATCAGTGATAAAATGCCATCATGAAGACAATTCCTACCATATGTTTGGAGGCTCAGGAAATCTTTACAGTGTCAGCTGCTGCTGAAGTTTTATCGCCCCTCCTCCTCCTCCTACATGAGCATACACACACACACACACACTTCTTACTTGCACACATGCGCGCACACACTGCAATGCAATACTCACTCTGGACCTACGTATGTGACTCTTAACATGTGAATGAAAACATACTGCTTGCATATTTCTGCATGAGTCAAATCTTTATGTTTGATCAGCGAATGCAAATGCACACAGCTGATTGGAGAGTTTCCGAAGCTTTGAACTTTGAAACAGTCTGACAGTATTGAGTTGTCAGACTGTGAAGCAGTCTGACAGGTACAGCAGATTGAGAAATAAAGAGAGGACGTGGTATTGTTTGAAGAAGTTGAACATAAAAGAAACCCCCTGTAGTCCGAGCTGAGCTGGCTGCTGTGAGTGAATTGACCTCTGAACTCCTGAGCTCCTGTATGCCTCTCAGTCTGCCTGCCTGTCTGACTGCTTGTTTGTCTGCCTGCCTGTCTCTCTTTTAGCTCCCCTATTTGTCAGACTGCCTGTCTTCAATATCATCTGGAGCTGTGCAAACACAAAGAGCTGAAACATAAAGGGAGCTCATTCCTTCTAATGTATTTCCACACATACTGAACCATTTAATCTCACACATAAAGTGCTTCAGTTTACATTAGACAAGCTGCAAATATTCATACTATTTTACTGTTCTTTTTCTGTTTATTGGTCTGAAATAAGGAGTAAATTCACTAAAACAATTATGTTTTCTCACAGATATCTGCAACAATTTAAATCCTTCAAGATCCTGACTGCATTTGTAAGAAGAAAGGGATGTTAAAGGTAAAGTTCAACATTTTAGGAGATATGCTTATTTGTTTTCTTGCTGAGAATTAGATGAGAAGATTGATATGTGTGATACATTAAGTATGAAGGTTAGTTAGCTAGCAGCTGGGTAACTTAGTTCTGCATAAAGACTGGAGACGGGGAAACAACCAACCTGGCTCTGCTGAAGCGAAAGACGACAATTCCCAGAGTCTCCACTGGTTGCCTGGCAACTTGTCCCGACCCCCCTCCCGTACAATGGCAAATTGCCATTTACACTCAAGTTTTCCATGGATTGAACAAAATATAGTGTGTTCATTAATGACATTTAAGCCCAGTTCAAAACAAAGATTTGCGATAAGACAAGTTCAAACTTGTAGCTTCTGTCAGTGCACTGGTCTGCAAAGATCTGAAAACCTGACAGTTTAAACCAGTGCAACTAGCTGAGACGGAGTTATCATCTCCATCACAGTGATTCTTTATCTCCGTTCTTACTGGTGGCTTCTCAGGCTTATTTTTGTAGCTTTATATAATTTGTAGCATTCAGAAATATAAGTTAGCACAGTGATAGTGAGTTACTACAGTTGCATTTCTTGTATTAAATGGCGAAAACATAAAAGGTGTGTGTAGGGAGTGTGGTTGAGAGAGTGAGAGAGAGACAGTGAATAAACAGGGTACAGTGATCAAGTAGAGAGTGAATAAAATGAGGGAGCGCTGGTAGTGAGAAATCCAGTGAATCTGAGAAATAAAATTTTACTTCCTATTGTTTCAAAGTGCTTATGCTCTCAGCACAAATAAACACCGTAGCACACTCCTCAGACTAGTGTTGTCATGATACTGGAATTTCTCATTTCTAATATTGCAAAACTGAGTGATGAGAGGAAGACACCACTGTGAGTAAGTCAGGAGAAGAGGAACCAGCAGTGAGTGTGTCAACTCACTGTCAGAAAGAAGAAAGAGAGAGAAAAGTGCAACTGGTATTGGTGTATCAATACTGTAAAAACAGTGTAATCAAAACATTTCAAATATTCTGTATTGATATATTTTTTTTTGACAACACTACCTCAGGCCGCCACACAACCATGCAGCTAATCTCCACAATGCCTGATTCTGTCTGAATGTGGCCTGAAGCCTTGTGTCATACGGACGTGGCTGGTCCACAGTCACACTGATGAGGCGATCCTCTCTTTCCTCCATCCAAAACTCTGCCTTGACTGACTGTTTTGACCAGCTGGCTTTACTATGAGCTGATTGGCTGTTGAAATAGGTGATGTGCATTATATTCTAACCAGCCACTGGTGACTTAAACTGATAGTTCATCCAAAAATGAAAAATTCACTCAATATCTTCTCACCCCTGTGCTGATGATGATGATGGTGAAGATCTCCAGTTCACAAAACACTCTCAGAGTTTCAGCGGGAAACAGCATTGCAGCCAAATCCAGTACAATTGAAGTGAATGGTGACCAATTTTAAAATGTAAAAATAGAGCACAAAACACCCACAAAATGTCTCCATACTGCTCGTGTGGTGTAATCCAAGTGTATGTAAGCCGCAACATTAAAATTTGACCAAAAAAGACGCTATTTACACCATGTTTTTAGCCTGAATGTCAACTGTAGCCTCTCAGAGCGGAGCCGCGTGCACACGTCTGAAGCGCAAGATGGGCCTTTCTCAATCTGGAAAGGATTTTGTACACTATTGCTCTCACTCTGTAGTCTGTGGCTGCATGTGGGTCTGTTTGAGCTGCAGCTGCCTTGTCCATCAGTCTGAGTTTGTCGTCAGTATATTCCGGCTCAAACAAATATGGCTGAGCAAAGAAATGATGTTCCTCTTCTATGTCGAAGTCCCCTGACATTTTCTTCTTTGTTGAAACTTTGTGAAGTCAGCTGTGCGCATAACAAGTCACTGTTTCTGAGCAGATCTCTCTCTGTTGTCTGAGTTGCTTCCAGGTAGCATGTAAACACAGATGTGAAGGTATCATGAGATCTTGTATATCTCGTGTCACGCAGCTTGGGTGAGAGCCTGTGTACCTGCAGTCTGAGAGGCTACAGTTGAAATTTAGGCTAAAAACATGGTGTAAATGGAGTCTTTTTGGGTCAAATTTTAATGTTGCGGCTTACAGACACTAGGATTACACTACACCAGCAGTATGGAGACATTCTGTGTTTTTTTACATTTTAAAACTGGACAGCGTTCACTTTAATTGTACTGGATTTGGCTGCAATGCTGTTTTCCGCTGAAACTCAGGAAGTGTTTTGTGAACTGGAGATCGTCACCCATCCTCACATCAGCACAGGGGTGAGTAGATATTGAGTGAATTTTCAATTTTGGGTGAACTATGGCTTTAACAAGCTGAGTCACAGAGGACGACATCAGCTGTGACAGGCACACATCGCTGAAAATTTTCCCTGCAACGTTCTAAAATGGTTTCGTCCTGTTGTGGATCTTTGGTCAGAACTGGGCTTAAGAGGTGGTGTTGGGACAGGTTAGCTGTTTCCTTCTGAGTCTGATCTTTATGCTTAGGCCACTGGTGGTAGCGTCATAGTAATCATTATGAGAGTAGTATCAATATTCTCATCTAACTTTTTCAGCATGAAAGCAAATAATGTATTTCCAAAAATGTCAAACTATTCCTTCAAGTCTCACAATGTGGGTCTTAAAGTTTCTTTCTGCTTTAGTCTCTCCAGGTAGTTTTCACTCCATGGTCTGATTTAATTAGCTGTCTAAATCTGCCATCAAAGCAACATGTGTGTGAGTGTGGATGAGAGTGCTTGTGGTGAGCATATGTGCATTTGTGTGCATTCTCTCTTATGTGATTTATGTTCATGCGTGTCTTTGTGCATTAGTGTGACTGTGAACCTGTACATGCATGTATGTGTGTGTGTGTGTTTTGGTACTCGTGTGTGTGTGTGTGTGAATAGTAAGCTGACAGCAGCTGTAAAATTCCTCTCTGAGCATCACAGAGGGGAGGCTGATGGGAGCTGACAGGGAGCAAGAGTGAAGGGAGGTGGGAGAGGAAGATGAAGGTGAGTGTGGAGCAGGGGGAGATGGTGGTTGCCAGCTAGTTTGATGATTGAAGGTTTAGTCGGGCTTTGCACAAATTCTGTACCGCTGTCGAAGAATACTGATGCCTTTACTGTTATTGTCTTGACCTTATCGAGTGTAACACGTACACCTTGGATGTATCAGCTCCGAGTGAAACAACTGTTTCCCCTAAATATTTGCAGATGGTGCTGAAGTCTGGCTTTCAGCCACTGCTGGACCCATTCCCAGTTATCCATTTATCTATCTTACGTTATATTTTAGAGACTAATATTTATTTTATTTCATTTTAATTTACTACTAATGTAAACTTAGAATGTACCATATTGTACAGAGCACCTTCAACAACATGGTGCAAGTTAAATATAAATAAACAATGTATTTGCGACATGATTTGGGGATAAAACTTTAGGATTATTGAAGTTATACTGGCTGTATTTGTTTGAGTTGGACAAGAGAATATGAAATAATGTTTTCACAATTTTTTACATGATATTAGTGGAGCAGATATATTTCCACATGTACAAAATAAGAGGCAGTGTCCAAGCAAAGCAAGGGGCTACATATGGTTTGTCTTTAGCAGTGTGACTGCAGCCGAACTGGATAAGAGGCAACTGTGTGTGAGCTTTAATGCAAAGTCAGATGTGTGAAGGAACAAAGGACAGTTTCTCTCTTCAGAATCAGAATCAAATCAGGATCAGCCTTGTTGGCTTGGCTAAGTGTGTGTACTCATACAAGGAAGTTTACAGTTCCAGAAAAACATTTCAGGAGGCTAAAAAGCTGAAGAAGAAGAAGTAAAAATAAGCATAACTATAATTAGGTGAAAATACAGATGTGTATAAAATATAAAGGCAACAATGGACAACAGCATATAAAATATATATATATAAGTCAAACTGTTTATTGTAACAGATTACTTCATACATGAAGCAGATGATATGTACAATTTATGTATGCATCCATGTCTATATACAGTATATACAGTAATTAGATTTATATTTGGCGATGATGATGATGAACAGTTTGTATATACAGTGGATGTTTAAGTGTTAACAAGGTTATTGCATAGGTAATTTGTTTTCTGACACTATATCACTGATTTAACTTTTCGTCAGAGTCATGGTGGGTGGACAGAAACTGATTTTAAGAACATCATGTCAGATCTTAGGAAAAGAAAAACAATTGATTTAACAACTAACAGCCCTTGTGACTAGTCATTGTGTGAGTGTAATGGCAGCCTCTGAGCCTCATAAAGGCCTGTATTGTATTTGTGTTTTTGACTAATAATAATAATAATAATAATAATAATAATAATAATAATAATAATAATAATAATAATTGAATAATAAAGTTTTGTATTTTACCCATAAAACATGCCAAAGGTAATGACGACAGCTGCCAACAGTTGCTTGGTGAGTGTTTAGAGAAATAATACTGTTTGGAAACTGAGTCTTTAAGATAAAGAAGTAAGAAAAAAAGAAAAGAAAGAAACCATTCTTGTGTCTGGTTGTTTTTGCGTACAGTGCTCTGTAGTGCCTACCAGAGGGGCAAGGCTGAAACACGTTGTGTCTAGGATGTAATGTTTCTTTACTCTTCAAATACTTTTCTGTAAATGTCTGTAAATGGTGATGACAGTTTTACTTAGTTCATTCATATTATCTTTGAACGACATACGTGTGTGAACAAAAAAAGGCTACAACAGTCTGCCTCTGTTTAGTAAATAAGATGATTTAAAAGGAGAAATAAGACCCCAATGTTCAGAAATGAGTACTTACAGTCCAAATAGTCAGGTGGAGCCATAGATGGTATATTAAATAGCTTGAATCCCTATTTAATTTACAATGTATAGTCGAAGTGAGTAGGATTAACCCGCCCCCTCCTCCCCAGACTTCCCTGCAGCGGGCAAATTGGCACCATTAGAGGTGCGTCAGGCAGCAATGCCCAGCCAGCAGACCCACCTGTGCTTACACCTAATAAATGTGAAATGAACAAACAAAAACAGAACAAAATTTAAAAGGAGAACATACTGGCTGTCACGTTGTTGGAGAAGTCAGCTTAGCATGTTTCCTTAATGTCTGATGACATATCGTGGTCATTTTATGATTAATTCCAGTAAATATATTACATTGTGCTTCTCCTTTAAGTGTTCTGAAACAATATCTCCGTGGATGTGTTACCCTGAACCACTTATAAATTAGGCCAGTTCTATTTCTGGTTTACAACAGCAATCAGTAAAATCATGGAGTCTGGGCAGTTTCAGTTGTTTGGCACAAAATAGCAGATTGTTGCCTCTGTTGCACTCCAGTGGAAAGTTGCACTTGGAATATGTTACTGTACTGCTTCAGCCCTCCCTTCCACTGAACTAGATCGTGTATTGGACATGGCTGAGCGACCCGAGCATTAGTCTTCATAATAACCACTGATTAGTGAAGTTATTGTGCTGCTGATGTCAGTGCTCTGCATCAGCTGGCCCGAGAAGTGTTGCAGTGTGGGAGGTCTTGTTTCTGACCCCGTTTGATCATGTGAGCAGTGATAGTTCACGTCGGGGCACGATACTGGATGAAGCTGACATATTCCTGATTAATCTGATTTATAGAGGCAATCATTATGTTGATCTATTGCTGTCCAAGTTGTAGTTTAGGCTATTAATCCAATCAGTTTTGGCAACAAGTGTCCTATCAAAACACTGGTTATGCTTTGAGTGCATGACGTTCTTTAATTACGACACTAGCAGAGTTAATGGTTTAGGTCACAGATTCCTCTTTGTAAGTAATTAAGATAATTGTTGCATTGCATTTTTATTTTAGGAAACAAACTGCAACTTACACACATAGATTCTGTTTTTTCACTATATTCTTTTTACAACAAGCTCACTTACATCAAAGTTAAAGAGGCAATATTAGCTACTTGCTGACACAATACCTCTCTCTGGGTTTGAGAGGTGAAAATGAAGGGCTGAAGAATTGCGCTAATTATTGGTAGTCAGCTGTATGTGATCGCTGGGGCAGAAAGAGCATCTCTGGAGGGGTGAAACCTAAAAACAAAGTGGCTAGTCTTATGACACTCTGCAGGGGTGAGAGCCTGCTAAAGTTCACCACCTCTGTATTGTGTAAGCAGCCTTGTTATAATAACTGCCTTCGTCTTGGCTGGGAGAAAGACTGTAAAACTTTTATCAGAGAAAACTGTTTGAAAGAATTTTTGAATCATACTTGGATAGCCTGTAACAAAAACCTTACATTCAGCATTTTTCCATGAGTAATAAATGTGTAAATTGTGCAGTAAATGTATCTTAATAATTTGCATTTCAAGCCTTCATCTCCAGGAACTTTGCTTGAATCAAATCTGAGATAAATGTGATGCCAGTTTCCATGGCAGTGCCAGTCTGAACTTCTGTACTGTACAGTAGCTCTATTTTACACTGCCAGACCAATTGGAAAGTGTTTCTCTCTCAAACATTTACCTGTCTGCAAACTAGTGGAGAGGTTTCACCCTGTGGGTAGCCGATGTCTGGCCAAGAGTGTCTGACCCACACAACCCACCAGTGTCCATAATGTGGTGTGGAACTGGACCTGCTGGCAAGATGATGAGGAAAAGAACAACAGTCCTCATTTAGCTGGAGACTATGTGTGAATGTTCATACTGCAAAATTCTTGCTGAGTCTAATAAATTCACAAAGTCAATGTACCAGTTCCTATATTGTAGATAATGCAATGCAATGTGCTGAAAGGGGCATGGATGGATACTGAATGGCCCCTAGGCTTCATCTGCAAAATGGTCACTGACACAAAACTACAGAGAGATGCATAACAACTAAAAGAGAAGCAAAAAGGTGTAAAATGACTACAAGGAGATGTAAAGTGTCTACAAAAGGAGAAAAAATAACCACAGGATCATGTTGCTTTTGCATATCTGTGCATCGGGGCCCAGTATTTTATATGACAAGGGGTTTATGTTTTCTGTTTCAGTGGTTTGAAATCTAGATTCCATGCTGAGAATGGGCATTAAATAAGGAACTGATGTCCAACCCCTCCCTTTTCAGTGCTAACAGAATGGAGAATCTCCATAAAATTTTAAATTGCCATCAGATAACCATCTTTCCACATACCTGATGGATATTTGCACTTCTACTACTGCCCCACAGTTGATTTACCTCCCAGAGAAATATGCTGAAATACTTGCAAATGTAATACAGAGGACATGGAGAGTGTGTGGGCTTATACAGAGGCTACCACAGTAACTTCCTCCGAACCCCTGGAATTTCCAGGTACCAGTGTGGCTCAGCCTAAGTATGAAAAGGGCCAAGGACTAAGTTTTAACTGTGTTAAATGAAATGGCTTGATCAGTATGAATGATGTTCTTTAATGTCGATTAACAAGTGTTTAAAAAGAAAACACATACTCAACTTCAGGCTGCTTTTACACAGTGAAACTTTCACTCATAGTTACTGGTTGCAAATTGCATGAAGCATAATTTCCACCCAACTTTAAAGTTATACAAAGCAATTCAAAGATAAATTGATTCAAATTTCATGCAACTGATTTAATGGTTTATTTCACTAAAATTTGCTGGCTAGATTGGTAATTTTTCATCTGTTATATTGTTTTCTTGCTAGATTATATCAAGTGGGAAGCGTCATTGTAATGACATTTGCATCTTTGTATCATTTTGTATAATTTTCTCTCTGGATAATAGTTTGGATGTATTGTGTGCTTTTTCTTCTGGCACTGGCTGGCTGCATTGTTTCATAATGGCTGTCCCAGAGAATAGGAAAAGAGCTATTTTTGCATTGATGCTTATTGATATGCTGGAGGAAAAAAACATGACCTACTGGCTTCTCAAAAGAGACAAAAAGGAACTTGATCCTTTGAGCCTCTGGTGATTGTATTTGACCTTTGATTCAAGGGAAATAAATAAATAAAGCTCTTTGTTGCCACCTTCTGACATTAGTGTGGCATTGTAATGTGATATATGATGGTATTTCAAAGAACAGCTCTGATTCTCATCAAAACTTTATATTAAAGCATAGCTGTAACTAAGCAAGCAGTAATGATAGTCACCTGCTAACGGCAGTGTAAACAACCTGCCTTTGTTTGTTGACAGCGTTACCAACCTTGCATGAAGTCTATGATAATCATCTCTTTGTGAGATAACCAAGAGACCACATTCTGGTTTATTATTCTGTTTATTTTGGTGATAAGCCGTTGTCAAGTTGGAATCAATCAGCTGATACCACATAGTTTGATGTCATCAGCTGACACATTATCAGCGTTTTGATTGGCTGTTCTGTGAAACTAGTTTCACAAAGAGAGTTTTGCAACTGTTGTGGCTGAGTATCAGACAGGTTTTAAGTGCATTGCAGTGGTTTTCACACCATGCAAGAAAACTGCAGCTCAGTTTTACCTGCAGCAACTAAAGTTGTGTGGAAATTTCTCCATGTGAAGCCAGCCATTCAGCGCAATCACTCAACTCTGGCAGATATTAGTTCCTCCTTTAGGTTCTTCAGTAAATCATTTTACTTTAAACTTGTTACTCATCTCAGTAACTGTATTTGGTCACCATGAATGCTGACAAATGAGTTGCACCACAGCAGCACTCCTCAAGGCTGCACTAAATTTGCTGATATGGATTAAAATGTCCTTTGTTAGCACATAACGCTGACAAACTTGAATTCACCACCAGTCACCAAACCAACAACCCACCTCACCCCCTAGGATAATCAGAGTATGGAAATCTCACAGACCACCCACGAATATACACACGCAGATACACACAGACGCAGATACACACACACACACACACGGGCACAGCATGGTGCAGAAGCAGATTGCCCTCCTGAATGTGAAGTTGTACTTTTCCACAAACTCCTGTGCAATTAGCGAAAGCTGAAGACTGAAATGCCAGCGTGATGGTGGAGAATGTTGCAGTTTCAGTACACTTTAACACATGCACATCCTCTGTACATGCACAGATGTTTTGCTAGGTGGCACAATGGCCCAGTTGACAATGAAATTAACCTTCACCTGGACACTAAGCCTGTATTTTTGAACCCCAATCTACAGCAAATATTCAGCCATGATTGAAGGGAAAGCGTTGTGTGGTTACAGCAACCCCCTCTGAAGGGCCTGCTTTGTTCTTTTAGTAATACTTAGTTTCTTCAAAGTGCAGACAAGCTGAACAGCATTATACTAATGGGCATTCAAGCTAAGGTTTACTCACAGCAATGAATTAGTGTCTATGAATAAGCTCCAGCAGGTGATGTATAAGGCCATGAAGGTGGTTCATTAGGGTTTTAGAGAAGTCAAAATAAATAAAACATCAAGAGAGGTGATGCCCTGCTACTGAGCTACTGACAGTGTTCTCTAAAATGTCACAAAATGTTTGGGCAGCAATGTAAAAACCTGTCTTTTAGGATCAGTATTTTGTATAATTTAGAACATAGTCCAGTAAGTGTCCCATGGGCACACACTGTCATCTTTTGAAGTATAAATATTTAGCATCGCAGATAAGAAATGGGTGTTTACTAAGGTAATTGTGTGTAATTTTGATGTGAAAACAGGCCATGTGTTTGTCACTAAAATACAAACTCTAGCAAAGCTCCACTGGCAGAACTTCCTGACATATTTGCCAGTGATGCATTTAAACAAGGTTCATTTGGATGCAGAAACTCAAACAAATTTTATGAGTCTTTTTAGACTTGTCAATTATAAACATGAGTGGCTTCACATTTTGAAGCTTATGGCTGGAAGGTCAGAGGTTTGATCTTGGTGCAGATGCCGGGGGGGCAGAAGGGATGTGTCCACCTAAGAAAAAACATTAATTTGTCCCCCTAATAAGTTATTTCAAATGTGAAATGTAAATCAAATGTAATTGAAAAACTATATATATTTAGAAGTCAACTCCACTTTCGGAATAATACAAACATCAAAGGGAACACATTTTTAAAGTTTTCTTTTGAAACCCCCCAATCTATCCTGCAGCAAAACCTTTATTTAACAGAAAACAACAATGAAAATAACAATGAACCTTGTAAACAGTGCAAAGTAACATAGGAGGTGGGGCTAAAACTGGCCTGTTTCCCATTTCTCTTCATTGTGCTCATAGGAAAAGTTCAAACTGGCAGAATAAATCTGGGTAGGAAAATTGAAAGAGCAGCACTGAGGTGCCCTTGACCAGGGCACTTAATCCCCACCTGTGGCACTGAGCAGCTTCCAGGTGTGAATGTGTGTAAGAGAAGGTATACCCTGGTTGTATAAAGGTTAAAATGTGTATGTGCCTGTATGTGTGTGGACATAGTCACATTCAAATCGCAAGCAGGAGAGGAGGCATTAAGTTAGACGCACCTTATCATCAGCCTCCACTTATCTCCCACTCTCTCACACACACACACACACACACACACACACACACACACACACACACACACACACACACACACACACACACACACACACACATTCACTCACACTTGAGAAACAAGAACAACACTCCATGAAACGGACAATCATCACAGGTCACCACCTCCGTCAGCATGTGTCCCCATCAGCGACAGAATAGGTGACCATCTGTAGCAGGAGCAAAGCTTTATTTTGCTTGTAAGGTTCAAAGGTCCTGAGATGCAAGTTGACAGAAGCTGTCAGGGCTGCCTGAGTGTCTGTGTCAGTGAACCTGAAAATATTTGCTTGGAAGCAACACTGAGAAACCCATTGGTGAAAACCATGGCTGCAGAATGAAAGCAACAGAAAACATTTCCTCTCAGTCAGAAGATTAAAGGGTAATGTATTGATGTGTTGTTTTTTTCCCTTCAAATTGCAAGTACTGAATTCACTCACTTGAAAGGCACACCCTTAGCATTTATTTCCAAAATAATTTTCTTGCATATCATCACACTGTATGTCTTCACTGCCATACAAGTACCTAACCTCACAAACACTTAAAGATACTACATTTGTTTAGGTATTTCCACAAACTATGAAATCTTCTATTAAGTCCCTCTTTTTGAATTTTTCAAAAATAGATCTGTTCAGTAGAACAACTGGAAATTAAACCACCCCCCATAAATAATCTATGAATATATTTTCTGCTGTCACTAATGTGACTTTAAAATAAGGGCCTCCTTTGGAATGTGGTGTGCCCTCTGACCCTGTAGCGCAGGGAGTTTACATATCTATGTCTCCACTAGTAAAAACTACATTCCTACCTTCGATCTGGGTCAGAGATAAAAGATGACAGAGATCTGATGCTGACAAGTGAGACGCACCTGACATTTAAACAAAATTTTTTTGAGGCTGAGACAAAAAGCTACAAAAAAACAAAACCACATGACACACAAATGTCAAATTAATTATTGCACCAACTTTTTATCTGTTTCCTTAACCTAATCCTTTATAAATATTCAAACGTTTTGTTGATTTCCAATCTTTGTTACAAATGCTTCTGTTAAAAATGCAAAGTGCTTTGCTCTATCTTCATTTAGGGAAACCTGCAAAAGCAGAAATGCTTGAGGCATCTTCCTGCAGTTCTTTGGTAGCCTGAAAGTCTACTACTGTCAGTCACTTAGCTTCCATAGCTAATGGCATTATCTGATGATCTGATCCTATTTTACTGTTAACAGGTAACTGTCACTGTAGCAGCTGGTAAAATGTAATCAGAAAACTGATGCTGTTAAATGCTCTCATAGCTATCCAAAGAGAAAGAGGAAAAAGTCTTGACTTGAACATAATGCAACTTGGAGTGATCAGTATGCCTTTTTTAAACAACGATCCAGATGGACAGAACACCATTAGTGAACACAATAGGAAGAAAGTGCCTCTCACTGAAAAAAAATGCATCTACTGTGGTTAAAGGGTAACTTTGGTATTTTTGTGTCACATAAATCCTTTCCATATTATTGTCAAACACTTACAACGTGAGCCTGTCACTGGGAAAAACAAGCACTTTTCCTGGACGTTGACGGTGCACAGCTGTCCAGAAGGATTATGATGTAGTTTAGTTTTACTTCCACCAGCTACAGTGCTCTCTCACAATACTGGACAAATTACAAAAAAATTACAGTAGCACATGGTGAAAAGAGTTGGTTACCTGGCTGAGAAGTTTTATGCACCTTGTTGCCTTCAGCTATTCATCACTGTGGCTGCTCCTGAGTGTTCATTACTGCCTGTAATATTTCAAACTGATCTGCTGTTAAACCCCGCAAAAAACAATAATTATCTCATTTAGTAGAGGCTTTTTTGGTGAGTGATCACAGTCGGTGTCAAGCTAACTGAAAAAAGTGCATTGCATTTCCTAAGAAACTTCAAAATAAAAGTCAACTCTTATTTCACCAGTTAAAAGCTTTTAATGTGAAGTGTGGGCAGTAGGAAATGTTCAGTTTGTGTTAGCAGTAAACAGAATGATGAAAAAGATAAAAAGGCCAGTTATTGTCTGACATCTTTAGTTAAAACACAATAGTTTGTTTTGCAGACCCAGAATTTTGTGACCTGCAGTATTAAAACACATTTGCTGTGACCATCACTAACTACAGGTGTCACATGCACAGTAATGGTGCAACTGTATAATAGTGCCAAAAACAATTAAAGTTGATTAATATTTCCTGTATTTTTCTGTTTATCTATGTTTGTCTCTGAATGTAATAAGTTTGGACTAACATTGGTGCAATGGCTCTTTCTTTCCAGGTAGATCTACTAAAAGTAAGTGTCATTTTTATTCTTTAAGTGTTTGTTGTGTTTTGGCCGCCGTGCCTAACTGCTTTGCTGTGCTTCCTTGTCCATCCATCCATCCATCCATCCATCCATCCATCCATCCATCCATCCACCCATCCACCCATCCATCCATTCATCCATCCATCCATCCACCCAGTTTAGATTAGGACTGGTGTATGCTGATTGGTCTAGCCAAGTCTTTGGTCACTATGCCTTTTTTCAGGTAGATCTAGAAAATTAGGTGTCATTTTTCTTCTTTAAGTCCTAGTTGTGTTTTGGCTGCTGTGCCTAAATGCTTTGCTGTGCTTGCTTGTCCATCCACTCATCCACCCATCTATCCCTCCATCCATCCAGTTTAGCCTATGTTTGGTGTATGGTGGTCCACCTGGTTGGATGTAGGATGATCAAGCCATGTTGTGTTTTTGGCCACTTTCCCTAAATGCTACACTGTATATTTGGCTGCCGTGCCTTAATTCTTTCTGTATCTCCACCTTTCTGTCTATCTATAGCTCTGTCTTCCCGTCTGTCCGTATCTTTATCTTTCAGTTTTTCTATGAGTGTGGAACAATATTGGTGCAATAACTTTTTGTTTCCAGGTAGATCTACTCAAAGTAAGTGTCTTTTTTTATTCTTTAAGTGTTTGTTGTGCTTTGGCCGCCGTGCCTAAATGCTTTGCTATGCTGTGCTTCCTTGTCC